>NC_033630.1:12213874-12398871 GCF_001540865.1 Ananas comosus | reverse complement strand
TTTTCTTTTCTTTTCTTCTCCGACTCTTCTCCACCGTCTCCGATGACGACGCCTCTCTCGTCCTTCCCCGCCCTTCTCATCTCTCCATCTCCCTCATTCTCTGCCGCCTCCGACGATGATGCATCTTCGCTGGCGCCGACGTCGACACCGTCGAGATCACTGCGGCGCTACAAGCTCGGAGCCGGGGTCCTTAGCGGCGTCGTCGCCGGTACCGTGGCTGTTGGCAGAGAGGGTGACAAAAAAAAATTATAGAAAAAACAGAAAAAAAAAATAAAGTTAAAAAATTATATAAAAATAAGGATGAAAATGAAATTGTATCGTTAATTACAAAAAAATTATAAATTACACTACTTAAGATATAAACTGCTGCTTTAAGATGAAAATTATACTCTTTGAACGAAAATTACACCTTTTGGGTAATATTTACACTGTTTCTATTCTTATTGCACTTTTTCAGATGTAAACTGCATTCATTAAAATAAAAATTATACTTTTTAAACAAAAGTTGCACTGTTTTTCTCTTGTTGCACCATTTCTTCTCTTATTACACTATTTTTTTATCTTAAACTGCACCTTTTTAAGCGATATTTATACTGTTTCTCTTTTTGTTGCACTGTTTCTCCTCTTGTTGCATCATTTTTGTGTAAATAAGATGATAAATAGTGCAACAAAAGGAGAAACTACACTGTTTTAAGAGATATATATACTGTTTCTCCTCTTGTTGCACCATTTCTATGTAAACAAGAGGAAAAATAGTGCAACGAGAGGAGAAACTGTACTGTTTTAAGAGATATATCTACTGTTTCTTCTCTTATTGCACTGTTTTTCCTCTTGTTGCACCATTTCTGTATAAACAATAGGAGAAATAGTGCAACAATAGGAGAAATAGTACAATAAGAGAAGAAATTGCACCCTTTTAAGAAATATTTATACTGTTTCTCCTCTTGTTGCACTGTTTCTCCTCTTGTTGCACCATTTCTGTGTAAACAATAGGAGAAATAGTGCAACAAGAGGAGAAACAATGCAATAAGAGGTGAAACTGCACCATTTTAAGAGATATTTATACTGTTTCTTTTCCTGTTGCACTGTTTCTCCTCTTGTTGCACCATTTCTGTGTAAACAATAGGAGAAATAGTGCAACAAGAGGAGAAACAATGCAATAAGAGGTGAAACTGCACCATTTTAAGAGATATTTATACTGTTTCTTTTCCTGTTGCACTGTTTCTCCTCTTGTTGCACCATTTCTATGTAAACAAGAGGAGAAATAGTGCAACAGAGGAGAAACAGTGCAACAACAGGAGAAACAGTATAAATGTCACTTAAAAAGATACAGTTTAAGATAAAAAAATAGTATAACAAGAGAAAAATAGTGCAACTTTCATTTAAAGAGTGTAATTTTTATCTTAATGATTACAGTTTACATCTGAAAGAGTGTAATAAGAGTAGAAACAGTGTAAACATCTCTCAAAGAGCGTAATTTTCGTTCAAAGAGTATAATTTTTATCTTAAAGCAGCAGTTTATATCTTAAATAGTGCAACTTATAATTTTTTTTGTAATTAACGATGCAATTTCATCTTCATCATTCTTTTTATATAATTTTTTATCTTTTTTTTTGTTTATTCTATAATTTTTTTTGTCACCTTCTCTGCCAACAGCTACGGCGTCGGTGACGACGCCGCTAAGGACCCCCGCTCCGAGACTGTAGCGCCGCAGTGACCTCTACGGTATCGACGTCGGCGCCGGCGAAGATAAATCGTCGTCGGAGGCGGCAGAAAATGAGGGAGAGGGAGAGATGAGAAGGGCGGGGAAGGGCGAGAGAGGCGTCGTCGTCGGAGACGGTAGAGAAGAATCGGAGAAAAAAAGAAAAGAAAAAAGCAAAAAAAAAAAAGTCGCGGCGCGGCCTTGGCGGGGTCGGAGGCGAGGAAGGTGGGGGTGCATGGACGAGGGCAAGGGCGAGGGCGAGAGCATGAGGGTGAGAGGCGAGACGTACCATTTCCGCCTCCGCTCTACATGAGGTGTTATGTCCAAAGTTTATGAATGTGCACCCAAAAAACCGGATTATAAATGATAATTGTTGAGATCAAAGTTATGCCGAACCATATGAGATTGGTTTTCCCATTGGAACTTCTGACAACCAGACNGTTTTATTATTATCAGAGCAGATATATTATGTCTACTCAAATATGATTTAGACTCTTTTGCTTTGACAGTGATTACAATTTGAGACAGTTTATGTATACTCGTATATAATTTAGACTCTTTTGCTCTGACAGTAGTTACGATTCGAGACAGTTTGATGAGTCGTGTAACACAAAATTTTTTCACTCAATAAAGAAGAATGAGCCAATATCAATTTTCAACTATTAACACCAACTAAATTATAGGCTAATTGAAATTTGGCCACTTAATTTTTTTTTTAATTGATGATCTTTTAACTTCTTATTATATAATTATTATTATTTTTCCTATGATGAGACTCTGTACTACTGTTAGTCATATATTATTGTCGAATTTTAAAGCAGTATAAATAGAAAATTAGATAAAAAAAATTTATATTTAATGATTAATAGATATATTAAAATCAAAATTAATTTTGCGAACAACATCACCAATTTTTCAAGGGAAAATTAAAACAATATGAATATGTAGTATTGAAATATCTTCATCGGCTAATTAAAACAATATGAGACCTAAAAATGTTTTAGCATTTTAATTAATTTTAGCACTTTAATTAAGCACTAAAAATGTTTATCTCTATAGGGAAAAAGAATTCCAAGAGGATCGAGTCAAACCAAATTTACTTTGTTAACAATGAATAAAAACTTTTGTTTTTTTTTAAATGATAAATCCAAAATTGATAATGAACTTTTTTATTTTCAAAGATAGATCGGAAATTGATAATAGGCCTATCATTGTTGCATTAATGTCCTTTAAATATGAGCATTGCTTTTGAAAAAAATATTTACTTTTATCAATAATGAATAAAAATGTCCTCTCAATGTTGGCATTAGTTTTTGCTCTAAAAATAGTTTGTTTTATTCCATATCTCCATTGATTGATAATTGCTCAGAAATAAATTTAGCTAAAAATATAAAGTAACTACCGGTTGAACTTGAAACTTTAGATATCAGATATCGGACATCAACCATTAAATTCTTAACCACTTGCGCTAAAGACGATCAATATTACGTTTCGCACTTGATTCATTGTTGGTGGTTTGTGATTTACCTTTTTTTTTTTAGGAGAAATAAAATAGCAAAATGAGGATAATTTTGTTATTTTGAAATCTTAGTTAAGCATACCAAGAATCAATTCTAAGCAAGTAAATACATGGTCATGTCCTAAGTGTGTGTGCGCGCGTGTACTGCGATTAATGATGTGACAATAATTAATATACTATATATATATATCACTTCCACATTTAATTTATTAATATTTAGTCAACTAAATTAAGTTGTAGGATTTTGATTACAAAAATTTTAAAAATTTGAATCGAAAAATAACAACAAATTAAAATGTGAGGACCAAAGTGTCCCCCACTCATAGTTTGAGGACCAAAAGCGAAATTTAAATTTCTCTGATAAATTGTTCAGTCGTCAGGCGATGTTTTGGTCCTCAAACTTTAATTTATTGTAATATATGGGTCAAATTTTTAGGACTCTTACAACCAAGTTCTATAAACTAATTTAGTTGGCTAAATATTAATATATTCCTAGCGTAAAAATAATATAACAGTATTACGGTTGATAATAATCCAATCACTAAAAATGTCATATTAATTTTTCATAGGCGATGCGTTAATGTTTAATTAATTAAATTAAATTGTGGGATTTGATCGCAACAATTCTAAAATTTCGAGTTAAAAATTAGGAAAAACTTCAAATACCATCCCTGGGGTTTCGCACTTTCTCACTTTCTCACTTTAGTACCCTATAGTTTAAAGTGTATCAATTTAGTATCCCGTTGTTTTATTTTTCTCTTTTTATCATCCATCCACTAATTTTTTTCATTAAATTAGTGACAAAGTTAAAACTAAAAAGTGCTAAAGTGAATATTCGATAAACCTAGGTGGGGTATCTGAAGTTTTTTATATATAATTTAACGAAATGTTAACGGAGGAGTTGACGAAAAGAGAAAAATAAAACCACAAGATACTAAATTAATACACTTTAAACCGCAGAGTACTAAAGTGAGAAAGTGCGAAACCATATGAGTGATATTTGAAGTTTACCCTAAAAATTAGGCTAAATTATATAAAACCCTCATGTCAAAATCTAATTTTTCACTTTTCCTTCCTGTCATTTAAAAATATACACTTTACCCCCTTGTAAAATAAAAAATGTTCACTTCGCCCCCTACCGTTAATAATCCGTTAGGGTTCCGTTTATAAAATATTATTATATATTTTTTTATGCCAAAAATGCCCCTTCTCTCCTGTGAACATGGTAAGGGGCAAAATAGTTATTTTGTAATCACAGTTCACACCGTATCTCCCTGTAAATATTTTTTATTTTACAAGGGGGCAAAGTGTAGGTTTTTAAATGACAGAGGAAGAAGTGAAAAATTGAATTTTGACAGGGGGCTTTTCTGTAATTTAGCCTAAAAATTATAATAAATTAATATTTGAGGACTTAAATGTTAAAGTATTGTAGTTTGAGGGCCAAAAGTGCAGTTTACCCTTAAAATACTTTTTGGCTTAGAAAGCGCCACGGATTCAAATCCCCGCCACAAACACGAACTCTCTCGAACACACTATGAGAGCTCTCACATTTGAATCCGCTCCCCGGAATTTGGGGATTAGGGTTTCAATTTTGCGTTCCTCGACGATCCCCCAATGTCTCCCTCCCTCGCCCTCTCCACCTCGTCGCCCCAGAACCTCTTCGATTCCCACCATCGGCGCCTCAATTCGAAGAGAACTCATCTCGCTGGTGTGGCCCAATTGCTCCTCCTTTTTTTTTGTCGAATTTTTTGGTGAATTTTTTGGACTTTTAGGTCAAAGGTTCGATTCTGTCGATACCCGATTGGTTAAGGTTTTGCTTTGCAGGGCGTAAGTTAGGGATTTTGAGGAGGAATTTGGTGTCGAAAGGGATCGCTCTCTCGGTTTTTTGTTCGTTGTTAACTGCTAATCCAGTTCGAGGTATAGTTGTATTCAATTTTTTCTGAAACTAGGGCTTATTTTTTAATGATATTAGTGAATTAATGTGAAACAAGCTTTTTTTTTTTTATTCCTCTCAAAATTTAAGCTATGAGCTACAAAGAACTATGTTATTGATACGAGGGATGTTGCTAACATATTTGTCATATATATGAGTATCAAAGCAGGAGGTGTTCTGAGTTTGAGTACTGCCAAAATGCTAGCTTTATTTAATTTCTTTCCATTTAATTCAGGTCCGCATCTTAAGCCTATCAACAAGTTTCAAGCTCAGATGTGAAAGAGAGTGTTAAATATAATTATTAAAATACCATTTTTTGGTAGCTAAAGTTTGTGGAGAATAGTGATTGTTTCACAATCTTTAACAAGAGTTGATTTTATTTTGGGCCAAGAGATTCGTTGTAGCTATGTTTTTTGATATGGTTGCCGATACTAACAAAGTTGATTTTACTATAGCCCGAGGGATTCGTTGAAACTGTAATTTTGATATGGGTGGCAATTTTTAAGGGAGTTGGGGATCTGATGAAACTGTGTTGTCGATATGGGTGACGATATTACCTGATTTTACTTAAGCTGAAGGATTTGTTGAAACTGTGCTTTTTTATGTGGGTGGCAGTATTAATAGAGTTGATTTCACTATGGGTCAAAGGATTTGTTGATTTTACTATGGGTAAGGGGATTTGTTGAAACTGTTCACTAATCACTGACGGGATTCGACCAGATTTAATGAACCTAATATGCGCATAACTGTGTAGCTATTTTCATAACATTACACCATGAAATGGTACTAACGGAGTCATTTTTCAATTTTAGGAATGGAAAGGTTACCTTTTAAACCAGAGGGATATAATTTTTGGACGTGGAGAGGTCGCAAGATACATTATGTGGAGCAAGGAAGTGGTCAACCTATTGTTCTTATACATGGATTTGGTGCTTCAGCTTTTCATTGGAGGTTCTCCTATTCTCTCTTTTTTTTCTCATTAGTTTTGTTTTCACTGATCTGTTGGTTAATCTATGAATGCTTAATACTTGTTCATGTATACCAGAATAAGTAGAAAAAAATAGAAATAAAAAGAAAAGATAATCACACTTGATCACATTACACTAGATGATAACTGTGGAGTGTGGATCAGCTTGTATGTTACAGTGTGAATGTATACAACGAGTAAATTTCACTATTATGTTCCTTTTTTTGTTCCATATTCTTTTCATACTTTCATTGGTACAGTAATTCAGTTCCGAGGAAGGAAACGTGAATTGCAGCATGCCAGCGAGCAGTTAATTAGTCGCCTTTTCTTTTCTTCTTCAACTCATCGCTGTTTTCTGAAGAAAAGTGCTCCGCATAATCCATAATTTAGCCTTCATGGATTTCGTTAATACTAGCCGCTATTCATGTGAATGCATGTAGGCTAATTATGTAGTGTATGATCATTACAATAACATAGTTTTATCTTTTGCAGGTACAATATACCAGAGCTGGCTCAGAATTATAAGGTATATGCTGTCGACTTGCTAGGTTTTGGATGGAGCGAGAAAGCTATTATCGAGTATGAAGCAACAGTGTGGATGGAGCAGGTTTCTGATTTTCTCGAAGAAATTGTAAAAGAGCCAGCTATCTTAGTCGGAAACAGGTAAAAGTTTTAAAACACTCATTTTTCTCTCGCGCGATCAAGGTTATTTTTCCCCCTCTATTCCTCAAGAAATAGCCCATATTGGCCTATATGACCCACACCTTAACTTTCCATTATTGAGTGTTTAGAAATGCTATGGAAACTCGCAAAATGACTGTTATAACATTTAATCTTCGACCTTTTCGGATCACAATAGCCCTTTATACAATCATTTTCTTTTTATTAGGTTAAAATGTAAATACACTATGCGAACTATTTCAGTATCTGACCTTGCTTCCTCTTCAGTCTTGGGGGATTCACGGCGTTATTAACCGCCGCGAAGCTGCCTCAGCAAGTTTGCGGACTTGTCTTACTTAACTCCGCGGGACAATTCGGAGATCCAAACAGACAACCAAATACGAATGAGGAAGAGTCGGCGATAAAGAAATTTGTAGTCAATCCGCTGAAGGACGTTTTTCAGCGGATCGTTCTAGGGTTTCTGTTCTGGCAAGCCAAGCAACCTGCTCGCATAGAAAAAGTTCTAAAAAGTGTAATGTACTTAAAACTTATTCCCTCCATAATTGTTTGCTTCTTTTTCCGGAGAAAAAATCCATTAAATGTTAAACCCTACTAGAAGCTTCAAATAGGATTGGTTATAGTATCATATGGATTAATCGACTATGCGGTTATTATACTTTTGCTCTAAAGAAACTAATGCCGCTCCTTCGTATCTATCCTCGTCCAGGTGTATATCGATCCCTCCAATGTCGACGACTATCTCGTGAAATCGATTACGACGCCAACAGTAGACCCAAATTCAGGAGAAGTTTATTACAGGTTCTAATGAGGCTAGAGTGCTTACAAAAGCAGCACTTCTGCAGCACTTTCAGCTCAAAATCGATGCCAAAGCATTTGAATCTATCATATACACCAATTTTGGGTTCTCAAAACTTCGTATCCTATAAAATACTAATGCTTTAGCTCTGATTCTGTGTTGGTAGCTGCAGAAGCACCAAAGAATCTCGATATATAGTTTGCAACAGATTGATGTCTTTTTCTTTTTCTTTTGTTTTTTTTCCTTTGTTTGCCAGATTGATGACGAGGTTTATGTCGAACCAGAGCAAGTACACGCTCGACGGCCTGCTAAGCAAGCTCTCATGCCCCCTGCTGCTGCTGTGGGGCGACTTAGACCCGTGGGTCGGCCCCGCGAAGGCCGCGAGGATCAAGGAGTTCTATCCGAACACCACCGTCGTCAGCCTGCAGGCCGGGCATTGCCCGCACGACGAAGTTCCCGAGCTCGTCAATCGGGCTTTGCTGGATTGGTTGTCTTCTTTGGAACTCAGAAAAGAAGAGCCTTCAAGCATTACAGCCTAAGTCTAGTTCCCTTGTTTGTTTAGTTCATGCTAATTTCTGTTTGGTAAATACGAACAGATCATACCTGAAGTATGAACTATTTTGAATTTACTATCGACGTTTCAAAATTTTGATTTTGCTATCCAATGTTTCAATTTGTTTGATTTAAGTTGGTCAACGACTTAACGGCATTTTAACTTTAAAAGTTAATGAACTTTATTACTTTAATGAATTTATAGTTGCGAGAATTATATGAAGCATACTAACTAAATGAGATGTCCAAATTTTGAAGTCAAAATGTTGTTGACTGATTCAAATCAAATAAATTGAAAAATTGGATAGTAAAATCAAAAATTTGAGAGGTTGGGCAGTCAATTCAAAATGGTTCGTAGTTCAAGTAAGTTATGTTCATTTTTACCCTTTTTTTTTGTGATTATTATAAAGAATATGCATAGTATTTAATGATTCAGTATTTGTGTGTACACATTACATACAAATTTATTTATGCATCAGATGATGAAATTTATTATATTTTAAAGTTGAATTTATATGGTTATTAGAGTAATTGATGTAAAGGGCAATCCAAACTTTTATTAAATTACAATTTGGTCCCTAATCTTCTGTAAATGAGATTGTATACTAATGAAACTCTAAAAATTTATGTAAGTTTCTTCTTATGTAGTTTTCTGGTGACAATATTACATTTCAATAAATATTAAAAAAAAAAGAAATTAGATAATTTCATGAGACCAATTTGTTTATGTGAAAAAATAGTAATCGATAGCCCTTATATTTTTTAAGAAAATTTGTTACACATGGTCAATATNTATATATATATATTTTCTTGAGAGAGGATAAATAGCATGTTACCTGCATCGTTCTTTTTTTTTTTTAACAAAAGGGACTTAGTTGAAAATATAAAGCAACTAGATTTTGAAACTGGAGATCTTTTTGCCACTTGTGCTAAGGATGATCGACGTCGGTATATTTTCTTTATCGATAAAATGATACATTGAATCTGATTATTATTCACTAATTAGTTTTAACTAGATTCAGTGTATAAAGAATATATTTACAACTGCTGATGTAGTGAACAAGAAATAAAAAAAATTGGGTTCTGGTGTCTAGATACAATGAACCTAGAAGCCTCTCAAGAAGATTCAAATTTGCCCTAAAGGGTGTAAGCATCAACTTGGACTTTTGGGGCTTGAAATCTTAATTAGGTACTACACTCTTTCACACCTAATTTGCATATCTTTGTTGTATCTATTATGCTGTGACACCCCAATAGTTCCACTCGGATAGTTATGACTAGATGTGGAAGTATATAAGTTTGATTGGGCTAAACATAATAACTGGACTTAAGCATTTTGGGTCGTTGGTTTTGACGTAACGAGTTATTATTGCTAACGAGTCGGGTCATTACATATGCGAATAAAATTTTAGTAGGGACCTCCCGATCAACGCCTCGTGTGGAGCATCCTATCCGCTGCCACGTATTAATTTTGTTCTTATTCATTTTCTCTGAAATATAGGAATAGTTAAAATACCAAGCAGATAAAAACAAAAGCAGAAGCAGAGCCAAACAGCTACCAAATCGAGAAGGTACAAGTTATACCTTATTGTTTGTTGGGCATTTAGTTCCTACCAGGTTGCTCTTGTGTCACACCAATCAACCACCCCTCTCTCTCTCTCTCTCTCTCTCTCTCTCTCTCTCTCTCTATNCCCCCCTCTCTCTCTCTCTCTCTCTCTCTCTCTCTCTCTCTCTCTCTCTCTCTCTCTATAACTTTTTTTCTTTCTTATATATCTCTCTCATGGAAAGAGAGGAGTTACAAAGAAGAGATGATGTTAAATTAATAGCTCCAATATGTCTCCCCCCTCAAGAGATTCTAAATCATATGCAGCAGTTGTTATTGGAGGCACTTTTGATAGGCTACACCAAGGCCACCATTTGTTCCTCAAGGTCTCCTCTCTCTCTCTCTCTCTCTCTCTCTCTCTCTCTCTTTTTTTTTTTTTCTATTTTCTTCTTTTTGATTCAAATTTTTATTTTTCTCAATTCTATATATGAACACAGCTTCTAATTCTCATGGTTCTTCACCTACATATTTCACTGCTTTGTTTAATTATTAGTATTTACTTAAGGGCCTCTTTGATACAGTAAGAAGAATACAGTACGTTCAATCAAAAACTACGATAAAAAAGTATTATATTTATTTTGTACATAACATGAGATTATGAATATCACGACTTCGTTCAAAAAGTACAATAAAAAATATTATATTTAATTTTGTACATAACATAATATTACACATACTGCAACGAGCCGCTCACAATAGAAAAACAAAGAAACATATTTCATATACTTTCGCTGCAACTCCGTTTTGCCTATCAGCATTATACAAGCCTCAAAAAATTGAAGATTCTATAAAATTATTGGTTTCGTTGGGCATCAGTGGTTTTAAAAAAATTATTAAGTTAACAGTTTTATAAGCTAAAAAGGTATTTTAAAAAACAGTCAAATCCAAAAGGAAATATAACATAAATTTTTTAAACAAAAATTTGATGGTGTTGAGGTGGTTCCATGAACATTTTCACCAAACAATTTTGTAATAATTATGACTATAAATATGTTCTTTTAGGGGGAAAAAATTTCTACTTCTCAAAATTCTAACTCAAACTACTTAATACTTACTTTGAGTTATCTTTAACTAATTAAGCTATACTTATTAGCTTTCTCTAAAATGGCTTCTTTCTCTTTTTTTTTTTCTTTTTTTTTTTCTTTCTTAATTTTTAATGTTTATCATTTGGGCTTTAATCCAACAGGCATCTGCAGAGCTTGCGAGAGATCGAATCGTAATCGGAATTTGCGACGGGCCGATGCTTAGTAAGAAACAGGTTTTAATCTTCTTTTCTTGCTATTTTTAATCACATTTGTTCTTATTCTCAATGTTTTGATTTTTTTTAAACATATATATAATCTTTTTATAAGTGATTATTTTGCCAAAATAATCAAAATAATAAATCTTCTTCATAAGTGATTTTTATTACTAGGAATCCCTTGCAATCATGTCCTTATATTCATTATATTATATATATATATATATATATATATATATATATATATATATATATTAAAAAAAATACTTATATAACTACCATTCAAAAAAAAAAAAAATAAAAATAAAAAAAGGCTTAATTGTTTTCCAATTGTGTTAATAATAATAAGAGGATCTATGCAAACCAAGCCCGACCCGTTGGCCCGGTTCGTAGGAGCCGGATCGGGCCGCGAATGTTAAAGCCCGAGAAAATCTACGCCCGGCCCGGATTTTGATTTGTATTAGTTGATGTTTTTATCTCTTCTTTTGTTGCTAAATTTGGACTTCAGCATGCAAATAAAATCTATGCAAATATTTGACAAATTACTGTAATTTTTATTTATCCTTGACAATGTGTTTGTTGAGTAAACCCTAAAGTAGAAACTACTTTGCGCTTGTTCGGCCTGGCTTCTAGAAAACTTTTCCTTGAAAAACATAATCTTAAATAAGCGTTTGCTGCATAAAACAGAAAATCTAAGTTTGAGCATCTCTGCTTAAACAACACTTCTATAAAAGCTTCGCCTAAGGAGTTGTTCAGTTCATCGGAGAAGTATGAAAAAAAAAATCCAAGAAAAAAAATTTAATGAAAGATTCCTTTTTGCGAAAACTTCATTTTTCAAAAATATCCAGAAAATGAAAACACCTGCTTTCCGTATATGAAACCTGAAAAGAAAAGTTTTCTGAAAAAGCTAGTTTTTTTTTTTTTTAAACCAAATGAACAGAAAACTTAAAAAGAAGCGTTTCATGCCGACCGTCCCTAGTGCAAGCGGCAAAGGGCTTGCTGGTTGGTACCCGAGATCTCAAGTTCGAATCCTAATTAATTCACATTTCCAGCTAAGTTTATTTCTAAAAAAAATAAACGAAACTGATAGCATGCTACATTTCTCTCAAAAAATAGATAGAAAGAAAAAGAACCTTTTCACAAAATACTATTTTTTTTTTCTCTGAAAACTTTCTTTTAATATTTTTTTGAGGAATGAAACAGCCCCAAAGGAGTGATTAGGAAATAGAAGCCTCTTTTCTTACTACTTTTCCAAGTCAATATATTATCTCACATACTTGTTTGAGAGTAGGGCTATTATACTTTTATGAGTATTGGACTTTTCGTACTCATAAGTTGTTTTCGATGATGGAGCTTCTGAATCAATGATCCACTCTGTTAAATATGATCTAAAGTATTTGAAACTTCTAGAAAATAATTTTTGTAATTTTTCGAAATCATAATAAAGTCCATCAAGCGGGCATAAAATGAACGGTCAAAATCAAACAACGTCCTAAAAATAGATGATCGGATCCTTCAATTTAAGATCACAGTTATTGATCTTTATCTAGATAGTGAAAAGAATTTTTTATCAAAAATTCAACCTCTTCCGATTCTTTTGCACCGTTAAACTAGTAAGTATCACATACCGGCCGTTAAAAATTGTCAATTTTGTGACCTTTTGAACGTAAGATAACTGATATTGAAAAATTATGAAATTTGATTTCTAGAAGTTTTAAATGCTTTAGAAAATGTTTAACAGTATGAATCGTCGATTCGGAAGCTCTATCATCGAAAACGACCTATGAGTACGAAGGCGATCGTACTCATAAAGAGTATAGTAGCCGAATCTCATCTCATCATTTACATTGCAGTATGCTGATTTAATAGAGCCCATTGAAAGGAGGATCCAAAATGTTCAAGACTACATAAAGGTGCCAAATCTCATTTGTTCTTGTTACTAGATCACCATTCTTTTTTGCCCTTAAAATTGTAATATGAAAAACAAATGAGTATGAACTAAAATCGCTTATCTATAGATTTGAGTTCTAATATTAGTGGCTTACACGGACTTTTGCGTATGATATCAGAGTCACTTCCAACGTATATATATAGTATTTTATTGTATATGCCATAATAAGTTTGTTACGATATATTTTCTATAGTTCAGCTGAAGAACTTAATTTTGTCTGAATACGTTAAATGATCCTCAACTCCAAACAGACCCTGAATGAACTTTTACAAATCGATTTTAGCTACCTTATGATTGTATATTTTTTTCTTTTTATGTTTATTATTGTTAGCATTTTGGTAATACTTTTGCAGTTCATCAAGCCTAATTTGAATGTGATAGTGGAGCCAATTGTGGATCCTTATGGCCCCTCAATTGTTGATGAAACTTTGGAGGCAATTGTTGTGAGGTCTCTTTTATTTCTCTCAACTCTTTTCTTCTCTCTATATATTATTCTTCTTCAAAAGTTCTTATCAAATTCAAAAAGAAAATTTCAACTACATCTTATGATCTAGTAAATTCTCTAATAAACTACATTTTAGATTGAGTTTAACAACCTCATGTTTCAATTATTCAGCAAGGAGACACTACCAGGAGGATTAGCGGTAAACAGAAAAAGAGCTGAGAGGGGCTTATCACAATTAGAGGTATTAAACTTTATCGCGGATAAATTGTAATAGTGTTACCAATCTTTTACTTGTTGCAATGTTTCATTCGCTTTTCGGACTATAAATTGTTCAATTCCAAATTGCATGGATGTATATTTTCATCGAATTAGTATTTGAATTTAATGAAAAGGCTAATCTAAGATTGAAATGAAAACGCAATGGCTATGGACTGTATTATATAAAAAAAAAGATTAATTGCATACAGTTTTCTGTAAACATATTGAATAGCAGATATATCCCTACAAAGTTCAACTTTTTATTTTTATCCATACAAAAGTCCTAACCGTTCTCAAATAAACCCTTGTTATTAAGATCTGTAAGAAAAATATAGTTAACCATAAATAAAATATTTAACCCTGGTTAATAAATGAGTTAAATTGACATTTTTACCCCTCTTATATTATTGAATAAAATAATTTTCTGGGAGGACATTTCTGCATGATTTTAACAGCTGGGGCTTTTGAATTGACATATTTATATGGGCAAAAATATCATCAAAAATATCATTTCACTTATCTGCTGTTAAAAAATAAATTGTACTATAATGGTAACAAATTAGAGGGGCAAATATAAATATCACTGGACTTTACAGGAGTAGCAATGAAAAGTTGAACTTTGTAGCGATATATTCGTTATTCGATATGTTTACAAGTAGCTGTATGTAATTAACCCCCAAAAAAAACCAAAATATTGCAACGAAAACATTCGATTTATCAATAGTTTTTTTTTTTTTTTTTTTTGGTAATTTTTGTAGGTCGAAGTAGTCGATCTTTTGCCGGAGGAATCGACAGGGAATAAGATCAGCTCTACTGCAATCAGAAGAATGGAAGCAGAAGCAGCAAAGAGAAAGCAGCAGCAGCAGCAGCAGCAGGTGATTCAACTGGAATGCAGATCATAATTTCAGTTAAAATTCAGCAAAAAAAAATAAATAATAATCATATATAAATTTCTATTCTTAAATAACCAGTATACCTTGTTTTCATTTTTATTTTTTGTCATGTTGAAAAGGATTTGCTGTACAATTAATAGTTTCTTGTTGATAATTAATATAAGATTCTTTGAATCTCAATTAATTAATTTTGTCAATTTTATGCATATAATAATTAGATTTACTCTTAATTCTATTTCACGAATTTTGAAAATTGTTAAAATATGGTTTTAGTTGTAAACTTCAAAAATGATGAAACTGTGGTACAGTATATTTTCACTTTGACATTCTGTAGTTTTGTTTGCATTATTTAGGTGCGCGAAAATTGCTACTCTGGTCGATCGTTTTTTGGTTTTCGATCAAAGCTCGACCCGAAACCCTGACCCGAGCCAAGTTCCAGTGGGTTTCGTGTCGAGTTTAGTTCACAGCCCAACCGAAACAGTTGTTGGATTGTCAGCAGTTCGGTGCTAACCGTAATTCTAAAAGTTCGAACTGGTAGAAAGAGAACGAACTAATTCACTTATTAAAGCGTACAGATACAGGATTTGGCCCAATTCGGCCTAGCTGAACCCGGAACCCCGACCCAAGCCAAATTCTGATGGGTTTAGTTGCGAGTTTAGTTCACGATCCGACCGAAACAAGTGGTGGATTGTTTGCAGCTCGATGCTAACCATAATTCCAAAGCTCAAATCGTTAAAAAGGAACAATCAATTTACTTATTAAAACGTACAGACGCAACGTTCATAAATTTCGATTGTGATTTTTGCCTAATTAGTCCTACGCCGCGTAGGCAGGATCGAAATCTAACACAAACTCAAATATGGTATGCGGCGACTTTGGCAATTTTAACCTATCTTTCTGTGGCTTGTCTTTTCGTAAACTTAAATTTTTCTTTTTCTGATGAAAATTGGAAAAGAAAAATAGTACGTTTCTATGAAATCTGGAAAAAAAAAATCAAAAAATTTACTTTTTTTAGTTACTAAAGTGGTGCATAATATTTTTTCGACCATAAAATTATGTTTTGAGATATTTTTTGGAAAAGCAAACACCATATTAGAAGTTTAGAACCCATTTATTTTTCCATTGAATTAGTAGTTGAGTTCAATGTTTACCACATGCCACATCTTGTCATCTGCATGCAAAGCAAAATATGGTACAACTTATACTTAAAAGAAATAGAAAGTAAGAAACCTTTTTCCTCACATTATTTGCCATTATTTTCTTTATAAAGGGTGTTGGGTGGAATTATAGCTCTACTAGAAAATAGCACTGATCTCCACTCCTACTTTTTATATCGAGCCGAAAACGAGCGAACCGACTCCACCTCGTATTCGGCTCGTTAAAATTTTAAACTGAAAAATTCAGCTCGTGTTCAATTCATTTATTAAACGAACAATCGTTCTTAAGTTCATTTCAAGGAGAATACGAGCTGGTTCGCGAACAACAAGATAGATTGTCAGCCATACTATGCAAGAAAGAGAAAGTAGGATGCCTTTTTCCTCACACTATTTGCAATTATTTTCTTCAAAAGGGTGTTGGGTGGAATTATAGCTCTACCAGATAGATCTCTCTCTCTCTCTCTCTCTCTCCTATTTTCTGTATCGAGCTAAATATGAGCGAGTTGATCCTAGCTATTATTCAGCTCATTAAAATTTTGAGCTGAAAAATTCAACTCGTGTTCGACTTGTTTATTAAATGAACGATCGATTTTGAGTTCATTTCAAACCAAATACGAGTCGTTAACTCGCAAGAAATTGGATTACATACAAGAAAGAGAATGTAGAATGCTTTTTTTCTCACATTACTTGCAATTATTTTTTTCACAAATGGTGTTGGGTGAAATCATAACCCTAGCAAATAGGCATTCATCTCTCTCTCTCTCTCTCCTACTTTTTATATCGTGCCGAACACGAGCGAACTGATCCCAGCTCTTATTCGACTTGTTAGAATTTCGAGCTAAATAATTTAGTTTGTGTTCGGTTCATTTATTAAACAAACGATCAATTTTGAGTTCATTTCGAGCCGGATACGAGCTGACTTGTGAATAACGAGCTGAATTATTAGCCCTACTTTACAAGAAAGAGAAAGTAAGATGCCTTTTTCCACACACTATTTGCAACTATTTCCTTCATAAAGGGTGTTGGGTGGGATTATAGCTCTAGCAAATAGGCATTGATCTCTCTCTCTCTCTCCCATAAGGACATCATAACAACCCTATATAAAGCTTTTCATTGCCCTAGCTTTTATCATTATTATTATTATTAATGTTTGCTATTACTAGTGAATTAGTTGTAGTGGTGATGGATTCACATTGGTTGCATGGGACTCCTAATGATGAATGTGGGTGCATGCCAATGAACACAAAGAAACCTAATTAATAATTTAAAATTCAAAACCATTTAACATCTTAAGATATTGTCATGTCACCAATTACTGTTTTCAATCAATGGTACAACAACTAATTTGAATAATATAACATTGACATTGTAGATACTTAAGTATTATTATCTTTTTCATACTACATATATTTAAAAAAAAAATCTATTTAGCATAGTATTTTATTATATTTTTAAATATAATTATATTGTATATAATTGAAAATGTATTCAAAGTGCATATTATTAAAAAACTAATGCATTTTTTAATTAATTATTAAAATATAAAAAAAAAATACGAACATTCGGTTGATTCTTATGAGATCGATCGAGCCAGTTCACTGGTTGAACCGTCAAATCAAATAAATTAACATGTTAAAAAATCGCTACTTTAATTTAAAGATTGTGAAAAAAGATCATATCGAAATAGATTATAATCCTATAATTTAGATTTGTTATGTACATTTTAACCTATTTTAGATTGTATAGGATTGATTCTCTTGAAGTTTTTTTTTTTTAAATAACTCAAATTAAATTAAATTATTGATGGAGGGAAATAAATATCCAAAAATAATTAGCATGTTATATATGGGCACATGCCAACACATTGCCACTTAACTCTGTCCTCCAACTAGAATGGGAATATATATATATATATATATATATATATATATATATAAATATAAAACTTTAATGTTGTAAATTAAATGATAACACATTTTTTTTTGAGAAAAATGTAGCACGCTACTCGCTTTATTCATTCAGAAAATGAATTTGGCTACAGGGGTTGAGGCAACGTGGTCTCGAAAAACATTAAAGATAAACAAAATAGAAAATACAAATAAAAGCAAAGAGGAAAAATCGTAAAAAAATTACTATTCTACTCCTCACTCAAGACCAAGTCACTAAAAGCTGCAAAACTCAACCTATTTCTGGCTCACTTTCCGAATTCGTCTAATTGTCAAAAAAGGGCCAAATGATTAATTTCTAAAAATTATATAGTTTCTTTCCCATTAGATCATTTACCAACAGGTTGCGATTCTGATTAGATCTCTCACTATTGCCCCTCAGGAACGGTCTCCATCCAGAAGTTTCCAGACATCCCTAACCTCCATCCCAGGCCTCGGGATGTGCCTACTTTTTAGGATATTGAACATTAAAAATTTACTGATTACGCATCCAACAAGTATATGATCAACATGTTGAACATTAACAAAGCTCATATTGGATCCAATACTAAATCCACAACAACAACAACAACAATAATAATAATTCAAAAGGGACCGCATATTAAATCTTTTGCATGAAGATATTTATTAATTCTCTTGGATCTTTTGTTTAGCTCTTCCCAATGGACCTTTTACTTTGATTGTACCCTTCTATACATGTGTATATATTAATATGGCTAAATTACAGAAACCCTTCCGTAAATAGCTAATTTTTTTATTTTACCTCTCTGACTTTTAAAAGCCTACATTTTGCCCTCTTAAAATTTCAGAACTATTTTCAGAGTACGGTGTTAATAGAAAGGGCAAAATGACCAAATTATCTTTACTTCTTCTATAAAAAAATAATCTTTTAATATATTTCTATCATTTTGAAGGATATTTTCGGTATAAATTATAAAAAATGGACGAAAAAGTCATAGAATCCTGATGGAGGGAGGCTAAATGCAACAACTTGAAATTTTAAGGGAACAAAATGTAGGTTTTTGAAAGTCAGAAAGGAAACGGTGAAAAAACGGATGTTTACAAAACGATTTTCTATAATTTAGCCCATTAATATCTTCTATAATATCTTCTATATGTTTTTTTCAACTAAAAGAATGTACACTTTTAGTTTGGAATAGTTGAGATACAAAGTAGTATATGTAGCACATGTTTCGATCTTATGCGCATAGGTTATATGCTAACAACCAATTTGGGATATAATTGAGGAGGTTACATTAAAAAGGAAAAAATATAAATATATTTATAGGATTAATTCTATATGGGATATACTTATTAAAATCTCCACATAGCCCTGCAGTAATATATAGAATTTATTTGAACTATAAACTATTTTGAAACAACTATCCAATTTTTTAAAGTTTTGATTTTACTATCCAACCTCTCAGTTTGTTTGATTTAAATCAATCAATAAAAATTTAACTACAAAATTTAAATGTGTTATTTTTTTTATAGGTTCAGTTAGTATATTTCATGCAATTTTCTTAACTATAAATTTATTAAAGTAAATAATTAGTTCAAAATTTGAAGTCAAAATATTGTGGACTGACTCAAATCAAACAAATTGAAAAGTTCTATAGCAAAATTAGATTCTTTTGAAGGGTTGAATAGCTATTTCAAAATGATACAATGTTCACATAAGTTCTATTCTAAATTATGTAAAATATACATTTCATGTAGAAGTATAAACGAGCCGAACACGAGCGAGCTGGGGCCGGCTAGTGTTCGGCTCGTTTAATAAACGAGCTGAACACGAGTTAGCTCTGCTCGTTTATTAAACGAGCCTAACACGAGCTGGTTCACGAGCTGGCCAACAAACAATAAGTTAAAAAAATTATATTGAATATATATAAAAAATAAATTTATAAAATCTTATTCATTAGATTTTCATCTAATAGTTTAAACTTTACATATAAATGAGTCTTTTTATAATTGAGCTCGCCTTTATATTATTATTTTGCTAAAAATAAAATAATAAAAATATATATTATATATATAATTAATTATTTATATATATAAATATAAATTAAATAAATTATATAAATATAAAATATATGCATTCAAGCTGTTATCGAGCCGAACACGAGCGAGCTAACCCCAGCTCGTATTCGGCTCGTTTAATAAACAAAGCCGAAAAATTCAGCTCGTGTTCGGCTCATTTACTAAACGAGCGATTCGATCTCGAGCTCATTTCGAGCCGAACACGAGCTGGCTCGCGAACAACGAGCTGGATTGCCACCCCTAATTTCATGTGGTGAGTATTATTTTGTTACCGACCACCCCTAGAGCAAGTGGCAAAGGGCTTGGTGGTTGGTACTCGAGATCCAAGTTCGAATCCTAGTTGATTCACATTTCCAGCTAAGTTTATTTCTAAATGAAATAAACGAAGCGGGTAGCGTGCTACCTATCTCTCTCTCTCAAAAAAAAAAAAAAAAGAGTATTATTCTGTTCAAACTGAATTATCGATTCAAATCAGCCAAAATTTATCGATTCCGTTCGATTTGATTTTAAAAATAAAAAAAAAACATAATTAGTCAAAATTTTAGTAATCTAATATATATTAGTCTTTTAAATTTAAAAGTAATTTTTATTAATCATAAATAATAATTAAATAGTAATGTATATCTAACATAAAATTAATTATTATTATTATATCTTATTTTTAGTACTTTAAAAAGGTTTAAACCAAGCAAAATATTTTTACCAAAACCAAATGATCTGGTTCGATTGGATTTATACTTTAATTATGTTCGATTTGATAAGAGATTCTACGAGTGACATTGCTCTTACGAGAATAAAAAATTCTACTTGTAAAGCACAAAAGGATGGTGTAAAAATCTTACACTTTCATTCTAAAATTTATAAAAATCTAAATAGTTAAAAAATAAAAAAAAATTAATGTGACAAATAAAGTATTAACAATCTTTAGATGGAATATATGTAAAATATACAGTTTATTTTGGGGTGTACCAGTAATATTATTTTTTCATTACACTAACCAAAAAGTGCATTAAAAAATAGTTAAAAAAAAAAGAAAAAAAACTTATTCTTCCTCTATCCCAGGAAAAGCAGGGGTTAGCTACTTTATTCTAGGAATAGCACTATCTTATTCTTCCTCTTTCCCAAGGGGGTTTCATTTGAGAGGGTTGGTAAAAAATAAA
The DNA here is from genome assembly GCF_001540865.1 of Ananas comosus. Classification (NCBI taxonomy): domain Eukaryota; kingdom Viridiplantae; phylum Streptophyta; class Magnoliopsida; order Poales; family Bromeliaceae; genus Ananas; species Ananas comosus. The sequence goes on along the minus strand of NC_033630.1, from coordinate 12,378,028 downwards.
AAAAAAATAATAATAATAATAATAAAAAAGAAGATTTTGCTCAAAGATTTGCCAACCATGAATTAAATATTTTCTCACTTTTCATTAATACCACTTATTAAAGACTCAATTTCTTGTTGATGTATATTAAAGCTTGTGCCAACCACCAAGGGGAGTACAATTTTGGGCTTTACTTATTAGTTTCAATTTATTGGAAAAGATGAACTCTAGTTAATTGCCAACTCTACCCTTATATATATATTATAATTATATATATATATATATATATATATATATATATATATATATATATATATATATATATTATGAGCTAGGCTGGTATACTATCAATAGCACGAAGACCTCCGTGCTACCAAGTTGTTTCAATGATGCGGCTTCTCAAATCGACGATCGGCTCGTTAGACTTGATCTACAATATTGAAAGTACTTGGAAACTAAATTTCAAATTTTTCGGCGTCATTTACCAATCAAACGAGTAGTCTAAAAATGAACGGCTGAAAATGAAAATCTCATAAAAACAGTGATAAAGAATTCAAATTTCAAATCGGAAGTATTGGTCTTGCTATTGATGTTAAGTAGAATTTTCTATTAAATTTTCATCTAATTTGGATACTTCTACACCGTTGAACTTAAAAACGCCATCATATCTACCTTAAAATTGTTAATTTTGAACCTTTTGATCACTAGCAAATGATGTCGAAAATTATGAAATTTAGTTTCCAAATACTTTAATAGTATAGACAAGTCTACGGAGCGATCGTCGATTTGAAAGCCACATCATTGAAAACACTTGGTAGTACGGAGACCTCCGTGCTACCGATAGTATACCAGCCTAGCTCTACTATACTATATATATATATATATATATATATATATATATATATATTGAGAGAGAGAGAGAGAGTCTGGTTATTATATTTTTATGAGTATGATTATGTTCGTACTCATAAGTCATTTCGATGATAGAACTTTCTTTTTCCTTTTCTTTTTCTTTTTCTTTTTTGAGATATAGGTAGCACACTACCCATTTCGTTTATCTTATTTAGAAATAAACTTAGCTAGAAAAGGTAGCACACTACCCGCTTCGTTTATTTCATTTAGAAATAAACTTAGCTAGAAATGTGAATCAACTAGGACTCGAACTTGAGTCTCGGATACCAACCACCAAATCTTTTGCCGCTTGCTCTAAGGACGGTCGGTGATGGTAGAGCTTTCGAATCAGCGATTCATATTATTAAATATAATTTAGAACATTTAAAATTTTTAAAATTAAATTTTATAATTTTTCGATATTATTTATTTTAGGATAAAAAACATCTCAAAATTGATAACTTTAAACGGATGCTTAGTGGGGACCACTCAACCTAGTGGGGACCACTCAACTCTAACCGATTAATATCATCTTGACCCTACAATTTTTCATCCAAGAGTTGGACTGGGCTACTATTAGTAGCAAAATTTCATTGTTACTACCAGTTTTTTAGCCTTTGGATCAATTCTTTTCATTATTTCTAACCATTGGATTAAATACTATAACCCAGTAGGGACCACTCAACCCTAGGAGGACCACTCAACTCTAACCGACTAATATTATCCAGACCCTATAATTTTTCATCCAAGGGTTGAAAGAGCATTTTACTATTAATAGTATTCCAGCCTAATTCTATATATATAGAGAGAGAGAGAGAGAGAGAGAGAGAGAGAGAGAGAGAGAGTGTTTTGTTCATAGGCTCGTTATTTAAGCCCAGGCCCACAATATTTGAATATCTTGTATCTTGGTCTAAGGCCGAAGACGCGAGTTCCAAATTTAAACTCGTATGGAATCTCGAAGCTTTGACCCCCAACGCGGTTCGGTATTTTCTCTATAATCCAATTTTAGGTAAATTGGTGGAAAGCGATATCAACAAATTAATTAGGAGACCGACCGTTCTTAAAGCAAGTGACAAAAGGCTTGGTGGTTGGTATCCGAGACCCAAATTCGAATCCTAGTTGTTCACATTTCCAGCTAAGTTTATTTCTAAAAAAAATAAACGAAGCGGGTAGTGTGCTGCTACTTATCTCTCAAAAAAAAAAAACAAATTAATTAGGAGCAGATTAAATTTATTAAATTAATTTGAATTCAATAAAATGAAAAAATGGGTAAGATTTAATGAATGCAGATATAAATACCAAGATGTTTAATCAGCCCAAGGTGTCTCTCTCCACAATCAATTTTTCAATGAAGTGATATATAGGAAGTAATTACACATAGAGCAAATGCATTAAATATAGTCGAATTTAATTTGTTGATAATAACCACATTAATAAATACAGATGTAGATATCAAAAATATTAATCACATCATCCTAAATTGACAATTACTAAATAAATTCAAAAGCTATTATTCCTTCTCCAATTCACTTACCATTCTCTTATATATTCTTAAAGCAGTTAGATCAAATATTAAGGCTTAGTTTGGTATTGAGATATATCTTACGCTTTTAGATAAAATGGAGTTAGAAAAAAAAAAGTATATAAAGATATGCTTCTACGTTTTTCGGTGGGACCGCAGAAAATATATTATAATCGACTCATCATAATATGCGATCTCACCGGACGTAACGCAATCTCTCCGTAATGCCAATCGAAGCCTAACCCTAAAAAATTCAATGGCTAAAAAGGCATGTAGTAATATGCAGAATTCATGTCATCGTAAGAGAATAATAGTTAGATTATTCTTTCTTTTCCCCCTCAAATTAAAAGAAAAGAAAAAGAAAAAGGGGTTCCTAAAATAATAATAATAATAATAATAATAAAAGATCTCAAATCCTTATCCATAGCCTCCATAGGTGAAGTAGTTACAATAATTATTATGACAATAAAAAAAGAACAAAAAAACAACTAGAGCCAACTAGGAAACAACACAAAATTTGGGCTCCACAACAAAGTGAACAAGGAGACCAACCCTTTCCCTCCCCACATGCAAACTATTGTTTTTAGAATTTGAGGTTGGATTGAAAACAACCCCACCTTGTTTGTTTGACCTAAATGTGAGTTGGACTCTATTGTGGCTTATTTTTCAATAGATTTATTGTTTATTAATTTCAAGTAGATTTTAGAGATTTTTTGCCCCCTTTTATCTTTGCTTCTATTCTTGAAAATCCACTAGAATTGTACATCATCATATAAATGCACAAAATGTGCTATAACTTAAGTAAGAATTTACCCACTATTTTTTTAAAAAAAAATTATTTACCAGCTGTGCTAGTAATTAATAAAAGGATCACAATTATTTTAATATTGTTCTTGCTTTTATGTGTAGTGTATAGTATGAAAGAATTCTGCTTTAATATCATGTTAAGTGACTTGAAATAATTTAATTTAATTTACTAGAAAATGGTGTTTTATGTTTTATCTTCAACACATAGCAAAAAAGCCACTTCTCTCCTTATGTGTAAAGCTTTTTACTAAAGTTTTTAACCGCAAGTCGTTATTTTACAAATATATATATGTCACATCCAGAACACAGAAATCTTAAGTAATATTATAATAGTAAAAATCAATCATATCTAGCACAGTTAACTAAAGACTTGATGGTTGATATTCAAAATCTTAAACTCATAGTCTGGTTGCTTTACATTCTTAGCTAAGCTTATTTTTTAAAAAAGTGAATGAAGCGGATAACTTGCTAAGCCTTTCTCTCAGAAAAGATTATGATTGTAAAGGACAACAATTTATGCGTTTGAATCAACGATTGAGTTATTTTTATTATAAATGAAATATCTGTTATAAATAAGACTGTATCTTGCGATAGTGCCAAGGACATAAGTTTGAATGAGGGAGCAGGGTTTCAAACTGGTAAAAGGACATACATTGGACCTAAGACATGGTTGGACCCACTTGTGTTTGGCTCAAGCCACATCCAAACCTACCTAGGTCCTAACATGTGTTTCTTGAGTCAAGGTTAGTCCTCTACATGATTAAAATGTTTTCATCTCAAAAAAAGAAAAAAAAATCATCTATTGTAATTTTTAAGATCATTAGATAAAAACAGAGATTGTTCATATGCATCCACTTACACTTTTCATAGGATCGAAAATTTTGGCGACGCTTTAAAGCTTTTCTTAATCTTTGCTGCGATCATGATTTTCGCTACCATTTTATATCAACTAAAGAGAAAGAATTTTAAAGTAATTCAGAATTTTTCTATATATCCTTCAAAAATATCAAATAGGAGAGGTGAATAAATGCATTTGCAAACTAGGTCTAAATTTTCTTCGGAACTCAATTTTATTAATTAAAATTTAATTTTAACACATCATTTTAAGGATTTTTTTTTAGCAACTAATATTTTAAGACTAAAAATAACAAGTTTTCAAGNTATGGACTTGATATATAAAGCGACAATTTATTATATACTGTGACTACTAGTCAACTTTTTCAAATTTACACTTCATTTTTTTAAATACCTTCATATAAATTCAAATCTTTCGAATAAACTCTCAGAGAAATAAATTTGAGAGAAACAAACATTTTTCAGGAACAAATTTGGAAATGAAAAGAGTAATTTTGAAAAATACGAAATAAATTTTTTTTTTTTTTAATCTTGAGAGGTATATTAGACATTATCTATTTTTTTTTAAAAAGTAATAATAATAATAATAATAATAACTACCACCCAAAGTTAAATAATAATAATAATAATAATAATGATAAATAATAATAATAATAATAAATCCTTGTACGTAGCATTTCATTAGAAAATTTCAAACCTCAAACAGTACTTGAGCGTGAGATCCTCTGCAAGCAATGCTCGGAAATGTTTTCAAAATTTCCACGCGTGTAGTTTTGATTGGGCGGAAACTAAATATATCCAATAGAATAGAGCCACGTATATGAGATGTATAGATCGATACGACGGTCGCTACGACGAATCTACTCCCGGAATTCTCTTACATCATCTGGTCCACGGATCCGAAGACCAGCTCACGGGAAAAAAAGCATGCACCTGGTCTACAGTGGGCCGATCATGTACAACCCATCTTATAGAGATCGTAAAATAATTTGCAACATCTAAAATATTGTAGTAACACTTGAAAAGTTCCAAAAATAATTTCTCACATAATTAAATAAATAAAATTAACCATTTCATTATAATCAATTTTTAGAATAGTTCGCGAGTCTGTAATAGATTTTTCTATTGTAATTTTTTATGTAGATAAAATTTCATTGAAAGAATAAAAGTAAAGAAACATCTATCATTATATAGTATGATAAGATTGGAGACTAATATTTATAACAAATCTAGTATTTTGTATTCAAATTTTACGGTCATTTGTTTTATCGAGATGTCGGCTCTCGACATTGCCCTAGTAAGGGTCAAGTCGTGAGCTTGCGATTGTATGGGTACTAGCACTAATCGCCTCTGAACTCAGCCTTTGCAGATCACCACCAAGATGAACTGGTTCTGCACTCACCATCTGTTTTATCGGAGTCACAAAACCAAAGAGCCGACGAGCTCGCGTCGTACGCCCAATATCTGCTTCGCTCTGATATGAGACGAGTCAAGAGTTTATGATCCTACGCAAACACGCACTTATCGTCATTAATATTAGACTTTACAGATCACCAAGAGTTGACAGTTCTGCACTCACCATTTATTTCATAGTAGTCACAAAAACAGAGACTGGACGAGCTTCCAACGTATGTCTAATCTCGACTTTGCCCTAGGATGGGACGAGTGGCGAATTTGTTGCCTATGATCTTAAACTTTGCATATCAGCCAAATGAGCTAATTTTGCACATGAGATCTAGTGAAACAAATGTGCCCTAACATGGTGGACCAGGTCCATGAAATAAGTTTATTCCCTTTAAACCATTAATAACTGTTGTGCCTATTTTTATCACTACACGAAGCCAGAGGAAAAGGGAAATCCTCACATGAAGAGAGAGAGAGAGAGAGAGAGAGAGAGAGAGAGAGAAGGAGTTACAGAGAGAGAGGAGTTAGAGAGAGAGAGAGAGAGAGAAAGAGAGAGAGAGAGAGAGAGAGAGAAAAGGGGAATCTTTTAATCCTCCAATCCCTCACAGCTCCTGTTTTGGGAAAAGCCAAAGATATAAACAAATACATTTTTTTTTTGACAAAGAGAGAGAGAGAGAAGGAGAGAGAGGGAGAAAGGTGGTAGCTTTGGGATTGTTTTGAGGAGAGAAGTGGGTTATTCTCGGATCTCAGAGAGAGAGAGAGAGAGAGAGAGAGAGGGAGGAGAGAGGCAAAAGATGTGATTTTGAAACAGGGGAAGAGGTACAAGCTCTCATTTTCTCAGATCAAGCTCATATAAAGTCGAAATCTTTGTGGTTTGTTTCAATAAACCCCCCTAATCTTCTCGCATTGCTTCGATTTCTGATAAAAAGGTTCGATTTTTCTCACAAATTTGCCCATTTTTCGCGTTTTGTATGTTTAAAATTTGCGGGGAATTTGAGATATTTTGGTGGTTTTGGAGAAGTTGGTGTTTTGGGTTTGGTTGTTGTTTTCAGTGAAATGGAGGAGAGAGAGATGAAGAGGGGAGAATGGATTTGGGTTTTTAGGGTTCCATGTGTTCTCTACGCTACATTGGCTTGTTCTCTTGTGGTTTGAGTTGTAGAGGTGAAATTTTTTAGGGAATTTAAGTGAATCATCATCAAATCCAAAGAAAATTTTGATTTTTAGATTAATTTCTCCCTTGTTGTCCTCAAAGTTCAAATTTTTTGGTGATTTATGGGCTATGTATTCATGTTAACAACCCCAATCTCATAAAAAGAGGGAGAGGGAGGAGTGTGTAGGAGAAAATGTCATTTAAGAGCATTGTTAGGGAGCTAAAGGAGATGAGGGATGGGATAGGGAGCATATCAAGGAGGGGAGGAGGGGGAGAGGGGGCCGAGGGGCGGTGCCGGCCCCCTCGCGGCGGCGGCCGAAGTTCTTGGCCCCTCCATTTGCCCCACCACCCCCGCCCCCACCAAGGGGAGAGGGAGAGAGAGGAGCACCACCAGGGGAGGTGGGCCAACCTCCCGCCGGAGCTCCTATTGGATGTGATACAAAGATTGGAGGCGAGCGAGGTAGCGTGGCCCGCGAGGCGCCACCTCGTCGCCTGCGCGGCCGTTTGCCGGTCGTGGCGCGATTTGACAAAGGAGGTTGTGAAGACATTGGAGGAATGCGGCCGGATCACCTTCCCAATTTCGCTTAAACAGGTTTCCAATGCCCCCCTCTACCGATCACCTCTTCGTCGTAATGCATCTTGCTTCTCTATATTTCAAGGATTGTCATGCCAGTCAGCACGGTCTGCCACGGACGGCACGTCCCGTCCCTGGCTCCCTGCTGTTCATGCCGATAAGCCCGTGCCGCCCATGCCGACATAAACTGGGTGTGTGCCAAGGCATGCTGACATGCCGTGTCGTGCCAATGACACACTAGGACACCCCCTACCAATGGCACGACAATCCTTACAAGATAAAGATGGCAGTGCCTAAACTATCAAAATGTGTACCTCAGTCGTAAAAATTATGATTTCACTACCTAGTTATTCATTCTTTCAAAATTTAATGGTTTCCATCAAGAAATTAGTACAATAGTACTTTTATCATCTCAGTCAGGTTTTGTTAGAAATTAATGGTTTGCGAACAAATAGTACAATCAGGAAAGTCACGAGTACCGTTATTTCAAAATCCGCTATATAGTTTAGGTAAGGTTTGTGTTATGTGACCTTTTCATAACATGTATTTGATCTCTCGAAATAGTGGAATTTACCATGCTTGAATAGAACTTGGCTTACCTTCTCTCTTTCTTGATATGTTTTATATGGTTTGGTTTGTATAGCCTGGTCCTCGTGATTATCCGATTCAGTGCTTTATAAGGAGGGATCGAGCGACCTCGACCTATCGGCTCTATTTGGGACTGAGCCCGTGTAAGATACTATTACTCTTTTATTTTTCTCGCTTGTTCAAATGATTCAACTCTTTTTTCTTTTCTAACCTACAATTATCTCGCGGAACTATGCCTATAAATTAGCTATTAAGCATTATTATCTGCAACTGATTATGATCTAAGCTCCTAGTGATCCAAACAATTTGCCGTGTATAAATGTATGCTGTGTGAGTTTTATACTTGGATTCTATGAGAGATTAAGAGGTAAATGAATGTTGGCAAATTCGATAAGCCTCGAGCATACATAATTGTACAAATATTTGCCTGTAGATGAATATTTCTCTGGCTTTCCGAGAGTAGTAGTAGGGAGTCTCGCGGCTTCTTATTTCCATAGACAATTGCTTTTTCTTTATTTTGTTTGGTCTTTCCATTCTTGCACTCGATAGGATATTTTACTTTGCATCATTATTCTTCCCTACTCCATTTCCGAGGAGACTTAATATGCATTCTATGTTTTTTTTTAAAAAAAAATTCCTTTTATTCAAATAACAAGCGCGCTATAAAACCTACAACCAGATGAGGCGGCAGTCTATTTGGTTTTATAGCATTTCGGTGTTGGTAGTGAGATGAGTTTCTAAATTGCAGCGCTTCAAGGAGAAAACGAAAAGCTTTTGCTAGCAGCCCGCAAGATTCGACGAGCAACCAGCACGGATTTCGTGATCTCGCTGGCTTCTGATGACTTCTCTCGAGCGAGTAGTACTTATATTGGAAAACTGAGGCACGTAACCTTCTCTTTTCATCTTTTCACGCCTATTTGCCCAACTAGAGGTTCCCTTCTTACCGATAGCTTGTGTCTACAACAAAATGAAGAGTGTGGCGAAACAAACACTTGAACATGATGTCTATAGTTTCGTATGTGTTGATTCCTCTCTTAAAACTTACTCAGGTCAAATTTTCTTGGCACCAAGTTCATGGTCTACGATAGCCAGTCCCCGTGCGACGCCACGCTTTCTTCGAACAACCGTCCAAGCCGGAGAATCCACTCAAAGCAAGTCTCTCCGAGACTACCGGCGGGAAACTACAACGTCGCCACCATCTCTTACGAACTCAATGTGCTTCGAACTCGAGGACCGCGGAGGATGCAATGCACTATGCATACGATCCCGATCTCCTCTATTCAAGAAGGCGGGACTGCCCCGACGCCTGCTAACTTCATCCACTCTTTAGACGAACAATTTTCCAATTTATCTATGGGGAAAGGAAAGGAGCCGATTATCGAATTCTCTTCTACGAGCCTCGCTAACGAGCCTATTGTAACTGTCGCCAATAATGGCGAGCCACTTATGCTAAAGAACAAGGCCCCTCGGTGGCACGAGCAACTTCAATGTTGGTGTCTGAACTTTCGGGGGAGAGTGACCGTGGCTTCCGTGAAGAATTTTCAACTTGTGGCGGCAGTCGATCCTTCCCACCAGGTTTCTTTAGCGGAGCAGGAGAAAGTGATTCTCCAGTTCGGGAAAATAGGGAAGGACATTTTCACGATGGACTACAGGTACCCTCTATCGGCTTTTCAGGCGTTCGCAATCTGCTTAACGAGCTTCGACAACAAGCCCGCGTGCGAATGAACGGTGAAAAGCACTCGTAACTGTTCCTTTTTTTTGTCCTTTATCTCGCTAATATTTACAACCTCGAATGCAATGTTGTAAATACCCATTTTGGACAAATTGTTTCTAGCCTGCCGTCATCACTATTTTTAGAAATCTGCCAAGCAAACACTAGCAGTATTTATGTTCAAGGATGAACTTGCATCGAATGTTTGTATCTTAGCATATTTTAGATTACCTTGAAAAATTGAGGTAACCTTATTTATGTCTACTCCCTTGTACCACCTTCTACTGCATTTTTTTTTTTTTTTTTTTTNGCAGTTGAGTAATTTATTGAGGTTTCTGTAATACACTTAGAATTTGTATTAATTTTTTTTTTTCAAATCGGTTGATTTTATCAAGGAGGTCTCTATGCTATTTGCTTCTGTTTTCTGGGAGTCTATATCAGTAGTTATTCTGTTGTATCATATAATTATTATATATAGAATGGTGATAAAATAGTAATGGTGCGAGGTTTAAGCAAGAGTGAATATTTATAGATTTTGAGGGCGAAATAGAAGTTTTATTAAAACAAACCGGCTAAAGTGTAAAAGTGAATATTGATTTTTTTTTTTTTTTTTTTTTTTTATAATGATAATTTAGCAATGTTGAACATATTCATAGCATCTCAGTTGGATAATTGGTATTTGAACTGTCACATTATCACATTCAACACATACACTGTTGTACTATAGCAATATTATTTATGAAAGTAGAGAACAATTTACATGAGTAGAAGAGGTACATTCTTTTCATCTCTTTATTTTAGTGTTCCTTGATATATGCTTCGCAGTTTTTGTACTTGGCTCATAAATAAGCTCTTTAGTTGGGTTGAAGTAATAAGCAATTTTGGGCACTTTCAACTTGATTTGCTTCCACCTTTGTATGGATTCTTTTTCTTTGATTTGCTTGAGAAAACAAAGTGAACTCCTGGATTTTTTGCGCTACATGAGCTCTCGTGCAGTATCGAATTATTGATGCTCTGCACATTGCTGTTGATATTCATAGTAATTTCCGCCTCTCCGCTAGCTTTTCCCTCGCTGGTCGCCTCATCCTTCTTCTCATTGAGCTTGTAGCCTCTTTGCATCGGAAAGTCCCCTTCTTTATTATTCACTCTCATAGTCGCGCCATTGTTTTCGCCCCCTAATGTTACGACACTTGCTCCTTGTTCTCCATGTTCCGTATTCAGTTTCTGGAAGAGTTTGGAAATGCCTTCTGAGACCTCTCTCTGAATGCTTTTTCCTCCTCGAGAAGCCGAAGCACGAGTTGTATTCGAAGCGCCGATTTCACCCTCCTTCCCCCCTGGCCACGAACCATTCTCTTCGCCATTTTTTTTGATTCCATCTTTGTGTATTATAGTTGGGTTGGGATTATGTTTTGCTTTTGCTTTCATTTTCTTCTTCCACTCGCTAAATGTGTTAGTTGGATTATCTTTTTCTTCTGTTTCTTTTTTTGTTTTAGGCATCTCGATCTCTTTACTATCGCCTTCGGATACTGGTTTTGTTGGTTTTGTTCTCTCTTCACTTTTCTCTTCGAGCTTTTCTTTTACTTGTGGGACTTGGGTGGGTTGTGTGCTTTGTATTGGCTCTATATCGGTTTCGTGTTTTTCTTCGGCTTCGAGTTTATTGTGTTGTGGGCTTTGTTTTGCTTCTATATCATCTAGTGCCTCCTTTTCTATCTGCGGAAATTGGGTATGTTTCGCTTCTTCTTTGGGTCCTTGATCTATTACAGGTTTTCTCTGTATTTCATCTTCGTGTTTTCCTTCGCCTTTGAGTATGATCATTTGTTGGCTTTGTTTAGATTCTTTGTCAACTACTATCTTTTCTTCTATTTGTGGGATTTGGTTAGGTTTTGGTTCCTCTTTCTCGGATATCGGGTTTTGGGCTGGCTTTACTCCTAGTAGAGGATCAAGAGCTTCTTGTTTCGACTCTTTGGATTGAGATGTGGTTTCAATTTGGTTAGTTTTTTGTTCCACTTTCTCGGATATCGGGTTTTGCGTTGGCTTTACTCCTACTAGAGGATCAAGAGCTTCTTGTTTCAACTCTTCGGTTTGAGATGCGGTTGCCATTTGGTTAGGTTTTTCTTCCTCTTTCTCGGATATGGGGGTTTGGGTTGGTTTTACTCCTACTTGAGGATCAAGAGCTTCTTGTTTCGACTCTTCGGATTGAGATGCGGTTGCGATAGGCGTAGTTTGCAAAGTTAGCGGGTCGGATTGTTGCGGAGGAGAAGCACTTTGGGGGGGCGGCGGAGATGGCGCGGCTGTCGGTGGTGTTGTCGTCAAAGATGGTTTCAACGGCTGAGGCCGCTCTGGCGACTTTCTTCGTGGCAATGCTGGCAATGCTGATACTGGTGATGTCGACGACGGTGACGGGGTTCGAGACGTTGCCCTCGTAAGCTTCGGCTGGGTCACTGACTCGGCTGCTGGCGGGGGCGTGGAAGGCGGTGGAGGCTTCGATGTTGGTTGAGTTGTAGGCCGGGATTTAGGTCGGGTAGTAGCCCGTGACGGTGACGGTGATGACGACGGCGAAGGCGGTACATTTGGGGTGGCTCGTCTGATCGGTTGCATCGTGGGAGCTGACGGGGACGGGGGCGGTGGTGGAGCCGTCGTTGCTCGCGGAGTTGCAGATCGGGGTTGAGATCTGGCAGCTGGCTGTGAAGGTCGGGGCGCTGGAGGACGCTGCAGCGGCAGCGACTGCTGCCGCTGAGTAGGCGGCGGAGGTCGCGGCGGTGGCGGCGGCGCTGCCGCAGCCGGATTCCCGAAATACGGAAACCAGAAGCGAAAGGGTTGATCTCTGCCGGATTCTTCGGCCATGGCTGCGCAGGTGATTGTTTTCAGCACAAGTTAGAAAGAAAGTTTGGAAGTGAGTTTCTTGAGGAAGTCCAACATAATATATACATTAGAAGTTGAGATAAAACCCCATTGCAATGGATTAGCATCTGATTCTTGGCTCTTATTTTTGTGCTTTTTTAAGGTTGTTTCCTAAGATTAGTATATTTATTTCTCTTCTCCAGGAGAAGGAATTTTCCTAAAGGGTACTTAATTTGCCTTTGCTTGGAAAAATTTTAGAATGCACCAGGTATATTAGTGACGTGGCGTCACAAACCAATCAAATATCTCCTTTTAGAAATAAATGTCCCATCATGATTATAAAAAAATATTTTTATTGTATTTTTGTTTGAAAAGAAGAAATGTGATTGGCTTGTTATTGATGACGTGGTGCAAGCGTGACGGTGTAGAATTTCTCCTTTGCTTGTTAGTATAGTTTTCCCTACAGTTTATTTTTTCACTTTTTTTATATATATATATACCAATCTTATATCTTTTTATTGTAAATATGGATATAGATTATCCATATTTGATCCATTTTTCATCCCTTTTTTTCAAGAGAAAAGTATGTTGCACGTTACATGCCAATTTAGTTTACCGCGAATCAAACAGCAAATAAAAATATTTACGGTCGAAAATAACTCCATTCCCTTCCATTTTCGGTGAAATGAAACAAGCCAAGATTGTAGAGGATCTAAATAAATATATAGGTCCAAAATTGGGGGCAAAAAACATGTTATGTTCTTTCTCTTTCTAAATAAATATGGTTCATGGCCACAATTATCCCACATTTAATTTTGTCCATCCTTGTCCTTGAGAAAAAGGATAGGAGAGATAAGGTCCAAAACACAAACTCAAAAAGGATGGTCATGAGAATCACTGCGTGAAAAAGTTGTAAAAAAGTGCTTTTGGACCAAAATTAAAGAAATAGTTGGATTTTATGCATTTGTTGTAAAAAAGAAAAGTACATTTTTTGAGTGAAAAGTTGTTTTTTCAATAATCACTTCAGTTGTTAATGTGCTTTATATTCCATTGAATTACTCACTTGAGATAAAATAGAAAAAAAAAAAAGTGAACAAATAAATTCCTGCATTTAAGTTGCAATCAACATATGGTTTCATTGCAAAAAATTTTTGTCATTTTTTTTCTTATTTTTTTAAACTTTTGGAACCAAATAAACATTAATACAAATCCACAAAATGGTTTGGCTCAAAAAGTAGTAAACATGCTTAATTTTAGAAAAGAATTGAAGTCAAATTACACTCTCTTCTCTACAAAATGTACTTAGAATAATGGAAAAAATGGTCAATTATGGTACAACATGATATCGAAAAATGAATTGAAGCACTAATTTATGTACTCTAAAAGAATCTTCGGACTCGGCGATTAATGATTTAGAAATCTCGAATAGGAGAATCTTAAATCTCTCGCGTTTCCGTCTTAAGATTGTTTGGTAAACAGTTCCCTGCAAAAATATAAAGATGAAATTTATTAGCTTATTTTAGACAAATAGCAACACAATTAAGTAAAATTGCTACTAGAAGCTTTCAAAATCATTCAATCAACTTATCAAAAAAAAAAAAAAAAAAAAAAAAAAAAAAAAAAAAAAAACAACAACAATTCTAATGAGAAATGTGTTGTACGAGAATCGATCAAACCGACTACCCTAAGGCCTTCGATTGGATTCGAACCTAAGTTTTGAAAATCTCTTGTTTTAAACCTAAGTTTTAAACCAAGGTTTTTTTTTTCCTTTAATTCCTTTCTTTTTTTTTGATACCTTGTAGTGATTGAAAAGAAAAATGAGCTCCAAAGGTGTTGTTCAACCTAACTTGGTCCCAAAGAGAAGAAGACCCATGTACCTGAAAATTTCATTAAAAATATATATTATATAAAATTAATACCAAGTTGCTTCTATATCTTGAAAATGACATAAAATATCTTCTTATAGGAAACATTAAAGCATAGTATAGAAATTAAATTAATGTCTCTTACATTGTTGTAGCATGAATCCATGAATGTGTTAACCAGTTGCATGGGTGCACTCATGGGACATTGAAGGGTCATTTGTTGGGTAGTGCTCATGGCCATGTCTAGTCCACTTGATGAGGGACCAACTTGTGCTTGATGTAGTAGAGCGTTGGATTGTATGTAGGATGGATCCAATTGGTCATGAGGTAATAATATGTTCATCCCTTGAATGAGGCCAGTGTTGCAAGCAATATTCATCTGCATTCAAAATCATGACTAGATATTTAGTTTTTCAAAATCATAAATAGACCAATGAAGCTCGCATGCATGCGTGCACGCAGAAGTGTTGTTGGAGTTCAACTACTCAAAAAGCCGTACTATAATTCATTTCTTAACATTTCTACTTGTAGAGTTTTGTAATGGTTAGGTATCAAAAGTATATAATTAAGGTACGTATGTGTGGATCAGTCGAAATTTTTTTTGAGTAGAGCTACTTGAAGTGATACTATTCACTTATTCATACATTAAAGCCCTAGCAGAAGCTTTAAATTAGAGTTTCTTTATGCTTGCGACTTGAATGCTCATTTTGGTTTCTGCTTTTTCGTGATTGTGAAACCCAACCTGATCACCATTAATCATTGACTAGTGGTCTCCATATGCATGGTTGCATTGGTTTGGTGTGTTGTTATAGTAGTGGGCCTATTACTGTTGTTAAACATGAAAACTACCAGCTTGTGTTTAGCCTAACAAGTAACAAGAACCACAGTATGGACCCTACCACATTTAATAGGAACATAATTTCACATAATTATTTGTTTTGAGAGAGAGAGAGAGAGAGAGAGAGAGAGAGGAAATTAACCTCTTCATTGAAGAAGCTATCAACAGTGAAGTCCAGCCTTGGATTAACAGCAGCTAACTTCATTGACAAGAACTGAAAACAAAACAAAGAAAGAAAAGAAGAAAAAAAGAAAAGATCAATCAACACATTAAACCTAGAAAATAACATATACATGTATATATATAGAGCTAGGCCCCTATGCTTTCGAAAGTACGGAGGTCTCCGTATTTGTAAGTTGCTCTCGATGATAGGACATATGATTCGACGATCGGTTATATATATATATGATAAACTACCTCAACTTGTCTTTGAAGAGACTGAACATAGTTGATGATCTCATCAAGCATGCCTGCTTTTCCAGTGATCTTGTTGCACCCTGGAACCAAATCTTGCAGGTACCTCATCCTCTCGCTTATCCTTTCTCTCCTCACCTACATCAAGTATTAAAACTTTTAGAGCTAGAGAGAGAGAGAGAGAGAGAGAGAGAGAGAGAGAGAGATGTTTTGAGCATGGAACATTAAAACACATTCTTTAACATCTAAGCTTTTAGAGAAAATTGATTGTTTCATATGGTGTCAGAGCATGAGATCATCAATTGAAGTTTTTTTAAGCTTTCACTCTCAATTTATTTTCCCTGGCCCCATTTATTCAAATCATGTACCACTCCTGTGGAGAAGCTTAAGCTACTAGCTAGAGCAAAACGTTTGTTTTGAGAGTGTGTGTGTGTGTATATAAGAGAGAGTGAAATCTAAAACACCATTTTCTAGTTATTTAAAATTGTATAAAAAATTGGCTGATCGTATGGTATCAAAACGAGATCTTGATTTCAGTTAAGTTTATGCGAGCTTTTGCTGTCATTTAATTTTCTTCTATTTATATAAACCGGCGTGTTACACTGTCGGATCGTTGGCGCTAACCATTAATCCCAAAAGCTCGAGCTGTTAGAAATATGCAACTAATTCACTTAAAGCGTATAGATACAGCGCCTACGGGTCTCGATTGTGACTCGGCCCAACCAGTCTCGCGCCACTTCGAACATGGCTTGGCCCACCTCAGTCTCACGCAATTTCAAACATGACTCGGCCCAACATGATCTTCCGTCATAGAGTAGGATGCTGGCCCATTTAAGACAACATACACTTGTGGAGCAGCTTAAATTTCAAGAGGAAACGCGAGAGAGAGGAAGAGAGATCGCATACTCTTTCAGCAAGGCTATGGCTATCAGTGGCTTGGCCACGGCGAGCCCTAACATGAATGTAGTCGGTCTTCAGCGGCGTAGTCGTAGTCGACGATCTGGATGCCTTCCCATTCTCCTTCAAGGTTTCTGTTGATGTTTCCTTCTTGTTTTGAGGCTTTTGGTTTCCGGTTGCGCCCTTTCTCTCTCCTAATACATAATCTTCTTTCATTCCCTTTGAGCTGCCACTGTTCTCTGTTGCATTGTTAGCATCCACCTGCTAGTAAAAGAAAGAAAATTTTCATCTCTTGATTCAAATGTAAACAAAGTGTAGCAACTTCAAATTCTTCAATGTTCATGAGAAAATTTCGAAAAATTTCTAAATTTAACACGCTAGTTTCAATTATCGACATTTTGTATGATTTTACGCTTATAAATTAAAGAAGGTGCCTTTGCTATCAACAAATTTTAACAAATTATTGCCTTTAAATATTTTTCCAAGCTTCTCTAGCTAGGTTTACATGTGATGAGCTTTTTAGCCTTATATAAGTTGAATATCAAAGCGAAAACACAAATAGCATGTAAATTGTGATCAAGTAGTTTTGGAGAAAATGCTAATTACCTGTGAATTCGAAAAATTCCCGAACTTTCTCTTCTTTGAGCTATCGCTATTCTCTTTATCATTTGCCTTTTCTCCGACATTGATCGCGCAAAAGTTTGGATAATTCACCATAGAAAAATCCGGCCACCCGTCGCCGAGGCTTTCGATCGGGTCATGAACATGACCAAAACTTTCATTTCTAGATCTCTCGCCATCGACAAAATTCTTGGGCAATTGATCAAAAGACGAGAGGGGAGCGAAACTCTCAATATTGTTGTAACCAATGCAGTCAGTGTTGTCAGTCGATTGCTGCTGCTGCCAATTAAGGCGCACTCTTTGTCTCTCTAACACGGAGGGATTCGTCGACGCTCGAGTAGGGATGCATTGTGCCATTTCTAAGCTCTAGGGAGAGAAATTGAGCTCCTTGTTGTATCTTTTGCCTCTTCTCAATTTATCTCTCTCTCTCTCTCTCTCTCTACTAGTTTTTAGTTTGTTCAATAGTGAGATGTGTGAATCTACATGTAATAGTGATCATATAACATATATAGGGGTTGGTTGAGAGAGAGAGAGAAAGAGAGAGGAGAGAGGAGAGAGTGTAAAAGTAAATGATATGGTGACAGCTGTCCCAATAGTTGCATAGTGGATAAGGGAGATCCTTTTCTCCTGCTTTTTTTTTTTTCCATCATCCAATCCAATCAGGGGCCCCACCCTGACAGGACTGACACGTGGGACTGTCTCATAGGAGATCCAACCACTAATAGAGAATTAAAAAAAAATTTTAAAAATTTAATCTAGGGCTAAAAAATGTGGAATACTTTTTTTTTTTTTTTTTTGCAATATACTTCTAAAAAGTTTTTCGACTTTCTAATTTACTCTTCTTAAAAGGCTAATATTGAAAATACACTTTTTACGTTAATTCCAACCTATTTCAAATATACCCCTAGAATTAAATTCGATTAATGAACGATTAGCAATAGCTGTTATCTGTATTAAATTATTATTTTACCCTTTCAAATAAACACTTCAACAATTTTTCTTATTTGCCTTTAAGTTAAGGGTACAAAAAATATTTTAATTTTTGGTTTTCTCAAATATATCCTTCTAACATCACCAACATTTCTTATTTGCTTTTAAGTTGAGGGCAAAAGAGTAATTTTATTTTTTTTTAACTCACGTTTAATGCAAGTTAACTTAACGGATGATAACTGAGAAAGTATTTGGAGTAACGGAGGAATATATGAAGAATATATTGGAAAGAAAAAAAAAAAGTAAGGATAAATCAGATATTTCTGAAGTTTTGAAGGATATATACACAATTATCCATTCTTTTATATAAAAGGTTAAATATTTATGTATCCTTCTCCAGTTTAAAAATAACTTATATGTTCCTCCAAATTTTAAATTATATGTATATTCTTTTAAATTTGTGATACTTTACGAAAATACCCTTCTAATAAAAATTTCATCAATTTTTGTCAAATTTTATTTAGTTTGCTCTCTTCTTTTTCTGTGCTTTCTTTTTTTCGCCTACTAAATCCCTTAAAGTTTTCTTTTTAAGCAAGTCAATTATTGTTTTAATAGATTTAGCACTCACACCGACCGTCCCTAAAGCAAGTGGCAAAGAGCTTGATGGTTGGCACCTGAGGTCCCAAGTTCGAATCCTAGTTGATTCACATTTCCAGCTAAGTTTATTTCTAAATGAAATAAACGAAGCGGGTAGCGTGCTATCTATCTCTCTAAAAAAAAAAAAAAAGATTTAGCACTCACTGCATCATCACAATGTCTATTATAGCGAGAGAGTTATATCCTCGCGCGCAGAAGCTTCTCTTCTCGATCTAGAGTAATTTGGAATTGAATTGAAACAACAAAGAAAATGTAACCAAAACAATCAAAATGCATACCAATGACCAAAATCATAATGAATAAACAAAAGAAAATATTGTAGAGTGTGATGGAGGAGAAAGTTTTGTAAAATTTAATTTCTTTTAGTCAACTTAGAATATTTTCAAAAATAAACAAGATTATTTCTATGCCTGTCATTTTACTAATGGGACATTAATTCGAATTGACAATTAGCATCAGTGAATATGATTTGAGCGATTTAAACTTCATAGAAATTAAATTTTATAATATTTCAACGTCTATAGTCAAGTGGTTCTAAGGTGTATTTGTGACCGCTGGATTACTAGGTAAGTAATATCGTAAAATTATGAAATTCAGTTTTTCTAAAGTTTAAAATGGTTATATCGTATTGAACAGTGTCAATTGTAAATTCAGATACCCGATCACCATAAATGATGCTTAGATCGCGTTGAACATATTAATCTTTACCTTCTAGTAAATTTTAGTTGTTTTAAGCATTATTGCATGGACCACATTATTAAATAGAAAAATCAAATTAGTAATGAGATAAAATGGGGTTGAGGGAAGGGCCCTACACCCTTCTTATCCAATCATTTGGTCAAAATAGGAAACATGCATTTAATGCTACTGCCCATTGTTCCCTTGCCTGTTGTTTTGGTTTGGTTAATAAATATTGCAAAATTTTCACTAAAATGTAAATTTTATTTATTATTGATATAGTAATATAAATAAACAGAAGGATTTTGATCGCAAGACGCTAGTTCTATTCTAATTGCGGTGCAGAAAATTTTTGCACTCTAGTCGATAAATGGCGAACCATCTAATGACTTTTTCAGATAATTCAACAATGCTGACTTATCAAGTTGCCATTATTGCAGTACATTACGTCAAATAATATTTTTAAGCAGTTTTTAGATTGTTGCAGATGCCACATATTTAATAGAGAAAATTTTCTGCACTTAAGACTAAGAAATTAAAATTCATGCATTTTATCAATTCACATACATAAATTAGAACATCGTATGATGAATTTACTAGCGTATCAACAATTTTTTAGATATCTTTGTGATTATTAAAGCAATTTTCTTTTTTTGTGGAAAAAGTAGGAGGGTTTTAGCCATTGGTGCACTCAAGAGGGGAAGAGAGAGAGAGAGAGAGAGAGAGAGAGAGAGAGAGAGAGAAATATTAGGTAAAATTTTGATAGTGCTTTAAACCAAAAGGGTCAATCAATACACACAACATCCACTATAGAGGCCCTTCATTATTATAAAAATTATTGCTTATATCTGGTGCATCTATATATTCCGTACACGTTCGCTTTCTTGTATTATAAGCCTTGTAGTATTCAAATACGCATCTAAATTAAACCTAACTATATAACTACTATACTCTTCTTTCTGTTTAAAAATTAGATACATACATTACAAAAGTATATATATATGTGGTATGTGGTAAAATAACTAGCCAACAAATTAAAAGCGATACGCAAAATGTATAGATACACTACATACAAGCAATAATTTGTTTCTTTATGAGCTCTCTCTTTCAATTAGAGCCTTTATTGGGACCTACTCTCACCCTCTTTTTGCTTTTCTTTTATTTTCCTTTTCTTTTCTTTTGTTTTTCTTTTTTTTTTTGAAGAGATATTGGGACCTAGTTATCTTCAAGAGACTTTGTACCTTATACATCATGGTGCAAATTGAGTGAACTTGGTACATAAAATTAGAGTGTTTTTGAAGGCTTTAGAAGAGCTAGCTTTAGAAAAGTTTGGATCATGCACTTGTATATTTTATTTATCAACCTTTTCCATATATAGTATATTTAATGATTAATAAGAAAATTATTGCTTAATTAAGATATTATCTCAACTACATCATTCTTAGAGATATAATTTAAACAAGTAATTAGTCTATAAGGGGTTGTTTGGTTTCTTAGAAAAAAAAACATAATCTGGAAAATGATTTTCTGGATGAAAAAGTATTTTTAGCCTGTTTGGTTTCCAAGAACAGTAATATTCCGGAAAAAACAATTTCCATATTTTATAAAAAGTCCCCTTTTAGTTTTTCAAATTTTTTATCTGGAAAAATGAAAAGTATGGAAAGAGTTTTTTTTTTTCATGGACAACTTTTTGTCCCAAAAAAATATATTTTTTTAGGATTTTTAGAAGAACCAAGCATCCCCTAATTAAGTTTTTCTGTATAGCAATTATGCCCTTCAAATAAGTCATAAATTTCCGAAACAATGTAAATTAGCATAACTTATAGTTACTAGCTAATTGAGATGAGTTTTACATCAAACTCAATGACTTAATTTTAATTTGAGATTTGAGATGACATATATATATATATATATATGTGGAACAAATTTTAAGGACATGATCATAAAGATTGGAAAAGTTGTAACCAACCCTAATATCAACATGAGTCATTTTCAAGTTAAATTGCTTGAAAAGGAACTTTCATCTGTAATAAACAAAAGTTATAAAGCTTTTTTGGTGAGAGGACAAATCAAAATCAGCTACAATCTAAGGCCAAAAGCTATTCAAACTTATATCTCTAGTTGCATAAAAATATTGTCATGTGCATTTCAATGAAAATAATTCCATTTGATGGCATGTTTTGTTATTGATAATGTTAAGAATAATGGTCTTATATTGAATATAAATAATTCTATCCTGCCTAGTTACATCCAATGAGTTTCATCTGATTTTCTCAAATTGGTTTCATCTATCAACAATGTACTAGCAGGGCCTAACACATTTCAAAAGGAGATCGATCTAGGGGACAAAATAGTGTAAATAAGGACTCAATTATTTGATAATTTGGGTTCGTCTAAAGAATATCATATATATATACCCTTTGTCTGCGTGATAATTTGTAAAACATTTTGTAGAACGTACTATTTGTTTCTTAAACTTCAATTTGACGCTCTGTGGTTCAGTACATTTCCATTATGTCACCTTCTAGTTTAAGAAGTTACACTTAATTGTTCTATGGGTTTATTTTCATTTTACCACAAGGATCTAGTTTTGAACAAGGTAGCCCACCTTTTGCAAACTACAAAGTGATAGAATGTAAGTTAATTATAGAAAAATAAAAATGCAATATTATAGTATTATACCATACTACATTAGTTTACAAAGAATATTACTTTTTATTAGTGTGTTTTACGGTAAATTAAAACCACGCTAAGAATAACTTTCTAAACCAAAGGATGATAAAATAAAAATATGCTTTATATCCATAGTGTTATGACAAACGCACAAACGAAAATGAAAATAGCGAACACGAAATAGTCAAACCACAAACAAAAATAAAAAAGAACATACAGATTTGCGTGAAAAATCTTTTGCAAGAAAAAATTTCAAGTCACATCTAACACATAGTATGAAGAACATATGTAATATTTAACATGGTAGGGGGCATAACATATTTGAGTGTTGGAGCCCACTTAATTTGTAGCTAGGACCAACTCTCTCTCTCTCTCTCTCTCTCTCTCTCTCTCTCTCTCTCTCCATTTATAGGTTTATGATCACTCTCCAATATTATTACAACCTATATGTATATATTTATCCAAGTTGGTTGGATGGTGCTATCTGGTCATTGCTTCTTTGGGCTCCTTTTGTCTTTTACTTGTCTTTGCTGCAAAGAAACTAGACAAAGAGGATCTCTCTCTCTCTCTTGGTATAAAAAATTAATGCACAAGACTTGTAGATAAAGTCTAGATTAAATGGCAGATCTCTTCAGCATGAGCTAATGGTTTTCGATTCGAATCATGCTATAAGAATATATATATATATATATATAGTGTGTGTGCATGAATAGTTACAAGCTTGATAAAATAAAATAAAGTAAGAGGCATAACATGCATGAATGCTTCTCATATATGCACATCACTTAATTAAACTTAGGACATTAAGAAAAATACTTTAATTTGGAACCACCAAATTAAAGCTTAATAAGAGCCGCACTAATTAATTATATAAATTATGTCATTTTATATCATTAATTTCAGCTTAAAATTATTACATATATATTACCTTAGTTAGATCTTTATGTATCTCACATATATAGAGCCTAGCTAGTAAATAAAATGAAAAAAAAACTTTTGTGGAAAAACCTTTTGGTGGGGAATACTTTTGAGTTAATGAGGGGCTAAATTAATTAATTAATTAATTAATTAATTAATTAATTAATTAAAAGGCACATAATTGATATTTAATAGACACAAGTTGGTTGATGTAAATAAGCTAGCTTTTAAATTGTGGATCCATGGCCAAAGAAGGGAAACTATGCAAAGCAAGGGGGTGGGTTTGAGAACAAAGGAATGGGACTAAGCCCTCACCAACCCAACCTTTGCATGTGGGTTTGTCCCTACTCTCTCTCTCTCTCTCTCTCTCTTGCCACAGGAGCAACCCAACCCACAATATCATCAACTCCCCCCTAGCTACTTTATGTAACACCCCGATAGTCTCGCAATGATAAAATAACTCTGATTGAATTATATGAGATCTTACATGTTAGTAATAATAACTGAGTTTAAATATTTTGGGCTGATGATTTGGGCTCAATGAGTTATATTGCTAGCGGGTTAGGTCGTTATACTTTACCTCAAAATTGAAAGAAAAAAAAATTCAAATTTAATTTGTCCCTCCACTTGTTCTAATGTTTGGCGTGGCTTCTGAAACAGCTAATCTTGTTAGATGTGACTCGAAATTGATAATCGACTTCAGTTCGAAATTTCGATTCGCCGACAGTTTCGCGGTGCAATCAAATTTGAAATTAAAATTATCAAGGAAAAATGAATGTCTGTGGTGGGTAGCGGAGGGCTCGGGCCGACAAGTACGGATCGGATCGGATCCGATCCGAAACTCGTTAAGAGTTTTCTTTATCGTTTTTGCCCCAGAGGCGACTGATGGTGGTTGATTGTACTCGAACATTGTATTTCCTTTTCAATAGTGAAGTTTTCTCCTCTCTCGCCTGTAATTTTTTCCTACAAAGAATTTTTCACGTAAATCTGTATGGTCCTCTATTTCTGTTTGTAGTTTATTTATTTTGTGTCCGTCATTTTCGTTATCGTTTGTGCGTTTGTCGTAACAAATTTGCTTTGGGATTTCATAATGCAGCAAGAAATTGTTTTGGCGAACAAAATGTCTAGAGTCTATGTTACGGTGACAAGTTGAAATGAGCTCCTTAATTAGTCTAATTAATTGTACTATATAACCTTTGGTAGAACAGTTGATGCGCGATCTTAATTCGAAGCAATAGGTTTCAAGTTACAATCCAAACATAAAAATATGTGCTTGCGTGGAAGGATTTAGAGACTTGTTAAAAAATAAAGGAAAAAAAAAAAGAACTAATTTCTGTATCGAAAAGTTTTTAAATAATAATTTAAATGAAAGAACTGATACTATTTTTTTCAAGCAATACATTTGTATATAATTAAGAGTTCTAAGAACCCTGAGTCCTACATTAATAAGCATTTACCTCTCTTTTTCCTTTTCTTTTTTTCCTCCCCTCCCCTCCCTCTCTCTCTCTCTCTCTCTCTCTCTCTCTCTCTCTCTCTCTCTCTCTCTCTCTTGTGGTCTACTAATGGTCAATGTAGTAGCTTTTAGGTCATGTTTAAATTTAAAACCCTAGTCATTACTTAGTCACTCACATTTTGTTTCTTACAGTGGGCACATGGTCTATATATATTTATATATAGAATACGTCTTCTATACTTTCGAAAGTATAGTGACCTCCGTGCTTGTAAGTTATTTTTTATAATGGTGCATTAATTTGATTCAGCGATCGGCTCCGTTAGGCATGATCTACACTATTAGAACTATTTAGAAATCAGATTTCATAATTTTTCGACATCATTTACCAAGTGATCAAAGAGTCTCAAAAATAACTATTTTAACAGCCAATGTGGCACGTTCGAAAGTTCAACGGTGTAGAAGAATCGAAATTACATGAAACTTTAATACAAAATTCTACAGAATATCAAGAGTAATAGCAATACTTCCGATTTGAAATTTGAGTCTTTTATCACTATTTTTTTTTGAGATTTTTATTTTCAGTCATTCATTTTGAGCCTACTCGTTCAATAGACAAATAAAGTCAAAAAACTATGAAATTTGGTTTCTAAATAATTCAATAGCATAATTCATAATCATAACGGAGTCGATCACTGAAGTCGGATACTACCATTATCAAAAATAACTTAAAGATAGAGATCTCGCGTACTTTCAAAAAATTATGAGATCCTAACTAATATAGTATATAATATATACTTATATGAAGATGTTACTGGTTATGCTTATTGGAAGCCACGAGCCGCCGTGCTTCAAGTTGTTTTGATGTTTCGACTTTTGAATCGACGATCCGCTCCGTTAGAGTTGATCTAGAGTATTTGAAGTACCTAAAAAATAAATTTTGTGATTTTTCGATATCATTTGTCTAGTGATCGAAGGGGTTCAAAATAATAATTTTATGGTCGTGGTGAGCCGGTTGCAAGTTTAACGGTGTAGAAAATATCCAAATCACATGAAATTTGATAAAAAAAATTCTTTATACCATATAAAACAGATCAATAACTTTGATCTAAATTTTAATGTCATATCATCATATTTTTGTAAGATTTTTATTTTCAGGCCTGTTGATTTGAGCCACTTCGATCACTTAGGCAAATGATATCGAAAAATCACAAAATTTATTTCTAGATATTTCAAATACTTAGATCAAGTCTAACGAGCTGATCGTCGATTCGAAAAGTCGAACATCGAAAAAAGTGGAAGCACGGAAGCCTCCGTGCTTCCATAAGCATTCTGCCGCACTCGTATATATACTATATATTATTATTATATATATATAATATATATATATTATTATATATATATATATATATATATAATATATTTCCTACTTAATTTGCTAATGAGATTGCATTCATTCAATGTATATATATCAAATATTTGGTCTAAACTTGTAGGCAAGTCTCTACACGAGAAGCAGAAACAAAACTCTTGACTAAAATCAAATAAAGCTTCAAATCTACGCTCAAATTCGCAATTTCTACTTTTGATTGGTGAAAATTCTATTATTGAAGGGCTTATTAATACACAGCTATCAATATACTGCACTTATGCAAGACATTGTTTTCTATTATATATATCCTTTCTATGTCCTTTTTTAATCCTTTTTTTTTTTTTGGGCTTTTGAAAAGAGATGAGAGATCATAGTTTAGATTTTTACTAAATTATTATCATTGCTTGGATTTTTTTTTTTTTTGCATGGACTATAGGCCATGCCATAATGTTTAGTTGGACTAATTCACCAAATCCACCAAATATAGATGTTTTTTTTTTTTGAAGCATTGACCATATATATATATATATATATATATATATATATATATATATATATATATTATAATAATTATATATATATATAGAGTGAGGCTACTTGCCATCGAAGCATGGAGCCTTCCGTGCTTCCAGCTAGTTTTCGATGTTGCGACTTTCGAATCAGTCGATCGGCTCCGTTAAACTTGATCTAGAGTATTTGAAGTACTAGAAATAAATTTATGATTTTACGATATCATTTGCCTAGTGAACGAAGGGGCTCAAAATCAACGCGCTGAAAATAAAAATCTTACAAAATGTAATAATATGGCATTAAAATTTAAATCAAAGATATTGATATTTTTTTATATAGTATAAAGAATTTTCTATCAAAATTTCACGTGATTTGGATATTCTACACGCGTAAACTTGCAAAGGGCTCACTACGGCCATTGAAATTTGTTGATTTTGAGCCATTCGATCACTAGCAAATGATATCGAAAAATAATAAAATTTATTTTCTAGGTACTCAAAATACTCTAGATCAAGTTTAACGGAGCCGATCGACAATTCGAAAATCGAACATCGAAAAGAGCTGGAAGCACGGAAGGCTCCGTGCCTTCCGATAGACATAGTAGCCTCACTCTATATATATATATATATATATATCTACAGTTGCAATTAATCAATTTATCACTGCTACATCTCATAATTTTATCTTCTAGTTCATTTTTTAAATACTAGCTAATTTTGTATAATTTGATGTATTGAGGGAGAGACTATTCTTTTATTATTATTGCTCGTTAATTCGCTACCAACTATATACGACAACAATTTACTGTCCACTCTTGCACTTTTTGATGTATAAATTTTTATTTAAAAAAATAAAAAAAAAAAACAAACGGATACCAAACGAAGCCTTAGTTATTTTAACAAAGTTGATTAGAAAATTAGGGCCTGTCTCAAAATGTAAAATAGTTGAAGGGGTCTCAGTGCATTTTAACCAAGAATTTCTTACTTTGCATGCACCATACCAACACCTTATTAGACTCCAAATCAAATGAGCTGTGTGTCACAAAAATATCATCATATAAGAAATAATCATGAGAGAATACACCTTTTTATATACATGTCATGCTTCTTATTTGGTTTTTTCCTCATTATTTTTGCTTAATTTTTGCTTGGACAAAAATATCCATGGACCTAGTATGTAGATCAAGATTACCTACACTCAAAATTTCTTAGTAGCCAATAACTCGTTTGAATGCATAAATATTCTATTCAGTATTACATATTTTTATTTACTCGGGTGTTGTTTGGATGTGTCAGAATATATATGTTAATTATATTTAGTGATAACTCTGGCCAGAAAGAGTTTAGCTACCAAAATGTTGCTTAGTCGATTGAATTTAGATATATATTAAAAAAGTAAAAAATTTATAAAATTTATCGGAACTATGGACCGTTTTGGTTTTAGCTATCCAACCTCTATCGCACTTTTCAATGTTATTTGATTGAATTAGTCGACGACACTTCGACTTAAAAATCTGAACGCATCACTCATCTTTACAGATTTAGTTAGTAAATCTCATATAATTCGCACAACTGTAAACTTATTAAAGCAAGTATTAGCTTACATTTTAAAGTTAAAGCACCGTCGACTGACACAAATCCAATAAATTAAAAGACTAGGTAATAATAAAATTAAAATTTTGCAAGATTGAATAGTCGACTCCAAATGGTCTATAGTTCAGATAAGTTTTACATGTTTTTACCTATTTAGAAACACAGGGATCTATCTCTCTTCAACTCCACTTGCCGTCTTTTAACTGGTCGGTCCACGGATGATGTGGTGGACCAAGTCCAAGCAATAATTTCTTGTTTTGGATTGGTGTCCTTTTGGGCCCTTAGCCATGGCCTTCTACAACTGTAAAGTTGACAGAGATTGAAAGGTATATGCTTTGTGCTTCAATTTTTTGAATAATAATTGGGTTATTTTGTGGGCTTCTGCTTTTGGGGAAAGCTCAAAAAAAAAAAAAAAAAAAAAAAAAGGATCTGAATTAGAGCCAGCTGTGTAAGAGATCTTGTTTGTGCCCCACAAATCAAGTACAACAAAGAAAGCCTAAAGAGACAGAATTGAGAGGTCATGTACCTGCACTTATTATTTCTTTTTTTAAAAGAAAAAGGAAAGGAAAGAGAGAATCATGTGAAATGAGAATTTTGTTTTGCTTTTTTTTCTCTCTTTCAAGTTTCAACATAAATTTTGCGTATTGTTAAACATAAAAATATTAAAATATCATTCTGTAATAGCTTAAACTTTTAGAGTACAGCGATTGTTTCACATGGTATATATAAAAGCAGGATGTCCAGAGTTCGAGTTACGTCGGGCTCCTAGCGTGTTATTACGTTATATGCCTACAACAAGTCTCTGAAAGTGCGAATTCAAAAGTTTATTGTTTGATAAGATTATTCATTTCGCCGATTAAATTTTTTTTTTTTTTCAGGTGACTGAAAATTTTTGAAACCAACATTTCTGCTAAAAGAATTATTGATTTTTAGCATCATCCATGTTTGCTTTTCATCAATGAACTTAACATTAGAAAACCTACTTGAGCAATGTGATTTATTGATATATTTACATGAGTTTGGAAATTCAAAAAACACTATACAAGGATGTAATTGGATAATTTAATATCAACCCAACTAAAGCCCAACAAATCCAAGTGGGTGTGGCCCGGCCCGATGCAAATTCGACCCGAAAAATCCAAATTTTGTGTTGATATAAATTGGGAGGATTTTAAATGTCCATTGAGGCCAAAAAATTTGAATGCGAAATTGAGGGCATATTTTGAACTAATTAATGCACAAATTAAAAATATTGTTTATATGAATTACTAAAATTTCCATTTACGACATATATGAATTACTAATATATATATATATATATATATATAGAGAGAGAGAGAGAGAGAGAGAGAGAGTTGAGCTAGAATACGAGTCGATAGTAAACGAGTCATTATACTACCGATTTGTTTTCGATAATAAAGCTTCCAAATTGACGATCGGCTCCGTTGAATATGATCTATACCACTTGAAGTGTTTAGAAATCAAATTTCAAATCTTTTCGACATCATTTGCCTAATGATCAAAGGGTTTCAAAATTTATAATTTTAAAGATCGATAAGAGGCGTTTTCTCATTTAACGACGTAAAGATATCCAAATCAATTGAATTTTTGTTAGAAAATTCTTTAAACTATTTAAAACAAGATCTATACTCTTGATCTTGATTACAAGACTCCTATCATTATTTTTTAAAGAGTATTCATTTTTAGCCATTCATTTTTCTGTTCACTTGATGGATAAAAGAACAATATCGAAAGTGCGTGATATTTGATTTCTAGGTAGTTTAAATGATTTAGATCATATTTAACGGAGCCGATCGTCAATTTGGAAGCTCTATCATCGAAAACAAATCGGTAGTAAAATGGCTCGTTTACTACCGATAGTATTCTAGCTCAACTCTATATATATATATATATATATGTTCCTCCTCCGTCGTTGTAGATGTTGCAGAAGAGGTCCTGACCCGAGGGGTCTCCGCTAGGGCTGGCAAATGAGCGAGCCGGCTGGCGTTCGACTCGCGTTTGACTCGATATTTGGCTCGCTCAAGCTCGACTTGAAATTAAATGAGCCGAGCTTGAACAAAAAAAAAAAGGCTTGAAATTAATTTCAAGCCGAGCTTGAGTATTACTCGGCTCGTTCGAATTAGGCTCGAAAAGCTCAAAAAGCTCGAATATATATATATATATATATATAGAGAGAGAGAGAGAGAGAGAGAGAGAGAGAGAGAGAGAGAGAGAGAGAGTTGAACTGGGCTACTATTAGTAGCAAAATCTCATTGTTGCTACCAGTTTTTTAGTCTTTGGATCAACTCTTTTCATTATTTCTAACCATTGGATTAAATATTATAACCCAGTGGGAACCACTCAACCCTAGGGGGACCACTCAACTCTAACCGACTAACATCATCCTGACCCTACAATTTTTTATCCGAGGGTTAAAAACTTGATAGCAAAAAGAGTGTTTTACTATTAATAGTATTCCAGCCTAATTATATATATATATATAGTAGAGCTACTATACTGTCGAAAGTATAGAGGATATGGTGGTTTCGATTTTTTGATTCTTAGATCAACCTAAGCGGCCAAGCTGGAAGCCTTCCAAGTTACCAAGTAACAGCATATGCCTGCTGTTGCCTACCTTGCTATTAATTGTATGCTTGATAAAATATACATAATATTTTTAAAGTAAAAAATTATTATTCATATAAAATTTTAATTTTGTTATATATGATTGGATAGTTTAATCCAATATTTATTTATATAATTTATTTATTTTTGACTGCATAAATGAAAATGAATAATATGGAGATTGAAGACGGAAGAAAAAACATGTGAGGCTGAAAAGATTAGATATTCAACTCATAAATTATTTTTTTCATATTATAATACTATATTCTATATAATTATTTTGTACTTTAAACTATTAGACATATTTTTGTATCAAATTATAGATAATGTTCTATAGAAATTAAACTATTGATTGTATGATGTTGAGAATTTCAAGCGGCTCGTTTAGGCCTCGAGCTCGCTCGACTCGAAATTAAGCTCGCTCGAGCTCGGCTCGAATTAATTTCAATCCAAGCTTGAGCTTAAATTTAAGCTCGAAATTAATTTCAAGCCGAATTTGAGCCGAGGTAAGCTCGCTCGAGCTCGGCTCGTTTCCACCCCTAGTCTCCGCCAAGGGATCCCCAACCAGCAAGGAGTAGATTGACAATGCCATCACCCGCCACTCGACGATTCTATGACTAGGTTTAAAGTTTGAGATGTTATTAATTTAGGGTTAGAATTTTGGATTTAAGAATTTGTTGGATTCTAATTAAGTAAATTTTTTTTGACCTGGTACGTAAAAGTTTTGCTCTTTTAACTGTGTGGTACATGCATTGCAAGTCCATTTTCTAGTCTAACTAAAAATTACAAGTCCTGCATAAGTATTAAAAATTTCAAGTGTGCACGATTTTGAATATTATACCTAAGATTAAGAGTTTTATACTTCTTAACAATCATAAGATTTCTAATTAATTATACCTATTTATCTTTAAGCTTCCTCCGATTAAGCTGATCAATTATAATTATTAACAAAAATAAATATATTTTTTTAATTTTCATTATTCTTGTATATTAGTATACAAAAATAAATATAACTAAAAAAAAAACAACACTCATCATATCTTTCCCTCTTTCTGTTAATGCAACCAATTAATACAACCAATCGCGAACATATGATTAGTATTCTGTCAAGATATTTCTTCAAACAATTACTGCATACATGAGCTATATTCATCATGTATAAACCTTCCTTAGCATTTCGTCGAACACTTGGCACGTGCACACAAACTATACATCATGCACAAGTGGAGTTTGATATTTTGCTGAGCCTTGCTTATGCACAAGTGAATTCGGACAATCCACCAATCATTTGATATGCGTATTTGAATCACGGATCTTTGGCATTTCATCGAGCATTTGGTAGGCACGCATGAGCAATGTATAATGATAACATTATCTCTGGCATTAGGTTATGCAAAATTCTGTCTTTGGCATTTTGCTAATCACTTGGCGCAGGCACATGAGCAATGTCCTATGCACAAACTTTTTTTTGGCATTGTCTAACACTCAGCATACACATATAAACTATACACCGCGCATGAGTTGTCTTTGACAAAAAGCCAATTGAAAAGGATGGCAATCAATAATTTGATTAGCGCTTTCCACTTATGGTTAAGCATCAAGTGGATGGTTGTTGCCGTCGCCCTTCTCAACTGCCGACAGTTATGTGCCAGGCAGATTGTCGTCGGTGCCGGTGGCCTTCTTTACTGCCAAAGGCGAAGCGCCAAGTGGATGGTCGTCATCACCGTTCTTCCCTACCGCCGACAGCAAAGCGCGAAGCAGATGATTGTCGTCGTAGTCCTCCTCGACTACTGACGGCGAAGCACTAAGTTGATGGCCATCCTCGTTGTCAGTCTCCTCTACCACCCACGGCTAAGCGCCAGCAATGGCGGTCGTCGGCAGTGGTGGCCTCCGCTACCGCCAATGAGGAAGTGCCAGCAGATAGTCGTCACGATCATTGACGCAGCAACAGCAGGCAGGTGACCACCTCCTTAATTGGTCAATGATGGGCGCCCACTTGTCCTCGGTAAATGGCGACAACAGCAATGGAAGCGCTGCACCACTCCGAGATCAACGATGGCCTGACAGCGGTAGTCAGTGACGACGTAGGAATTGCGGTGAGCGGTTAATTACCTCTCATCAATCAACAATGAGGGGCGTGGTGGTGGATGAAACGATCTCCATGAGGTAGTCTGGTGTGCATAGAAAGCTCAATATAGGAAGTGCCTTGACTGTAAAAGAGAGAGGGGGAGTGTAAGAGAGAGAGAGAGGGAGAGAGAGAGAGAGAGAACCCAAACCCACCTCTCTATCTGAGTTGTTTAGTAGATAGGATAATAGCAAAGTGAGAGTTAGATGAAGAAAATGGTGGAGAAGCGGGGGAGAAAAGTGGAGAGAGGGTTAAAAAGTGCAAAAGAAGAATGAGATGGTTCGTTGATCTAAAGAAATGGTGACTTGGGAGAAAAATTAGTAGAAGTGGATTGATGGTAGAGAGAGAGATTTAATGAAGTGTGAAAGAAAAGAGATATGATCTTTCTTTCTTTTTTATTTTAATTTTCAGTTAGCTTGATTTTGAATCCTAAAAATATTTGATATTTATAATTTGTTAAAATAACATATTTCACCTATGTATTTGATCACGCTACTTAACTACCAACCACTATATATTTTTTACGCGAATTGGAAAGAAATAGAGCCTAGAGTTCCAAACAATAACATTCCTTCCCATAGAAAAAAATTGCAAAATAAAAAAAATCAAAAAGGTAAGAAGAGAAATGATAAGTAAACAACCCTCGTCGTCCACCGGTTGTAATCCCTCTCCTTGAGATTTAAAATATTCAAAATAAATTTTTGCACTAAAAATAATTGATGATAAATAAAAAAAAAAACTAGTTCTTGAATGGTCTCTACAACTCAAAATGTATTGCAAATCTAGCATTGCTGAGTAAGAGCAAGTATAGTCCACTTATTATCACCATACGACAAAAAAGTTTAAAATACAGCAGTTATATTATTAATGTGGTGTCCCCAATAAATCAAATAACTTTCCTAACATTCATCCATCTCATCATAATTTTTAGAAGAATATGTTCATTATATTTTTCTCTTAAAGAATAATAAAATATAGATAATTGACTGAATATAGATAATGTTGTATAACTGCTGCATAGTAGACAACTAGTCCCTAACCACTGAACGTCAGAAACAAAAAATAATTTTTCTAACAAAATGATCATTTTACGTTCCTATCGTATATGATTCACTTATTTCAATTTTCTTCAAATACGGTTAAATATCAGTTTATAATAGAAGTCTAATTTTCTTTTTAATGTGTCCCGACCAAAGTAAAATATAAAAATATACATAAACGTTGATGCAGATTAAAAAAAAGTAGAGGAACCGACTTGCTACATGGTACAACGACCACCTACAAAAATCCAATTTATGGACTACTATGGAAAGTGGCCTGATGAATTTGATGAGAAATTTTACAATCCCTAAAGAACACGCGTAATCATGTTTTTCCTATCTGACCACCACCCTCAGCGGTCCACCACTATTATTTCAAGTCGGCTTCAAATGGAAGAACTCAAATGTTACAACCCTCAACCCTTATCAGGGAATCAGACATTGCCCCCTTTAGTTTACCAAGTAATGAACAAATACCAAAATCAAGCATACAAACTATAATTGAATGTTCATGGCGCAGGTGATAAAGGATTTGATGGTCAGTGTCTGAGGTCTCATGTTTGAAAGCTAATTACTTCACATTATCAGCAAAGTTTCTAAAGAAGTAAACGAAGCAGGATAGCTTACCATCTTTCTCTCTCTCTCCCTCTCAACAAAAAAAAAAAAAAAAAAAAAAAAAAAAAAAAGGGAAAAGTTGTACAAATTATAGAGCAAGTTATCAAAATTATCATTAGCTAACGCTGTAGATCAGAAAACTCATCTCAAAATCATTAATCTACTCCTCAGACCTAATGGTCAGAAAATTATAGTTACTAGAAAAAACTCCTTACCAGAGGATACCGAAGGATGTTCCCACAAGATCAGTCAATTAAACTTTAATCCGAATAAGCATTCAACAGTGAGGCAGCACAGGATTTTTCTGAAGTACATGAGGCATTACCAGCGAAGTTTAGTGGATCTATGGTAGCATTTCAAGTAAGAAATCCAATGAAGAAGTTTTATAAGTTTATAACATCAAAATATCAATGCACAAACAACTCATTAAGTAATGCATTACTTCATCGATAGTTAGAAAAAAAGTTCTTCCTCGGGACTTAAGCTGCATTTTGGATTCTAAATCTTCCGACTTACAAGAAATGTAAATCAGCACTCTAGACTCCCCATACTATCATTGACAAACATATGCATCAAGAAATAGATGATTTATCAGCATGGTAAAATCACACTATAACTAAACAAGTGCTCTGCAATTCAGAAAATCGAAAATCAGCCTGACGTCAATGGTCTCAACCGTCAAAACCTTTTGAAGAATCCGATACATAAACAACAACAAAAGGATAAACAAGGCGCTTAAAGTGCATCAGAGAAAACAATAAATGGGAAAGAACATTTTGTCTAAAGAGACATGTCGTTCAAGGTCATATTGCAAACGGAAGCAAATAGGCGTTAGTCTTCTATTAAACTCTCCTGATTCATACTGCTAATCATTTGACCAGTTTCCCTCTGTCCATAAAAACAAAGTAAACCATCTAGCAGTGATGTGTGCGCGCAAACTTAAAAGAAATCTCATACAATTAGACTCACCCTAACCAGTGTTCCCTATAATGATACCTCTAACAGAACTTCGTCATTTGGCAGGAAATAAGTTATAACCATTATGCAAGACCCCTATCCTGCCACTAATAATAATTCGAAGTTTGTGAAAGAAGAGCAAAAGAGCTTGACCTAAATTATATAAAACAACTGTCATTCTCCAAAAGATAAAGCTATTAGTGAATGGTATTTTTAACATTTATATTCAACACTTCCCCTCTCATCTGGGCTCGAGATTTTTTAGTAGGCGAAAGACGCGGACTTAAATTAAATGGGAGGAAGTTAAATAACGCTAAGAGCCTGGTGGGATTCGAACTTAGGACCTCCTATTTTGATGTCCTGAAAAAAGAGTAAAAAAAGCTTGACCCTCTAGGGTTTCATTAATGAATATAAATAGTACAGAATGTGTATACAAGGCAACCTGTCCCAGCGATAATACAGCCAAAATACCATATAGCCCCTATACTATATATGGACAGTAGTAATATATAATACTAAAAAAATATTGCTACATATATCGTAACAGACTAAAATAATCCTAACAGTTCAATAAAGCCAAGACCAACTAGTTGAAATCATATGAATACTTGAGAGGCATGAAAGGGCATGAAAAAACTTTGTTTGCTGTCCTATATGAGCCTCATTTAACAAGGAACCTCTCTTAACACGTCAACTACGATGCATCATGACTTCTTGAGAAGTCATTTGACTTCAGGCATAAAATTAAGTTTGACTAATTAGGCACACTATGCACATTACTAGCTATTTAAAATATGTTACAAATTTGATTATTTGTTCTCTAACTTTTGGCACATATGATCCTACATAGTAGAGACATCATTACATTCTTTTACCAAGTCATCTTTTTATACATCATTTTATTAGTTCTTTAATCTGTTACTTATTTGGACATTGGAATTACTTTGATATTTTTAACAGATTTAGCAGTATAGTGCTGCAGTCGTGCCACATTCTCAAGGATCAGGCTGAGATGAAGCCTAGGCCCTACTGACCAATCCATTAATGGCTCTATCATCTTCCAGAAAAATCAGTAATATGCATTTGCTTCTGTATGCTGCATGCTGAATCTTGTCAATTGCTTAAGAGTATGGAACTAACCGTACAGAGAAAAGTGGGGCTAATTAAAAGGAATCAAGTGTTGATAGATGATTCGGCGATCATTGCTAACAGAAGTGGACGAAAAAAGAAGAATAAATCATACATAAAAGATACACACTTACCCTACCTTTAAAAACTTTGGAACATATATGAGTTGAAATTTAGTTGCAAATAAAATGCTGTATTACTGTGATGTCTTTCTCTTTTTACTGAGGTTCAACAGGTCACTATAGGATTGTAAGCTGACCCCAACATCTTCATCATACTCGAGACCAAGTTCCTCCTGCAAGGAGATAACTGTTATTCAGAAGGTAAAGAACAAAAAAGATGTTCATGTATAAAAACAATCTTGCTTAATGAAAAGACAACCATGTACAAAGAAGCCCCAGTTTATAGCCAAAAGTTTGCTCAGGAAACACAGAAAAAAAATCTAGGGAAGAATGCCTCAAACCCCCTGAACCACTGCACCTTTACATATGGAAAATTAAACTTAAAAAATTACAAATGATAAAACAAGCTAATAAAAAAATTTATCTACATATGCCAAATTAGTTAAAAACTGCCAATCACATAAACTGCAAATGACTCAGCAGCTCCAACACCGACCGCGACAGTTCAAAAGAAGGGTAAGACGTAAACTTTCGATTTCCACGTGATATTCGCATGCCAATAGCCATTATTGTAAAATCAGAGGTAGATGGTCGAGTAAAACGGGCGATTTTTTTTCTCTTTTCAAGTTTGAGTGATCATCTGTAGAAACTGAGTGGTTCAAGAGGGTCTGGCACATTTTCTCACAGAATACAAGGAAAGAGAACGATGATGCAAATGAAAAACCTTGAATTCTTTTACATCCTTGGGTGAATTCTCTGTTATCGCATCCCATAGTTCTTTGAAGATCCTCTTTCGCTTTCTCCACTGATTAATTTTCTCAGAATATGATTCTTCTACTACCTTCTTCTCTTCTGGTTTGACCAAAACAACTCCACTACGCAATTTCACAAGCTTGTCTTCCATTTCCAGGACCTGGATTGATAAAATTGTTTCTAATTTTATTATTGGTTTCAAAGCACATACTTGTTGCAGATCAAGAGTATCAAATGTAATTTTCAAGGCATACCTCGCTTCGTAATTTTGCCTCTTTAGCATGAATTTCTCCCAAAGTCAAGCTTGATTGGAGTGCTCGAATTTCTGCACTAGAATGTGGAAAGAGTTATATATTGAATTGCAATTCTGTATAGGTAGTTTACAGAGTTTTACATATATATCCCTGCGAATTATATATTTACACTGTCCACCACGTAATATCTAAATTTTCATATATATATCCCAAGAAAATGCAGTTCTCTATTTAAATGCTAAACTCTAAGGTTAAACAATCCATTTCATGCTGGAAGTTAAGACATTTTATTTCATGCTGGAAGTTGGTTTTGTACAAGAAAATGTTATTTAACGAGAGGAATCAATATGTGCAAAGATAAACATATGCAAATAGATTCAGCAATATATGTCTATAATATTTTCTACAATGACTAAGGAACAAATTGCACTGAACCATACCAGCCTCAACCTCCGCTAGGGCTTTCTTTTGAGCTTCAAGTTCTTCCTGTAGCTTGCTATTATCCTTCTTCATCTGATCGAGCTCTTGCCCATTGGGTATCTTGAATTGATCTTGCCGAGCAAGATAGATCCTCTGCTTACCATACTCTTTGAAGGAAATTTGTCCGCTATCACACAATGCATCCAGCGCTTTCTGGACTCCAGTTTTCTTAAGATTGTACTTTTGCAATGCATCAGCGACATTTTGAGAATTTAAAGGCCTATTTTGCTGGCAAAAGAACAGCATAAGAAGTTAATGAACCATTTCACGATGATAACCAGGAAAAACAAGATACAGTCAGATTCTCATGATGCTTCCAAAATTATTATGGAGCAATTGCTTATATACCCCTACAAGATTCCCGACTTTCTTATTTACCTCTCCTAGAAGGCAAATATTAAAAATACCCTTTTAACGTTCCAACCAAGGTTGAAGGTGCCGCCCCGTGCCTTACGGCACGGGGCGTGCCGTACCGTGCCCCCAAGAAGGGGGCACGGTACAGGGGTGGTCTCGGACCCCCCCTGGGTGCCGCGGCACAAGCCGCGTGCCGCTCGAGACAAAGCGGCACGCGGCCATGTGCCGCGGCACTGTGCCGCGTGCCGGCTTTTTTTTTTTTTTAAGTTTTTTTGGCTTTTTTTTTTTTTGGTTTTGTCTCTTTTTTTTTGTTCTCTGGGATACAGAGCCTTCGCCCGGCCATCTATATTGCCTTTTGTTCACTTTTCTTTTATTTTTTTGACATTGTGTTGTCTTTTTGTCAACTTTTTTTTTTTCTTTTTGGCTGATGCCTTTTTTTTTTTTTGCCTTTTGGCTTTTTCTTTTGACTTTTTCTTTTTTCTTTTGTTAAATTAAAAATTATAATTTAACTTCTTATTTAACAATATAAAAGCAAATTTTTAGTTGATAAATCAGAGCCCTCCACTTCCACCACAGACATCCATTTTTTCTTCGCAAATTATTTTGTCAAAATTTGTCGCACCGCGAAGTTTTCGATGAATCAGGGGAA
Source organism: Ananas comosus (assembly GCF_001540865.1). Taxonomy (NCBI): domain Eukaryota; kingdom Viridiplantae; phylum Streptophyta; class Magnoliopsida; order Poales; family Bromeliaceae; genus Ananas; species Ananas comosus. The sequence goes on along the minus strand of NC_033630.1, from coordinate 12,339,189 downwards.
CAAAAATTGATCTCCTAAACAAATTTTGATTAGATATTTTTTAAAAGAATAAAAAAAATATGGATGTAATTGCGGTACTATTCTAGTTGTTCTAGTTATTATATACTTCCTAATCGAATCAATATATAGATTTTGAAACATTTTTAGAAAAAATAAAATTTTCTATCATTTTATCTGTTATAATTTTTTAAATTATAAAAAAATTAAAAACAAAAGAATTTTCAATTGTTACAGCAAGTATAGTTGTACTTTTCAAATAAAAAAAAATAAAAATAAAAGAATTTTAATTTATATTCTACATCAGGTATAGTTGTACTTTATATACAAAATGCTTACATGCATGTTAATTGATGAGTATAATAAGCTATACATAGCAAAAATTAATAATAACTTGCCTAAATCTTTCAAAATAACATTATAAAAGCTTACTGGAACCAAAAAAACTTAAATAAATTCGTGCCAAAGCGTGCCAGTAGGAGGTCGTGCGTATCTGTCGGCATGCAAGCGTGCCACGTGTCGGCACGCAAGCGTGCCCGTGCCGTACCGTGCCAAGGACGTAGCGACACGCCCCCGTGCCACGGCACTTTAAACCTTGGTTCCAACCTTTCAAATGTACCCCTAAAGTTAAATTCTGTTAGTGAACTGTTAGGAACAACAGTTATTTCTATAAAATTACTATTTTGCCCTTTCAAATATACCCTTCTACCGTCACCAACTTTTCTTATTTGCCTTAAATTAAGGGCAAAAAGAGGTATTTTGACTTCTTCCTTTTCAAATATACCCTTTTACCGTTACCAACTTTTCCTGTTTGCCCTTAAGTTAGGGGCGAAACAGGTATTTTGACTTTTTTAACTCTGGTAGAAATTTAACCTAGGTTTAACATGAGATAACTTAATGGGTACTAACAGCGGGAGTATTTTTGAGTAATTGAGAAATATACGAGGGGTATATTTGAAACAAAAAAAAAGTAAGGATATATCATATATTTTAGAACTTTTGAGGGGTATATAGGCAATTATCCCAATTATAAACTACAGAAGGATTATAAGAAGGATAATAAGCAAGTGAAGATAAACACATTCGATGTCCTACTTTTGAGTTGTCAGCCTAATCTTACAGTATATCAAACAACTGAAGAGCATCCAATTGTTAATCAGAATAAAGAACATATCTATCTTACAAAAATAGGACTTGGCATTGAATATCAAAGTTGGCACAGCAAGACCAGTGTGTTATATTATTTTGGTGATTAGATAGACTAAGCATAACAAAAAATAACAGTAAGTTTGTGTAATTACACTGTGACTTCACTTTCTGTTTTTGAATAAAGCTCTAGAAATAAGATATCATCTCACAAGAAAAAAGTAAGATCTCTTAAAGTTATAAACACAAGATAACTGATTGGGAGACTTGCAATCACGGGAGAAAACGTTAGGATTCGTTGATTGATTTTGAGAATATCAAACCAAAATCAACAATGGCGTGATTACTTTGTATTAAGAAATGGTCTTGCGGTGAAAATTCATAAGCTCTGGATTTGTATTTCTTTTCTTCTTCTCATCTTTCTTTTTCCTCTCTTCCTCATTCACAACCCCCACACCCTTCCCTTGACGCATTCCTATGTAACAACTCATTCCCTGTTTGAGCTCTCTAACCACAATTAGCTTTCCATATAAAGAGTTAGAACCATGGGGAAGTCCCATCTATCAGAAGAAGGTAAAGCAAGAGAAAAGACTAAATTAGACTCAGTTTCTCCAACTTAAATAGTGCATATTGATAGATGGATGATAAGAAGAATAGAAAAGATATAAGCCTGCACAAGAGGTGGTGCAGAAAAAAGGGAATATGATTTGCAAGAACTTGGATGCTACATAATTGAAGATACACTAAGAATTCTCCAGAACTCAACCATCACTTTAGAATATTCAACATATATATGGCATCAATAGCTCCAGAGGAGTAAATAACATAATAATGCAACATGGAGAAAAATGACTAAGGCATACAAAAGAGAGCAGAGAAAAAGCAAAAGGCAAGCAAACAACAAATTGCAAAGTTTCTTTTCAGATTAACAATATGGTCTTGTGACAGACACAACCCACGACAGAAATAAGTAACTCTGACAGCAAGTGGTAATAAACAGATCTTCTGGGCAAAAAGATTACCAATACTTTTCTTCAAAGACATTATAAAAAAGCTAACATATAGTATCAATAGAAAATCGTGTTGATACTCAAGGTATCCTTAGAAATGGAGTGCTATATCACCTTTTTAGAAGAACAAAGAACTACTATTTAACAGCTGATCATAACTGATGGTGCAATAATGTGCAAAGGAAAGAAGAAAAACTAACCAATAATTATAAGGAAGGTATGTACTTACCATTTAAGGATCAATCCTTAAATAGAAAAAGAAAAAGAAAAAACCAATTAAGAAGCATTAGCTATACCAAAAGACAGAGTCTTACAAGCTACAGCTAGAAATACTATTCTAAAAGCCTGCTATCTAGGTAGGACAATAACAAACGGTATGCACGAAGTGAAAAGAAAATGAGTTACCAGTCACTCCATAAAAGCAAATACTAACATTACAGTATGCCACTATTGAGTAAAGTTTAGCTGACTAACTAAGAAGATATTTCGTGAAGTTTGCTCAAGGATTGAAGTGTATGATGATAAGCAACTCGTCAACATGACGGAGAATGTCAACCAAAAAAATCCCAAAAAGAAAAGAGAATGCAACAAAATTTGTGCAAATAGGCTCCAAACAGCATAAATTGATTATCAACATATCTGTCAATTCAAATAATACAGAGAGAACATTCAAGTTGTAGATACGATATCAAAATTGCAAAATAATATATAAATAAATAGGATAAAGCACTGGTGCAAGAAAAATAAAAGGATAATATAGTTCACTCTTTAATCCACTTATTTGTCACATCAAAACCCTAACTTGTCTAATCTAAAATGCTGGTTTACAATAAGAGGCTTATCTCTTTCTCAAAATTCAAGGTCCAGTTTTCTAGATAGTGTATATGCTCCATTACTACTCTTGTTACATCAGCCAAATCAAGCAGGATTTCTTGTCCTATTGAACAAAATAGCAACTCCAAAGTTGCTGAGAACATAGGCCTTGAATCCTAGATCAAGTTACCCTCAAATTCCCAAGATTTGATCCTTAACAACCATTATTTTGTACTCATTTTTAGAGCACGTTGTTCTGTATGTCCTGATGCACATCTAAATTGAACAAGATATGTGAAACTCATAGCATACATGCAATTTTCATGTCAGAGTCTAAGTACTTAGATCCACTATACATGATGAGAATAAAAAAAAACACCATAACAATATAAGAGAGAGAGAGAGAGAGAGAGAGAGAGAGAGAGAGAAGCTAGAATGCTTCTAGAATGCATCATTTCGTTAATGGGGCATCTGAATAGACGATCGTGATTGGCACCATTAATCATGATCTAGGCTATCTGAACTTTCTAAAGACTGAATTTCGTGATTTTGCAACACCATTTGACTAGTATTCAAGTGATTCCTTGGGACCACTTGATCACTAGTTAAACGATGTCGTATAATTGTGAAATTCAGTTTCAACGAAGTTCAAAAAGCCTAGATCATGTTACACAGCGCTAATCGTTGATTTGGATGCCAAGCATCAAAACAAAGTGGAAGCAAAATAGCCACATATACTTCTATAAGTGTTCCAGCTTTACTCTATGGAAAACATTACCATTCTCGGATCACAAAGAAGCATAACTGCACATATCTAATTGAGTGTTATCTATTCCCAGATTAACACAATGTTCATATTACTCCTGAAACAAATACCCCTCGAGGGAGATACCAAACATTTGCTTCATGATATTGAGCTCGAGCATAAACTACTGGTTTTGAATCGAAAGAAAATGTAGCTTTGTCAACGAGACCAAAACCCCGAACTCGAATAATTTCCAATAAAACTCAACTCGAAAACAACAAGAAAATAGTTTAAATCAGATCTAGGGTTACCTCGTTCACGAAGTTGAGAACGATTCCTGCGGTCCAAATTCGAAGGCGAAGAAGCTTGGTTAGAGACGATGAAATCGGAGAAAAAGTTCGTAAATAAGGGGGGCAAAAAATGGGGGAGAAAAAGAGGAGGAGGAGGAGGAGATGGTACCTTCGACATTGTCGGGTTTGGGCGCCATATTCCTCTTCTTCTTCTTCTTCTTCTTCTTCGGGAAGGAGAGGTAAGTGGCGTCGAAGAAGACGATGAAGAGTGAGACGGTGATCGAAGTGAATTTTTTTGAGGGGAAACTTCAAATACCCTAGTTTCGTACTTTCTCACTTTAATACCATATGATTTAACATATATCAAATTAGTATCATATGATTTCACACTTTTTCACTTTAGTACCCTGTGATTTCAAATGTATTAAGTTAGTACCATGTGGTTTCAATTTTCTCTTTTTATTATCCATTTCGGGTAATATAATTTAATGAAATATTAAACCACAGGGTACTAAAGTGAGAAAGTGTAAAACCACAGAATACTAACTTGATACACTTGAAACCAAAGGGTACTAAAATGAGAAAGTGCGAAATCACATGATACTAACTTGATACACTTTAAACCACATGGTACTAAAGTGAAAAAGTGCGAAATCACATAGGGTATTTGAAGTTTCCCCTATTTTTATTAATAATCCTTCCCATTTTTACAATTATTTTAAAACTAATTTTTTTAAAAAATAACTGTACCACATCATATTGAGATTTTGAAAAAATAAATAATATAGACGTCATTCACCGTACTCATAACTTTTCCTAAAACTATTGTAGAAATAATAGAAAAGAATAGAAAAAGGAAGAAAACGGCGAACAATTTATCTTTTTTTAAAAACGGTAGATCATTCACTGCTTTTGTATGACTGTAAAAAATTTAATCAATGTGGTGATTACCGCTCTCACTAATATTTCTTTCTTCCTCCACCATAAGACTATATTTACAAATAAAAATTTAATGGATAAATTTTAGAATAAAATTTTAGGAGAAGACTATACTGCATTAGAATCTCCGATCAAAGTCGCTTTGTTTGCGCTGTACTTATACTGGTCTTTTTTTCTCTTTTTTTTTGGCATTTGGGCATCTTAAAATAATTTATTTTATAATTAATCTTTTAAATAAATTTGATCTACAGAAATAATTTTATAATAATGTCAATGTTGACATAATACTGGATAGCAGAGAGTTGATAAAACTTATTCTTATTATTAGTAATAATAATAATAATTATTATTATTATTATCTATAATATATTCTATAATAACTCTATATTAATCTCTAAAAATTTATCCATGTAACAGCCCTACCTTTTTTGTTAGGTATGGGCTCTATCTTGCACTACCTTCTTTTTATTACTAGCTTTTTCCCTTCTTTCGACCGTTTCTCTACTCAACGCTTTGTCATTCCTTCTTCTCATCGCCGCTTCCTCCATCAATGTTTCAATGTTTGCGCTACCCTCCTTTGTTGTTTTTAGTACTAAATTTACCATGCCTAGATCTAAATGCTACTCGATCTGCTATCAACCGCCCAAGCTTTGTTCATCGTCATTTTCTGTCTCCTTCTCGCCTCTTCTCCCATCACGAATGATACTTCAACTTTAGCTTTGGCTTTGGCATTGGCTTCAGCTTCGAATCCATGGGCATGCAATAAGGAAAGAGGTCGTGGTTGATGGTTGGTACCTGAGACCCAAGTTCGAATCCTAGTTGATTCATATTTTCAGCTAAGTTTATTTCTAAATGAAATAAACGAAGCGGGTAGCGTGCTATCTATCTCTCAAAAAAAAAAAAAAAAAAAAAAAAAAGGAAATAGGCCGTGGTGGAGCATGCAGCCATCCAGCCATCTACCACTGCTTGGTCAGCGTCGAGGCTCGTGCAGATCAAAGCCGTCGAGAAGGTCACATCTAACCAGTGGCAATCAATTAAAGCTAGCTGAGGTGAAGACGATCTGGTCACCCAAAGTGGAACCCTTAGATCGAAAATTTGCAGAGGAGGTATATTATGATTTGGTGGGTTCTTTTTCTTCTACTTTTTTTTTTTTTTCTTCTCATCATTTATTTTTTGTTGTTGCTATTCTCTTTCTCTACTTCCTATAGCTATGGTAGTCTATCTCTGATGCACTCTGTCACCATTACTCTAAAGTCAATTTGGTATTGAAGCTTATTTAAAGCTAATGGCTTGTTTGTTTGGGAGCAACAGAATGAAAAAAGTAATTTTCGGACAATAAACAACGTGTTTGGTTTACCATAAAATTATTATGCCCGAAACTTAAGTTTGTCAGAATGCCGTAACTTTACTTCACCTCGGGATAGGACGAAGTCAATTGTAGGAAGAAAATACTGGAAAAATATATATAGTAAAAAACAAAAGAAGGATTTTTTTATTATATTATAATTAATTTATATAGTTTTTTTATTATATAATATAATTTATTACTTATATTATTTTTTATTTTTTATTACATTATAATTTATATTTATCAAGTTATATAAAAGACAGCAATATTATTTTACGCTATTTATTTCCTACTAAACAAATAATAAAACTAAAAAAAACGTTACTTTCACAGCCAATAAAACAAACAACTAAAGAGAAGTTATTTTTATGTAAACTCTAGTTTAACCGAAAGCACACTTCAACCCAAAATTCAGTTTTTGGCAAAACAAATACACCCTAAAAAATAAAATAATAAAATTAAAATAAAAGCATATAGAAATTTTTTTTTTTGTTTACCGATAAAACTATAGAAAATATATTGTAATTGACTTATATTAGTAGAATTTATTGCATACGATATTTTTTTTCATTATACTTTAGCATGAGAAAGCATGGAAGTGAAATGTATAGTTAAATATCTATTTTTCTTTTCTTTTTTTTGGAAATAGACTTTTATTAAAAGTTAAGCAAGCACAGGATGTGTAACAATGCAGTTTGGTGCATCTAGTAACAAAAACTTTTGCAGTTCTAGAGGATGACTATCCTCCCAAAAGGTAAAGGAGTTAGCATATCTACCAAAATGCGCAAGCCAATCAGCTGCCTGATTAGCTTCGCGAGGGATGTGACTAATACAAAATGAACAAAATGAGTGCAAAAGTGAGAAACAGTCAGTAAAGATAGATCTTTGCTTCCAAGGGATCTCTGTTTTCCTCGTTAAGATGTTCACCAGGAACATCGAATCGGTCTCCAAAATTGCATTGTCCAACTGCCGCTTAACAGCCTTAGTAAGAGCATACCAAGTGGCTTTGGCTTCGGCATCAAGAACTAAATTACAACAAAGTCTCCCAGCACCTGCAAGGATAAATTGACCATCAGAATTACAAAAAATAAAGCCAGCTCCTCCAATACCATATGTAGGATTATAAGAACCGTCAGAATTAATCTTAGTCCAACTGCTGGGAGGCGGATGCCATTCAATGGTTCGGCTAATCCTAGATTGCCTTGGAGAAGTAGGCTTAAAATATTCGACAGTTCTAGACAAAGTGCGATGAGCCAAGACTTGATTGGAGTCTCTTATTCTCTCAAAGAGAAACCCATTTTTATGCTTCCAAAGGGTCCAGAAGCCATTTAAAATAATAGAGTGAAGGAATCTTCTTTCATCACTATCGAGCAAAAGGCCGTCATTTAACCAGGAACCCTCGCACCAAAGGTTGAAGTGCTGTAGATGAAAGCTCACCAAATTGCATAGGCAATTCCAGAAATTTTGGGCTATAGGACAATGAGCGAGGATGTGGGAAACAGTTTCATTCTCTTGATTGCATAGGGGGCAAGTAGGATCACTATCCGGATAGAGTATGTGCAACCAGGATTTAGTTGGGAGCTTAACCCACATAGCTTTCCAAGTAAAGATTTTAACTTTGGGGGGAATAGATAGCTCCCAAATAGTCCTCCAACCAAGCCAATAATGAAAGTCATTAGAAGGGTCAGGTGAGAGATATCTATAAACGGAACTTGAGGAAATTTTACTATTGGGTCTAGGGGTCCAAATCCAAGAGTCAGGGGATATAGATGTAGGGAGTGGAATAGTAATAATCCATTGGATAAGGAGCTCCCCAAAGCAGGCATTTAGACGATTGAGATTCCAAGAATGACGATGAATGAGCCATTTGACTTTCTTGTTACCAAAAGGAAAGTCCATATTAATATAGGTAGGCTTCCAAGCAAGAGGAATATAATCAATCCAAGGATCAAGCAAAATCAGAGTAGAAAAGCCATTGCCAATGGACTTGATGATACCACCCCTCAGATCATGGATGGAGTTGGATATAGCAGCATAATAAGGAGAATGTTTAGTCCGAGGTTTAGCAATAGTCCAAGGGTGGATAGAACCATAATTTCTGTTAATAAACTAAGAAAGGGCAGTATCTCTGTTAGCAAGAAGGTGAAAGGCTTTAACTCCAAGAAAGGCAATTCTAGATCTTCTAAGATCTCTCATGCCAAGGCCACCATTAATTTTTTTGGAAGTGATAGTGTGCCAAGCATTAAGATGAAAACCCTGACTAGCATTGTGCCTTTCCCACAAAAAGAAGCGAGAAATTTTAGAAATTTGGTCAACAACACCAAGAGGAAGGATAGTGTTGGTCAACGCATAGGAAGGCATAGCAGAGATGGAAAAGTTAATTAAGGTGCTTCTTCCAGCTTGTGAGAGAGAGTTGCGCTTCCAACCAGCAAGTTTGGAGCTAGTCTTGTCAATGATGTCTTTAAAGTGACTAATACGAAGTTTAAAGGGGGAAAGCGGAATGCCGAGGTAGCGAAAAGGGAAGGATCCATGCCTAAAGCCAAGAGTTTGACGGATCAAATTGATAATAGCTTGGGGGGTCCAAATAGGTAGGAAAAATTCAGATTTGGTAGCATTAATCTTCTGATTAGTGAGGGAATGATAGGTACCAAAGATGTTAAGGACTTTTTGACAATTAGCAACAATGGCTTTGGTAATAATGATAATGTCATCGGCAAACATTAGGTGGCAGATAGGATCACTGCCGCGCACCGAGAAGCCATCCAAAGCATTATCACGCATAGAAATGTTTAGAAGGGCCGAAAGAATATTGGCACACATGATGAACAGGTATGGGGATAAAGGGTCACCTTGGCGAATGCCACAGTAGGGATTGAACCAATCTATACTCGACCATTAAGTAAGAAAGAAAATGAAGGGCTGGTGATGCAAGCCTTAATCCAATTAATCCATAACAGAGGAAAATTCATAAGAGAAAGAACTTTAAGGATAGCCGCCCAACTCAAGCGATCGAAGGCCTTTTCTATGTCAATTTTGATAAGCATGTAAGGAGTATCGGTTTTCTTAGTCTGAAGCATGTGGATGATTTCCTGAGCCATCCAAGTATTGGTAGAAATAGACCTGCCAGAAACAAAAGTCGACTACTTAGGGCTAATGAGATTTGGGAGTAAAGGTTTCATGCGGTTGACTAAAAGCTTGGCAAGAAGGCGGTAGCAAACATTACAAAGAGATATGGGCCTAAAATCGAAAACACGGAAAGGATTAGGCTTCTTAGGTATAAGAGTGATGAATGATTGGCCCCATGGGTGCGGCAAGCTACTCTCATATTGAAAATATCTCAAAGCCAAGCATAGGTCGTGACTTAGAATATCCCAATACTTGATATAAAATTCGGTGTGAAAACCATCAGGCCCAGGAGCCTTACCACGGCCCATAGAAAGAAGGGTGGAATGAATCTCCTCATCAGTGAAAATGAATCTCCTCATCAGTGAAAGTTTTAAGAAGCTCATCATGATACCCAGAAGAGAGACCGGGAAGAGCAGGCCATCAAAACTGGGCAGTATTGATAGATGAAGGATGCGACCACAAGTCAGAACAAAAATTAATAAAGGCGTTAGAGATCTGATCATAGGAATCCACCCTGATGCCATTTTCATTAATCACAAAGTGAATACTATTTCTTCGACGCCTAAGCAGGGCAGTAAGATGAAAAAAGCGGGTGTTTCTATCTCCGTCATTCACCCAATTAATGCGACTTTTAGAACGCCATTTAGTGTCGAGTTGGCGAAGGAGGGCCTGATGTTCCTTATAGGCAATAGAGAGGTTGACAGAATCCTCAGGACTTAAAGAACGCTCACAATCCTTAGCCTCAAGGATGTGATTACGGTCACAAACACAATCAATACGATTCTCAAGTTTGCCAAGGCTATGTCTATTCCACAAGGAAACATTACATCTAATTGCAGTAAGATTGCGATGGAAATTGGATAAAGAGTTAGGGTAACTATATAGGGTCTAGGAGTTAGCAACAATAGAGGTGACTTCGTCATAATCAAACCAGAAATGTTTAAATCTAAAAGGCTTCTTCCCTATATGGTGCAGGCGAGTTAAAGAGGTAAGCAGGGGTGAGTGGTCGGAGCCCATGCGCGGCAAATGTCTAACGAGACAATCAGGGTAGAGAAGCATCCAGGGGTGGTTTCCCAGAGCACGGTCAATGCGAGCACAAACATGCCTGAGGCCTTGTCTATTATTGCACCAAGAAAATGGAGGCCCGGAGAAGCCCAAATCAGCATAGGAAAGTTGGTCCACAAAATTTCGAAAATCACGAATACCATGATTAATAGCAAAAGGCTTGCCCCCAAGCTTATCTTCTTTACTGAGAGTGACATTGAGATCACCCACAATAAAATGAGGTGCATTAATACTAACAAGAGAAGCAAGCTCGGTCCAAAGAGATTTGCGAATAAGATAAGAAGGACTAGCATACACACCAGATAAGATCCAGGGAAAAAACCCATCAATGGAAATAACTGCATCTATTGCCTGTCTCGAGTGGATAAAAGTAGTAACTTGCACCTTGTTAGAGTTCCAAAGCAGCAGAATCCCACCTGAGAAGCCCAAGCTCGAAATTTCGGAGGATCGCCAATGATAGCCCAATCTGCGAGCAAAATTAGGACCAGAGATAGTGCTTGATCTAGTCTCAAAAAGAAGGATAAGAAAAGAGTTATGATTACGAATAAACTCCCTACATCTATCCATGGTGGAGTTCTTGGATAGTCCACGGCAATTCCAAGCGATCAAATTCATTAAGAAGTTGTAGAGCATGAGGGAGGCTCAGCATTAGCCGCAGCAGTAATTAGCTCAATTAAAGCCCTAGCATCATTGGCCCTTCTAAAAGCCGAGACTTTGGGTCGAAGATTAGATTTAGCAGCAAGTGACGAGCGTGAAAGCTCGTGGGCAAGCTTAACCCGCCTTCCAGAGTTGCACCTTCGCAACAGTGAAGGAGTAGGAAGGTCTGGATCATCTTGTAAGATTTCCTGGCTTCGCAAGTCTTGCGTTTCTTCCCTAGAGCGAGCGAGCGAAGAGAGAACTTGCTCAATTTGGGCTGCTAGGTTAGTATAGGTGGTCTGAGAGGAGAGAAGAGGAAAAGAGAAAGGTTTAGGAGGATTTGTAGTTGGGTTATCTCAGGGGCGGAGCCATAGAGGGCCCTACAATGGCCATGGCCCCTCCTAAATTTTTTAAAATTACATATAAGTACTTTATAATAAAAATTAAAATATTATAAATTTTAATTTTAGGGGGCCAAATTATTTTTTTAATAAAATTTGTGTCTCAATTTTTTAAAAAAATTTTTTGGTCATTTTCCTTACTCTTACGGTCTTGTTCCTCTTTAAGCATATTATCGTTAACAGTGAATTTGACAATTTTTTTTTTTTTTTTACTATCCAAGGTCGAATTTTTTTCCTAGCAAATCTAAATCTTGGCCTCCCCGAATCTTAATTTCTGGCTTCCTCCCTGGGTTATCTGATGGGTTTGAAGGATTGGGTATATGTAACATGTCAATGTCATTGTTCGGGGCATTTAAACTAAGTGGAGGGCTAGTAACACAAGCAATAGGATTGGTAGGGGTTTCATCCATCATCATATCATGATCTGATGGTAAATGAGTGTCTTGTGGGGCAAGCAAAAGATGGGTAGTACAGGGAAGGCTTTTCTTGGAGGTTGAGCCATCACGTGGGCTGGGATTGCAACTTTTCACAGTGTTTGAAGCCATAATGGCCTAAGGGATTGTCCCAGACGGATTAGACAGAAAGGCCTCACTCTTGCTTCTGGACCGTTGGATGGCTAGTTGAGGAGCAACGGCTTGATGTCGATGGTCGACTGGGTTGGCGTCGGGCCCGGCAGAAGGCATCGTCGGTGATCTATCAAGTGAGCCACTAACCGTGTGGGTGGGAATTGCACACCGGCGACTGCGGCGGCGTTCAACGCGAATCCATGGTCCAAATAATGGAGTATCAGCATTCGAAGGGTGCACTTGTGTATAAGGGGGTTGACTGGTTTTAGAATTGGAGTGAGTAGTGGAATTGCCTTCATCAGTAGTGGTCGTTGACGAAAGAGGGCAATCACCAAGGCGGTGCCCGATTTTCCCATAGTGGAAACACATTGCCGGAAGGTTTTCATAGGCAACGGATTGATAGTAGCGCCCTTCGATAGTTTTCACCCAGGTACCCTGTTTCAGCAGTTGGTTAAGATCAAGCTCAACGCAGACACACGCATAGCGCCCTCTTTCCCTATTTAAGATGCATTCATCAATCTTGAGAGGTTTACCAAAATGGGAAGCAATCTGAATCAAGATATCTCTATCCCAATACTCGTTCGGGATGTTGGATGTGGCCCACGTGATATATTCAAGGCGATCCATAAAGATACGGTCAATCTATTTAAGTCGATCTATAAAGATATTTTAGATCTTACGGTTAGGATGTATCTGGACACGTCCTTGATGGACGGACGTGATTTAACATCCTTACATTAAGTTATATATAAATATGTAACATACGGGAGTCCCGGTCTAACCCTAATCCAATTGTCTGTGACGGCTCCATCTCCGGGGATAAGGGAATTAGACTCGAAACGTCCCGTCTTCTTGCAGATCACAAACGAGGACGAACCACGAGAAAGAATCACCGCTTACAAATCGGGTACAGAAATCGAAATCATGGCAGAAGGTACGATCTAGTTTCTTATAAAGTTTCTAACACGGGATTCCTAAGAGGTGGATCCAGACACGGGCAAAGCTAATCTCCTCTAATAGAGGTTGAAAGTTGGGGCGCCAATGAATGAGATTAAGGGGAAGGCCTTTAATTGACCACGGATCGCCAGTGATCACCTTCATCATGTCCTCCTCCTCTGAGAACTTGAAGACAAAAAATCCAGCAGCCATATCAACCACCTGAAGGGCACCTTTTGGGTTCCATTTAAGGGCGACGTCTCGCCGAAGGCTCATAAGCGGAGGTGGTTTGCCGAGAAACTTGCCAATTAGGCTGAAGCTCCATTCCAAGCGGCTTTTCGATAGTAGTTCAGGGGAAATGAAAACTTCATCGGACGTAGAGGACTGAATACGTTGCAACTGATGCAAGGAGCAGGGTGAAGTGGAAGTATTTTGTCTGCTGAATAGTTGAGCCCAGGAGGTTGGGTTTGATCGCTGAGATTCACTTAAATCTGGTGGCTTAGCAGGTGGGATGGGAGGAGGGGAGGGGAAAGGAGGTGGATCGTTAGAGGATGAAGCCATTTTCTTTGGAAGTCCAATTTAGTTAAATATCCAAAAGTGTATAATGGTGTGTTGATCCTATATTGACCATGCGTGATGCGAAATTTAAAAAAAAAAATCACTTGGGCAGGGGAACGAATTGCTTTTCACTAAGTTTGGCACCAAATTTAAATAAATTTTAATTTAACTGCAAGAAAATCATTTAAATGCATTTATCTATAAAATTCTTTGTTGATTTCAATCAGAATTCCCACTAAAATCTATTCTATTTTGTTATTTTGTAAAAACAAAATGAGAAATCATTTTGGTACAACGACTCTTGTTAATTCCATCCTCAGTTGCATAGCAAGAAAGATACTGTAAAATTATGATTAATTTACGAAGGAGTATTTTCAACATTATTGATAAGGTATAACTAATAATAAAATAAATAAATCCTCCCCAAATCCAAAGTAAAACCATCGGATTTGAATGACACTCAAATTGTATTACGAAAAACCGCATCAAATCATTCCGAATGAATTGAATGATCAAGACCATATTGCAAAAGGCTTCCTTAAAAATACTCTTTTTTTTTCTTTTTTTTTTTTTTAACTTTCCTTCCTAACTTTTAAAAACCATAATTTTTTTTACCATCTTAACATTTCAAATTGCTGCATTTAACCTCCTTAAGAATTTCATCACTATTACATCCATTTCATATAATTTATATAAAAACTACTCTTCAAAATAACATAAATACATTAAAGAATTATTTTTTTCTTATATAAAAGGTGCAATTTAAATATTTTGCCCTCTCCATTCTCTCCATTAACATCGTACCCTCCTAAAACGATTTCTGCAATTTTAAGGAGGCTATAAATTTTAAAAGTCAGAAAAAATGTAAATAATTACAAAAAGTTTTCCCCAATTTAGGCAAAAAAAGAAAAAAAAAATCTTTAAACTTGTAGACAATGGGGCAGCCAAACAGGGTGTTAATGATATTGATCCACAAAGGCTTAGAATGCAATCAGAATTCTACTTGGTACCATTGGGAAACATGTAGAACTAGCAGTGGCTTAGGCTAGTATAGAAATACATAAGTAAAGCCACTCCTTATTACACTACCAAAGTATCAAAATTAAGCACTTCCAATCTCTCCTTAAATGCTATAAAATTACAAAGCTAAGCATTCGTTTGGCCCAAAAAAAAAAAAAAAAAAATTGATCCCCAAGAAGTCGCCATGCATCAACCAAAGAGAAAAGTGAATTTCTTTTAGTTTTCGTAACGAATGATCAGTTTGTGAGAAAAGAATAATAATAATTTACTTAATAACAAGGAACATAGATATGATTTCCTTAATGCTTCACATTTTATTTCCAAAAATTTGAGTAGAACATCAATTACACTTGCTTACGTTTCTGTTCGTAAAGAAAAGCATAAAGGGATGAACATTATGATTTCTATTGTCTGTTTTGATTAGAAAACCCGTAATTCTCCAAAGAAACAACAAAAGAATAATAATATTGGCGAAAAGTGCTGCATAAGGACCCCATAAAAATAAGAAGTCCAATGTTACCTCAACGGACCTCCTCCAGGAACAATAATGCTAATGATAAGAAAACAAAAGATCTAAAGACGCAGATTGCTACATCATTTTGAACTTACATTCCCAAGAACACTAGCTAGGGATAAAAATACACTTAACAAGCCTGAATTTTTTGGGCATGCTCAACTTTCATCTGTTTTTTACCACACCTTCAACAAGCATGCATAAATTCTTGCCACATTTTCATCCTTCAGAATATCCATTAGTTGACATAGAATCAGTTGATAGATGACTAAAGTGGTACAACAACTTAAGCTCGGTGATGAAATATGTAATAATTAGAGTACAATGAAAACCCAAAAAAGACAGCAAAGAAGAACGAACTTATAAAGTGTAAGGAGAAACAAACGATGGTTGAGGGTCCCTCCTTTCCATATAGAGGAGAATTCAAATGGAAAGGTACCGCCTCCGATATGCGGCCATACATTCCCTTTATCCCAACAAAGAAGATAAACAGTATCTATTCCCACCAGAAGTGGAGAGCACAACTGCCTATAAACATAGTGTTTATTATGATAACAAAAGATGAGAGTTAAGATGAGAGTTAACTGCTCCTAAGGTACCCCCAGCTTGTCACGGCGTGAAAATAAGGGAAAAAACACAGAAGTGTACTTCAACCAAAATTTGCAGTAGCATCAAGTACTTTTGCAGTAGGAATGTGCAGAAATATGTATTCCGTTCAAATATGAAAAATAAATGGTGCAACAGTGTAACACAATTTAAATTGCTTAGTATTGACAATGTAAAACTGGACAGTGCAATCTTGCCGGCCAAATTTTCATAAACGTGTCAGTATTACATAAATTAAGAAGTCTATGAATCAGAAAGTTCCTGCCATTATTCTACACGTAATGTATTGATATAGAGCACATAGGAAAGCACATAACATCACATATTCTTTTGAATTTATTTATAGGGTGAGATGGGACAGTTTTCAAGACAACAGTAGGTATGGGTTACAACATATTGGATTGGAATTCAAAAAGCACGAACGAAAAAAAAAACAAAAAACAAAAAACAAAAAACAAAAAAACAAAAACAAAGGGAACAAAAACGGAAGGGGAGAAAGTAACTAAGGATTTAGACACAATTGAATATGACGACGTCCTGCTAACTAATGGAGAGCCAAACAAACTTTTACAAGTAAAGCTAAGAGTATTTTAAAAGGTGACTCCAAAATAAAATTGATAAGTCAGTTTTGTACACGTGACAGCTACTTTACCATAATAGATTAGCTTTCAAAATTTGTCAGAAAGTTCAAAATCAAATCTACTTAATAGCTATCAGATATACAAAATTAACTCATCAACGTCATCTTGGATTACATTCTGATATACCCATATAGATTTAGGCCACGTTTGGATAGCTTGTTTAAAAAACTCTAGTTTATTTTATGCGGTTTTGCTAATTAAATCAGGAATTCCATGGAATCCTACAGGAATACTATACTCTGTTTTTATCTCTATTGGATGCCAAGTGCAAAATTTGAAAGTAATGCTGTCAAATTTGATAAAATAACTAATAAAAATATTATATTTGCTAAGCAATTAGAGATCAAAATAACTAACTAAACTAAATCAAATTGAACTACATTTAGACTAATTTATTTCTAATCAAAACATTACTTATAAAAATTCCTAACTAAAAATTAACAAACAGAGATCAAATAACTAATTAAAAAAAATTAACAAATGACGGCAGGTGCAAAGTGGTAGGGAGGATCAGAGAGCAGGAGCGGGTGGGTTCGGGGGATTGGGGGAGAAGGGGGAGTGAAAGGAGAGAAAAATAGGGGAGCGGGACTAAGGCTCGATGGCCAGAAGAAATTTTTTTTTCAAGGTTTGGATTTTAACTACACTATTTTTAGCCCCCATGTTAACTATATTTTTTTTCTTCAAGCCTTTTATTTGAAGCATCTAAACACCTCATAGCAAAACTTTTCCTGGGAGCATAGTATAGTTATACTATACTCTCTTTTATGATACATCCAAACAGAACCTAACTATTCTTTACAAACATGTGGATGCATCATAGAACATAGTATAACTATACTCTTGAGAAAATTTTGCTATAAAATGTTCGAATACTTCAAAAGAACACCTAAAACATATAGTTAACCTAAAATAAAATCCACTCAAACCTCTGAAAATAGTTTTCTCCATTTTTAGGGCCTTAACACAACCTCAACCCCCCAACTGCAACCTTATCTGCTATCTATCTCTCCCTTTTCCCCTCAAACTTAGCGCCACCTCCGTCGACCCCTCTTGCCGGCCTCCTTGCTCCGCCACTCCCTCCTCCGCCACCCCTCATTTCCCCATGGCCGATGATCCACCACCGCTCTCTCCTCTAAACAGTATGTACCCAAACAACCTAAAAAATGAATCTGTAAAATCATGTAAGATCATATAGAATGCGCTATTTTAGTCAAACCTAAACCACATAATAAATAATAGCTAACATGCACAACCCTACTCCAAAAGCGGAAAGTACCACACTTGTTGATATGCCCAGGAGTGAACGGCCCCACAGATAATTTAGAACTTGCCGAGTAGTCGTCCAGTTGTTGTCAAAACCAAATAACTTCATATAATGGTTGTTGCCAATGCAAAGGAAGAAGCTATGCTGATGTTAGCACCCATAACTTTGTATCACAGAAAAAAGAAAACTAAAAAAGCCTAGCAACCATAAGAATCTGCTAACTGACAGATAATCTAATCTTACCTTGTCTAGGAATCATAAGCAATGTATAGCCCTCAGCTTTTCATGGTGTTGTCAACTAAATGAACCACAACCAGAAAATAAATAAAAATGATCAGCACTACAATCCTTCAAAACAGTAAGTTATCTCTCTCCATTGAATCTACTTGTAACTTATCTCTTCTCCTTAATCTACAGCAATTAAACTTCAAGGGCCTGTATGATCCATTTTCTGGAACAGCTCGACTATTTAAGAAGCAAAAGCTAGGATTTCGAGCAACATAAGTCTAAAAATTTTGGTCAGAACAGGAGGAAAAAAGACGCTTCAAGATCCAAAACAAAAGATCCAATTTGAACATTTTATTTCTAGCTTCACCAAGAGTATTAATTTCAGAGAGCCTGCAAAGGCTTCTTTGAAAAGCTATGCTTAAACAAGACATCTCAAAAGCTATAGACAGAACTAGCAAGGCACCAACGACCTCTAACCACAGGATATCTCTCTTTGACCTGCTACTACAATCCAACATTGGGATAACAAATGTACTATAATTACAGGAACACTATCGAACAAAAGATGCATGTTACAGTCTTACAGAGTAATAAGGGACTATATGACTAATCATAGTCAACTAGTGACAATAACCTGCGCAGTGCTGCAGACACTTACATAAAAACATAATGTAAGAATCAATTGATTTAGTTATTATTAATATTTAATTTTAGAACTTAATCGTTAAATATTTAATATTTAAAAATATTATTTTAAAAAAAATATATGTATGCTCTCAAGCACTCTAAAGGTCACAATGAGCCCACTTACTCGAGCCTATGCGTCTACTCCCCGAGACCTAACTATTCTGGGTACACCAATCGACATATTGCATTTTCATGATTTCTCCATGAATTTATCATTTTTATAAGAACCACCAAATCAGTCACACCGCACTGCAAAGAACAGTAATGGTGATTTTTAAGCCTACAGATTTGGACCTAATGATATATATTAACCTATCACTTCAATTATTATTTTATGTAAGAAACAAATAAAGAAAACTAGTATAATTTTTGTCAATAATAAAATAATGTTATTTGCTAATATCGTTTAGTTGATGGAGTTTACATATATTTTTACCCATATTTTATATATTAATATATTTTAGTATATTTTTATTTTATATGGTATATAAAAACTGAAAAAAATCAAACATCAGAAATTATAAAAAGGAGAGAAAATTCCCTACTACTCTCCCGCAATTTTGCCCAATTCATTTACATTTATGTCTAACAATTCTTTTAAATTACAGTCTGGTCCAACAGACATAACAATAAATCCAATGAGCTTGTTGGAATGAATCAAGTCCAAATGAGCCCTAATGATCATGAAAATTAAAATATATATCAAACTCACCTATATTGTTGCATAAGTTTTCTACACTTGGTGCAAATAATATTTTTCTCCTCCAACCTATCTCGTCCTACGGTAAGAGAGAGGTAGAGAGAATGAAAGGGAATAAACCCCTTTTACATAGGAGAGGCCCAAACCATGTCAACATGTAGGATAAGATAGGCCTCCATTGAGGGCCCATCTGTCAAGCATAGGAAGAGCAGTTTTTACACTAGTCCTTCTATTTACATAAAATTAAATATTAATACAAATTGATTCATTTGATATCAGTTTGATCTCAAATTTAAAACACAAGACAATCTTGGGCTCATGATCGACATTAAAATCTTGGATTTAGTATTCGAAAGGTATTTTTAATCAAGATTTTTACATCCAGATTCAGTTACCATTTGATGCACAACGCTGCGGACGTTTATATAGAAGCGCAATGTAAGAATTGATTTAGTTATTATTGATATCTACTTTTACAGCTTAAATTTTAAATAACTAAATATTAAATGGTTTTATATATGAAACCAAAATATAATCATGTCTTCAAACACTTTGTAAGTCACCACGAACTAGGGCTCACAATTCAGCTCATTGTTCACGAGCCAGCTCGTGTTCAGCTCAAAATAAGGTCGAGATAGATCGCTTATTTAATAAGCGAGCTGAACACGAACTAATTTTTTCACCTCAAAACCTTAACGAGCCGAGAACATGAGCTAGAGTTAGATCGCTTGTGTTCAGCTCGATATAGCTCACATATTATATATATATATATATATATATATATATATAGAGAGAGAGAGAGAGAGAGAGAGAGAGAGAGAGAGAGAGAGTAGGGCTACTATACTCTTATGAGTATAGAACACTTCGTACTCATAAGTTGTTTTCGATGATGGGCTTCCAAATCGACGATTCACTCCGTTAGATATGATCTAAGAGTATTTGAAACTTCTAGAAAATAAATTTCATAATTTTTCGAAATCATAATAAAGTCCATCAAGCAGGCATAAAATGAACGGCCAAAATCGAATGACGTCCTAAAAATGGATGATCAGATCCTTCAATTTCAGATTGGAGTTACTGATCTTTATCTAGGTAGTGAATAGAATTTTCTATCAAAAATTCAATCGGTTCCGATTCTTTTACACCGTTAAACTAGCAAATATCCCATACCAGCTGTTAAAAATTATCAATTTTGTAGCCTTCTAATCGTAAGGTAATGATGTCGAAAAATTATAAAATTTGATTTCTAGAAAATTTAAATGCTCTAGATAACGTTTAACAGTATGGATCGTCGATTCGGAAGCTCTATCATCGAAAACGACTTATGAGTACAAGGGTGATCGTACTCATAAAACTATAGTAGCCGGACTATATATATAGAGAGAGAGAGAGAGAGGGAGCGAGCGAGCGAGAGAGAGAGAGAGAGAGAGAGAGAGAGAGTAGGTCTTGTGTGCTATCAGGAGCACGGAGGCCTTCGTACTCCTAAGTCGTTTTCCATGACGTAACTTTCAAATCGACGATCAACTCCGTTAGACTTGATGTAACGTATTTAAACTATCTAGAAAATAAATTTTGCGCTTTTTCAATATCATTTACCTAGTGATCAAAAGGACTCAAAATCAACAGTTGAAAATAAAAATCAAACAAAAAGTCATAATGTAGCATTAAAAGTTTCGATCAGAGATATTGATCTTGTTGTAGATAGTATAAAGAATTTTCTATCAAAATTTCATCTGATTTGAATACTTCTACACCATTAAACTTGCAAACGGCATACATCAACCATTAAAAATTGTTGATTTTGAATTCTTTCGATCACTAGGTGAATAATATTAAAAATCCACAAAAATTATTTTCTAAATGCTTCAAATACGCTAGATCAAGTCTAATGGAGTCGATCGTCGATTCAAAAGTCCCATCATCGAAAACGGCTTGGGAACACGGAGGTCTCTATGCTCCTAATAGCATATAAGACCTCTCTCTCTCTCTCTCTCTCTCTCTCTCTCTATATATATATATATATATATTACAAATTTCTACTATTTGGATTTTAGGCCAACCAAAATGTAAAGAGACCAATATTTTATGAATTTCAATTATTAGATTAAGATTCTAATTTTCTACTTTTAAACTTTTCAACCACTAGTAGGGCTAACAATATAACTTCTTGTTTGCAAGCCAACTCGTGTTCGGCTTGTTAATAAACAAGTTGAACGTGAGTTGGATTTTTCAACTCAATATTTTAACAAGCTCGCTTGATATTTTAACGAACATGAGCCGGGCCCAGCTCGCTCGTGTTCGACTCGTTGACAGCCTTACCATGAACCCACTAACTTACGCCTATGCATCGCCAAGATTTAACTCTTCTTAATACACTCAACTATCATTTGCATTTTCATGGTTTTTTGGAAAAAAAATCTGTCACATTCATAAAATCCATCAGATTAGTCATATCATACCATTCAATTAAAGTCACAGAATGTAGGTGCATAGGTTTGGATCCAAGAGCACATATCAATTTTTCACTCTACTCCTCTCATGTATATCATCATATGATTTGGAAGTATTTTGAGGAAGAGCAACAGAAGAGAATTCAAATACCCAAACTTGAGGTCGGTTAATTACACCGGAAGGAAATAGCATTACCTACAAACAGTTAAAAAAAGGTCCAGTGGAGTAAAAATATTTCCTGATAACACGATGGATACCGCCAATGGAAAGCAATTTTCCTTGGGCCTAGGGCCTTCCTATCCCCCCTTTCTTCCTCTATTTTTCTCTTTAGTGGTCTCCTTAGTTTCTTTCGCATCATCCTTTGCTTCTTGAATGTAATTTATTTCGCAGCCCTATTCACATCTAACTTCAATCTACTCAAATCTGACTCACATTCCCAATGATTTTAGTATTTCATGATTTGGTCACAATATCACAATTGATCTATGCATCGAACGGTAAAAATTTGTAGCCTATATTTGTAGCTAACATTGACGAGAAGAATACGAAAGCCAATTAACCAATTGTGTGGTAAAAATGAAAAGCGGAATGTGTCTGTAGCCATCAGTGCAAACCACTGCTCATAAAGATTTTAGTGCAGACACTAAGCCTGATTATCTTGCCTCATCCTTCTCCTCGTATGTACTCTTGAAAGGACAATAATCAACAGTAATACACTGAATAGGTGAAGGCCTGTGAGAGGTCCATATGATACAAGAATGATATATCTTCAGAAAGCAATGACTCATATAGTTTCTATTTCACTACCAGGCAGACTTTCCAAATCCAAGAATATTGGAACTAATAATAAATAATCCAGACAATTCTTCACCATCACATAGGTTTTCCCATCTTTCGTCAAATATTTTGGTTGAATAGTGTAGGCTGAAGTTCTCAATAGACCCTAAAAGGATATTAATTAAGGCCTAGTAGGAATTCTTTAGACAAGATAGGCAATTTTTGGAGAAAATCCTAGTCAGCTGCAATAAGCTTCAGGCTAGAGAAGTTCCAAAGGAAAACGTTTTGTATGGTAAATCAAAAGGGAGGGAAATCGAGGCATTGAAAGAGCTGAAGTTGATAGATTATAGTTTTACCTAAAGGACTTTTTATTAGTTATCCCTATCCATCTTATCTATCTCCTACGTCTTCCTCTGCAGCTCTCCTTGAAAATTTAATTCTTTACACATCTCAATTGAATCTCTGATGCAGTTAAAGTTCAAATTTGACTCCTCTTTTTCCTAATATAATTGATAAATCAACATGAAGGCACCTCTTAACTGCAGGAATGATTGAAGTATATTATCTCCAAAATTACAAACCCAGAGAGGGCGGTGTATACGCATTGATATTATTGATAAAACTTCAGTTCTTCAGAAGTCATGACCAAATAGACTGCGGCAAAATAATTGCAACAGAAATTATCATCTGGATCTAGTCTCAGACCAAAAGTACGCACCAAAGAGAGTTTTCAATCAGATCAAAGTTGGACCTTAATTGAGACAAGGGATAAAACCCCTGTTTGACGTCTACAATAGATTTTCCTCGCAATTCCAGTAAAAACCAGAGAAAGGCCAAAGAAAGTAGTAGAGGGAGAAAAAGCAAAAGAAGAGAAGAGGTTCCTAAATCAAGCTAATTATTTATATTTATGATGCAGATGAGAGGCTCTGAACACTGCATAAGCAGAGAAAGAGAAGACAAATAGAAAGAAGAAAGAAGCCAAAGAATTAAAAGGGAAAAGTTTCATAATCATAGAAAGAGAACAAAATGACAAAGCAAAAGAAGAGAAAAAAGGATAGGAAAGGACAAGAAAATGAAGCAAATGAGTAAAGTCCATAATCGATAAATACTTCATTTTCACTAATAGTTTACCAGTAAATGCATTCTTCTTGAACTAGCCAAGCCAAAGTGTAATATCAGTTTAACCTTGAATTGAAAAATTATGAGTTCCATCAGCAATCAATCAACTGGCTAATGCTAAAACAGCAGAAACTAGTCACCCAACTGTTTCACCTTGAGTTAAGCTCTACTTTGATCAATTTTTTTTTCATAAATATCGGTCAGTTATTCAGTTGGGTATCAACGATCTAACTACGAAATCTTGATTGCAACACCCTGGGCTCTCATAACAGTCTGCTCTATGCTATAGCTAGAGAGATGGCAAATAAAGAATTTGTGCAGAATGAGAAACCAGAGACATAAAACAATGTGTTAGGCCTTTTAACTGAAAACTAGATAATTTTATGGCCTATATGGCATAGCTAAGGCTTCTAAAGTATATAATTCAGTAGATTTGCTTGGGAAGTTAAAAATCTTTTATATCATCCCATTTTACATTGAATTACCCAATGAGTTATTACTGAAGCATATAGAAGGAGCTTCAAATTGTATATATTCAGCCATTAGGACATACACGCAGTTCAGCTTCCTGTCAAGACAGAAGGCAAGCATTTTAGCCCTCAAAAACCTAGCTTTTACTACTTGAACAGAAAGAGCTCCTTAAATCAAGCTAAACAGAAACTGTTCTACTTATGGAAGACAAGCCAGAACTGAAAGAACACACAACAAACTGAAACAATACAGAAAGCCATAACGCTTATCTAATCCAGAAAATTAACAGCCGATCAACCAACTACTGCAACAGGTCTCAGTTTTGGCTTCTCCAGTATGTTTAGGACTATATTTCTTCGTTCATAACTACCAAATTATCACTTCAATGGCTTGAGCTACAACAAGAGACACCCTATCTTACTTCTATGTGCATGAGATTGAACTATACATTAAAATAGTGATGCATTTTAAGAGGAGGTTCAGGTTTACTAAGTCCTATCCTTCCAAGAGAAGAAGATTTTAGGCAACGCATTCTCTTGATAAGTTAAGATAAGAATTAGAGTGCAAACAGGTCCTAATAAATGAAATCAAGGCCAAATCAATTCATTGGGAAGGAACGGGCAAGAGAGCACACCATGAACATCGTCGAATTCTGAATTCAATGAAGAGTTTTCTTTCCAAAGGCATGTTTGGCCACTAGAATAGGATATGCCACAAAATTGCTTAGGAAATCCAGCTCATAAATATATCGTTCAAAAGATAAAACAATTGGCGAAAAGTCAAAGAAGTCAGCTCAAATCCTTTCTTTCTCGTGCTACAGAAAAAAACATTAGCAGTGGAGGCCACTGCTGCTTCCTTCCTTGATATTGAGCTCCTTCACACTCAAATCTGAATCCAACAACTACAGGAATTCAAAAGAACTGAAGTGAGATTAGGTCTCTCAGGACAAGAGCTCGGTGGTGGTGGGAGGAGGGGAACCTTTGGCAGGTTTTCTCCAATCTGCCGTAATGCCAATTCCACTAATGGGATTAGCACCATGTGAGGGGGATAAAATGATTGAACATGATTAGATATTCCAACTCCAATCCATCCACGCATAGGGTTACTGACACGGGACTAAAAGCCTGAAAAGGGTCCCAAGCCATGGGTGCCAAATATTCCCCAAGAGCTCTGTGTCCATTTTTGACAAAGTGCTCTTTTCACTTTTCTTAATATCAGCACTGAGATGTTGATAAAAGTAATATCAGCACACTGAGATGTTGATAAAAGCAAAAAAGCGACTCCCCTTGATGGAAAAGGAGGATATATCTCCATGAAAAAAAAGGAGATTGATTCTCTCCATCCAAGAAAGGTATTGCAGGACCAAGAAAACCAACAAGCAACACTCCCACAACAGATCGAAAATAAAGGATTTCAATCCCAAGCAAAGACATTTGATGAGAAAGGTCAAGGATCCTTCTACACCCAGACATACACTNTTTTTTTTTTTTTCTTGTTTGAATCCCCATTATTAGTCATATTTACTTAATCAATTGGGAATACCTTGGTAGAAATGAGTTCATGGGTGTGATTATTCAAAGTTGAGAAGTTGCAAATGAACCAATGTTATCTTCATCTTTTTTTTTATTTTGGAAATTGTTTTAGCTCATTCTGCTTTTCTCACAAAAACGAAAAATGTGATTCGCCACATTTGTCATAAAAATATCGGAAATTGTGGTGCAATTGTGATGATGGTTGTATTTTTCGAAGGCTTAGATGCGCGATTCTCGAATTTCGACACTCATATATGCATAAGAACTACAACTGCCCTGTAACAGATGAAGAGATTTGTACAACATTCGCCTTACTTTATTTCTACTTATATCGTCGCATTGTTTGTATCATTTACTTCTTGTAGATTGACAAGAATTATGATGTACAATTATGATGTACATAAGTGAAGAATCTATATAATTTGGCTCCCTTATTTGCAAGATTCTCAATTTAATTCAAATGATTTTATACTGTAGATTGCTTTAAAGTTTACTTCTTATGTAGGCTCCATTATGTGGGAACTTTGTATTGAACAGTTGAATAAAGTTTCAGAACTGCGCCAGTGCTAGGTTCGGAGTTATTAAATCGGAAGCGCAGAGTAAGATCAGTAACTCGAATGTACTGTCGGAATATTCTAAATAATGACTCAGAAGTTGCAGTGATGCTCTTTTGTTTTTCTGGGTGTCATGTTTTGAGGAATCTTAATACAAATACAATTTATGCCGACATAACAGTGTCTGCAAACTAGCGAAAACAATTCGTACTTTCCTTCCTATGGAATAGAATCTGCTTCATGTTCTAATGATTATTACCAGAACTACTTGATTTCCGCTAATTAGTAAATTGATTTTGTCTTTATTCCTCTGTGATATAATAATGTCATTTCATGCCACTTATGACCCAATACCGACAAATGCCGAGGCACAAAGTTTTTAAATTAAAAAAAAAAAAGAAAGATGAAATGATATTAAAACAAATAAAACAGCATTCTATATTGTGTGCTTGATGGAGATGCCTGTGACATTTATACTATTTCTGAAATTCGGTATATGTTTTTTTCTGACAATTTTCTTTTCGCTTGCATTATTACATCTTTTTTCCGCTTACTAATGTTGAAATGAAACAAGTTATAAATCGCACTCATCTGCAATGCATATATTCTTGTTCCCTCATCGTTTACGCACAATGATTGCGTCATTTGTATTCCAACTTAGTCTTAAGCCACAGATCTGTTATCAGCTAAGAATTCCTTTTCTGTCGGATTCGCAACCTTTTGCAAGTGCACATCCACACAAACCTAAATATCTGTCCTTTAGTGGAAAAGCCAACATGTTCTCATTTTCTATTTCTTTGTTCTTTTTTTTGTTTGAATATAGTGGATTGTGCATCATCTGTCCATGTGCTTAACCCTAGAGACAGACATACAGTCGTCGAAACTTCCTCGATCCCTTTAATCCTTTGCGAGCATCGAAGGATTAGAAAATCGGCATCATGTCCTTTTGTTTAGAGAAAGATTCCTTCAAAAGTGGTTCCTATGCATTACTAGTTTGTGTGGACAAGCTCAGGTGGTGAAGTTTCTATGGTAAATTTGAACCTTTCGATCATTACAATCGGTCCCCGAACATCATGCCCTGTCAAAATCTCACCCTTTCATCAAGTTCCACATTTAAGTCCAAAAGTCGCTTACATGATACGTATACGAATACGATGATTGCATTTGTTGCAACATTACACGGGAGCGTACGATTGCAAAATAAGTTTCATTTCAAGAAAAACGAGTCTTCGATACCAATCAAGAAACAATACATTGCATCGAAAGTTACGGTCATTATTGTTAGAGAATTTCGTCCCATTAAAACCGAAAATTGTCTTCCTTTTCTCCTGCAACTTGTTAGCATTCGTAGAAATTCCACGTCGGTAGATAGGATATGAAGATCAACATGAAGTCCTTCTACTTGTGATGGACCACAAGAGCAAAAGATAACACCGATCTCGCCGAGTGAGAAAGGTAGTATTTACAGTCACTGGTTTACTGCAGAGGTGGACCATGAGATTAATGATAAGGATTCCTTATATCATGCAGGAATCTGTATCTTAAATGGACCACTTTTGTAGTAGAGATTCCTAGCAAAGTTGCGCGAGTTGTTTTTCTCTGATGGGTGAGTTTCTGGTTGAAGACCCTTTCAACGGGGTTCGGTTGTTTTCGATGGATTCAAAACACTCCACACCGTAGGAAAAGGGAGGAAACTTTTGGTGCCGTACGCTCGGGCCTTTGGAAGCTTCACATTATTGCATGAACCTGAAATTGTTTCGTCGAAACATCGAGTAAGCTGGCATGAAGGTTGACTGTGTTAAATATAAATATGTTTAAACACCGTTCTCTAACAGCTTAAACTTTTAGAGTACAACGGTTGTTTCACATGGTATCAGAGCAGGAGGTCCTGAGCCTTAATGGCCAAGTAAAAGACTTCATTCTAGCTACTTCAACTTACCGCCAGGCTCAGAGAAGTGAACCATTAATTTCTTCTACTTGGTTTAAGCCTATTTTGTGAATCTATGCACTAGTGATGATAGAATTTAGTGTCGATTTTAGCCGCCATGGCACAAACATTGACGATATCATATCATTTGGTTCACCAAAGGTGACATTGCCGAGCTGATATGCCGGTCGCTTTGAACTGCTTTAACAAGATATTGGATTTCCTAATCATAAAATCGCAGAGCCCGCATATCATATACGGAATGCTATGTTTTGTTTTTGGTGATTTATGATATGGTTGCAGCGTTGTACGGTTCGATCGCCATGATTTTCTTTTCCTTTTTCCTAACAATATTTCCGTAGATCATGCATGGATTGTACTTTGTAATTATTTCCACATCATCTTGTGACGAAAATATGGTCTGATATTCTGCTTTCCGATTGCCGAGCAGATTTTCTCGCCACACAATGTGGAACTTCGGGGAGGCTGCTGTCATTGCTCTTCTGTAATTTGAGGGGACAAAAGGTGCAGCAAGTTGTAGAGGGCCATCAGACGAAAAGATATTCCGAGAATTGAGGCTCTTGCTGGCAGCAACTTGCTGAGAGCATATTCTGTGTTTCTTCAGAAAGAAATCGGCCAACTTATCGGATCCAAGCTGATGTCTCATCCCACAAATCGTCTCTTGTCAGATTCCTAACTGATATTTTATTCCTTAATTTAGTCGATTACTATTATGACATTCGTAACCTCTTTGACTCTGACTTAATCATATATTCTAAAATTTTGTACATTCATAATCTATTTTTTTATCATTTCTCTTTCGTTTGTAGTGCAAATTCATCTGCAATTTGTTCTGAATAAAAGACAAATGTTTCAAATAGCATTCGTGGAAGATTGAATATTAATAATAATGTTACCTGTTCTATCTCATTAGTTGAAACAGTAATGAATTTACAGCCACATCTACTCTACGAGACTCGCGAAATAGATTAAGTTTCATGGTAAAAGAAAAAGTTACTAGTTATCCATTAACTTCATGTAACATCATATGAACAAGGTTTATGCATTTGTACTTTTTACAATTCACCTTTCACTTATCCGCGAAGAGTCGCGATTTCTAAATGTTCATCGGTTAAATTCTGCATCTAGGGTTTACGGTTTAGGGTCGAATTCGACCGCATTCATTATTGAGATAATCAATCAAGCTTATTCTCTTGGACTGTTACCTAATTTGTTGATTTTGTGCACAATTCTCTTCTTCATGTTTCCAACATGCTATAATACACTATAGTCAACACTTGCCCTCCCTTTCATTCATTCATTGAATTTCAACCTCATCTTGTGTTAATCATGTTAAGTGCTTCTCTAAACCTTGGTTGAGGGAACTGCAAGTATAGGGTTTTCTGGGCCCACCCTGAGCTTTTTGCAAAATTGTGTTTGATTAGAGCTGCTAAATTCTCATTAGGAAGTTCTAGTGAAAATGAAAACTTTAGAGTGAACCTTCATTATGGGGCCTATTACTGCCGCAGCAAACTGCTCTAGATTTTTTGTTTGTCAAATGTCTAAATACTGCCTATTGAAGTTTTTTTTTTTTTTTTTTTTTAAAAAAAAAAGGCTTTAAAAGCCATGCGATGTAGAAATTTGAGTTTTGCTTAGACGATTGCTTGGTCTCACTTCTGCTTCTACTTTCAGCAACAGCTACTTCTAGCTAAGTGTTTGGAAAAACTTAAAACATAAATCTTTCGCTGCAATGTGAAGTAGAAATGAAATTTGTAATTTTATAGTAAAAAGAAGTTGCTAGGGATATTTTCGTATATGTGATTTCTGAATATAGCGTTCTTTAAACAACATTCTGT
Organism: Ananas comosus; assembly: GCF_001540865.1. NCBI lineage: Eukaryota > Viridiplantae > Streptophyta > Magnoliopsida > Poales > Bromeliaceae > Ananas > Ananas comosus. Next base: position 12,309,266 of record NC_033630.1, on the reverse strand, counting down.
TAAGCAACCCTACGCCCTACGGCAGAGCCAAACAGGTCCTAGGTTTTAACATTCAATTATCTGCATGATAGAAATATCTTCTAGAGAAACGTTTATTGGTGCTGTATTTGTTTCACCGGACGTGGAGAGCAGTAAAGTGGTTACTTCACTGTAACTTTGCCTTTGAAGAAAATTCAAACTATCCAATTTAGCGTACCTACCTTCAGCCCACCCCCAATTAAAAACAAAAAAAAAGGAAAAAATTTTCAACTTCTACACCGTTCACTTCCTGACAAATAAACAACGAAAGAAAAGTAACTTTTACCTGAATTCTGGTTCACCTGAAAGGCTACTTCAACCTGAACTTCAATTTCGGCAAAACAAACCGGCTTCTATTCTTAATCTAGAATTAGGGCTTTAAAAACAAGGTACTAAGTTGGATCACACTCTAATCATGTGGGAAAGACCCAGAAAACATAGTACACACTGCCAGCTATAGGGAATTTGGAGCATAGCACAAAAGAGCTACTAAACCCATTTTGGTGCTCCTAGAAGAAGCACTTTTCCAAAAGCCCTAAAATTAAATTAACTTAGGAAAGGGGCTCCTTTTTATGTGTCAGTGCTACAATTCATAGTGAGAGCAATAGAATCCCCCATCCTCCCTTTATCATTTTGGTGCTCCAGAGGAAGCACTTTTCCAAGAACCCTAAAAAAAAATTACAAATTTATAGGATTAATTTAATACAGCACTATACAAATATATCAAATAGCAAATATATTTCTAAAGGATTCAACTTCTCATATTTATCCCTGCAAAAAATTCAGTAATATTCATATTTACTCCTCTGGTTTGTTACTGTTAGAGAGCTGTTTAGTTTGTATAGAAGATAAGTGAAATGATATTTTTGCTATCATAAATATCCCTTCAAAAATCCCAATTGCTAAAATTAGCAGAAATGCCCTCCTTTAAGTCTCCAACGGTCATCTTTTTTCTTTCTACCATCACAAATAATATAAGAGGTGTAAAAATATCAATTTACCTCATTCACTAATCAAGATTAAGTATTTTACTTGTGGTTAACTATATTTTTCTAACGGATTCAAACAGCAGGAATGTATTTAAAAACATTAGAACTTTTGTAAGAATAATTATTAAAAGTTGAAATTTATAGAGATATATCTGCTATTCGATATGTTTACAGGGGGCTGTATGCAATTAACCCAAATTCTTCATAATGGAGAAAAGGGGTTTTTTTGCATTTAGCCCCCTAGTAAATTTTTATTTTAAAAATAGCCCTATCAAAATTTAATTTGCAAAAATGGCCCTACACCTGCCACGCAGGCGCTTCGTCAGCGCCACGCGGGCTGGGCATGGGCCAGTGTATTAAGTTAAACACGGTGAACCATTCACCGTGTTCAAACACGGTGAATGGTTCACCGTGTTTAGTACGTATTTTTTCCTAGAATAATAGGGAGTTAGGGATGTTAATGGGATATGGATATCCAAAATATTATTCGAACCTAAACCCGAATAAATTATATATATACATAATTTATTTTTATTTATTTATACAATATATAAAATATCTAATAATTTTTATTTCTTAGATCTTCATCAATCCAATGGTATAGATTTTTAAAATTATTAGATATTTTATACCGTTGGATTGGATGAAGATCTAAGAAATAAAAATTATTGGATATTTTATATATTGTATAAATATGTAAAAATAAATTATGTATATAAAATAATTTATTCGGGTTTAGGTTCGAATAATATTTTGAATATCCATACCCCATTAACATCCCTAACTCCCTATTCCTCTACAAAAAATACGTACTAAACACGGTGAATCATTCACCGTGTCTAAACACGGTGAATGATTCACCGTGTTTAACTTAACTACCGCCCCCAGCCCCGCCCGCGTGGCGCTGACGTGGCGCTTGCGTGGCAGGAGTAGGGCCATTTTTGCAAATTAAATTTTGATAGGGCTACTTTTAAAATAAAAATTCTTCAGGGGGCTAAATGCAAAAAAAGCCCTGGAGAAAAGGACATCATGGCCCGTGAGTGTTGGCCGTACGGGCAACAAATTAAGCTACTCCTATCTCACCACTATAAGTATAGGCCCCTCACAAAGTACTTATTGTGTTTTGGTCCATTTTTAATAAATTAAAATTTTAAAAAGATTTAGATTAGGTAGAGATTCTGCAAAAATGTTGTTTGAACCGAGCTTCCGAAAAAGCGCAAAGAGTGTTAAAAAGAAATGCGCTATTAAAAGTCCGGCGAAACAATGCACTTCATAGCTTTGCGTGAAAATAGAATAAAAGAAGTTGGTTAAAATGTATAGACACATTTCTAAACTTTAACCCGTTTTGAAATTAGCGAACCCCTTCTGCTTAGTAACTGTTTGATTTATATATTAACGCCGCTCGGTGGTTGATACTCGAGATCCAAGTTCGAATCCTAATTGATTCACATTTTTAACTAAGGTTTTTTTTAAATAAAATGAACGAAACAGATAGCGTGCTATCTATCTCTCAAAAAAAAAAAAAAAAAAAAAAAAAACTCCGCTTGTTAGCAATTTTGAAAATTCTGGTTGAATCAAAATAAACGTCTACAAAATATGCACGTGATCAAGAATTGTTTTAGTCAAAAAGAATGCCATGATGTGCATTTTTCATGCGCGTTTCATTCTGACATAATTCTCAAAATAATCAAACAATTAGTAAGAAGAGAGAGTATAAATATAAATAAATTTAAGAGGTCAATTTCAAAACCGGTTAAAGTTTAGCCAAAAAAGTTTCAATGTTGTTCGAAATTTAAAAGCTCATTTCAGCTGCTCGCTCGAAGGGCAAGATACGAAAAATCTTTAGAGAGAGTCATTAAAAAGTCTAGGGCTTTTTCACTAAAAGGGCATGGCCAATTGGGCATATTCAATTGAATTTTAACTCCTATTGACAGGGAAAAGGTTTTTTAAAAAAAAATAAAAATAGAGTAGCATCTCCTCTATCCTACAAGAGGGTCTTAATCAAGATTATAAGATGAAAAGCTTGGATTTGAATGGGTCCACAAGATGTTGATTGTGTAAGAGAATTTTTACCCAGAATAAAGGATTTTTTTTAAAAAAAGAAAAGAAAATACTGCACCTTGGATACAAGTTTTTTATTTTTTTTCTTTTTTTTTTTTTTAACTCACTTTGGAATAGATGTTAAAGCATTACCACCACCTCTAACCTGTCTCCTTAGGAGCACCATGAAAGAAAAAGTATCAACATATAATATGAGGAGTAAACAAAGTGCTTGCTCCTTCAACTTGGGTAAGAATATTATTTGAGTAGATCTTATTGGAGGATTTAGCAACTTTTCTTGGCCAAAATTTCTCAATAGCTATTCCATAAAGCTTGATTAAATGGTTAAAATTTGAGCTTCTGCTTTCGAAATCTAAAAGCTTATGTCAACTTTTCCCTAAAATTACGAGAAGAAAAAAATTTCAATTGCCAAATGCTTGGCGGATGCTTCTCTAGCAGAACCGTATGACAGAAGCCAGTTCAAGCAAGCATTACCACAATGGTTTGATTTAATTCTATAAATGGCTTAAAATTTGCCATAGCAATGTTGTTAGTAGAGACTGATTGTTCGAACAGATAGTAAAAAAAGTATGAAGTAGAAAGATGAAAAAGACTTCAAGACGTGTAGCAATGCTACTCTTCTTAAGGCTTAATCTATCTCTACCGTTCAATCAACTTGGTGTGCACAGAGTCAACGAACAGCCTCCCAGGATACAATGAAGCACAAACCTCAACTACGTTTGCACACACGAAGTCGAGTCTTTGAGCACTCACTCGATTTAGTTGTCAAAAGAAATAGAATAAGAAAACAAGAATGAAATTATTATGAATGGAAACTTAAACTCTTCAACTGTTTCATACTTATGCAACCAACGCTATGAACTTATATAGATCACGAATGGGTGCTTCATGAAGTGACTATTCATGAACGGGTGTTTCGTAAAGTGACCTTTTAATTGTGACTTTTCATTTGATCATAACTACCAATTAGTTATATGAATCAAGTTTAATGAATGTAAGAATTAATTCCAACAGACATATGCTAGAAGAGACATACTAAAAAGATGTGTCTTTTCATGTTATATCCTTTCACTAAAAGTCACATCCTTTCACACTCACTTTAACAGTCACACCCTTTGATTAGAATTGCATCCACTCACTAAGGGTTGCATTCTTTCACTAAGGATCGCATTCATTCATTAAAAAATCAAAGAATAAAATATATTATTTTAAAATTTTTCTTACACTGATATGGAGTTTGATAACAAGAGATTAATCATGCATGATCATGAATAGTAATTAATTATAGTAGTAATAAAAGAGAGTTCCTTACAAATACTATGGACAATGTTTTAAGATCCGGAATCGTTTACAATCCAAAAATATCATCGGGTCACAGATCACTAGTTTAACCAGTAGTTCAATCACTAGATTGAACGGCGCCGGTAGAACATCATAAATTTGTAATTATTAGTAGTTTTTATGCTATGTAAAAAAATATATATATATCTACTACTAGTATAGCATTCTATGTTATTTTTATTTAAATATTATTGTATTATATATAATTGAAAATATATCTAAAGTGTAGATTATTAAAAACCCTAATGTAAATTTTTTTAATAATTATTAAAATATAAAATATAAAATAAAAATTTCGGTTGATTCTTGTAAAACTGAACCAGTTCACCCATTCACTTAGCTGAACCACTGATATGAACAAGTCAAAGTGGGTTTTAAGTGAGTTAGTTTTTATGGATTGAACTGAACTTTAAGATATTGGTACTTTGGTAGAAACACTCTCTCTCTCTCTCTCTCTCTCTCTCTCTCTCTCTCTTCCTTGTCCTATGCTCTATCATGTGGTTCTCATGCAAACTAGCCACAAGTTTATATTCCATCCCCTCTTTTTTCCTCATTATTATTCTCCCAAATGGCCCCACCCCACCACACTCCGGACCCCACCCCCTACTTATAAGGAGCACCCATTGGCCAATTCCTTGCACCACAACTCAAAAACATAACCTCCATAACTCCCTCAATACAACCTCTCTCTCCTTCTCTCTCTTTCTATTTCTCTCTCCTCTTTGCCCTTCAACTATCTCTCTCCATTTGAGGAAATGGCGTCCTCGTGGACCGCGAAGCAGAACAAGCTCTTCGAGAGGGCGCTGGCGGTGTACGACAAGGACACCCCCGACCGGTGGCAGAATGTGGCACGAGCTGTCGAAGGCAAGTCCGCAGAAGAGGTAACATGAAACAACCGTTCGTTCTCTAACAGCTTACGCTAGCTACTCTATATATATATCAATGCATAGACTTTCTATACTCAACATTCCCTCTAAGTGAAAATTTTATAAATGGTGGCTCTTTTAATTTCCCATTATTTCGTAATAATTGGGTGCTCCTCCTTTATTCCACTCCGTCACGAAGAGTAACTAAGATGAATTTAACCCCATTTTCGCGCACCAATTGATCACTCACTTTTCATGATAAAATGACAGACGATCCTGACAGGATTCAAACTTAGGCCCCGTATTAGTGTTTCAACGTTTTATACTTACTCAACAGGTGAAACGACACTACGAGATGCTTGTGGAGGACCTCAAGCACATCGAGGCGGGCCAGACGGTTTACTCCAACTACAAGTCCTCCGGCGGCGGCGGCGCCACCGAGGAGCAGAGGTAGTTAATTCAGTCCATTACATGATCACTCCCTCTGTTTACTGTTCTATTGAACTGGGAGAAGAATGTTTCCTCATGCACTTTTTTATTTTGTTCCTCTAATTGTGGAGTCCCCCTTGGAGATGTGCATGTTGCTTTCACCTTAGCTTTGTGGCATTGATAGAGCCCACAAAATACAAGTTTTGTTTTTCTCTAACTTCCTTTTTGATTTGTTGCATTAACTAATCATTTACAGCTTGCTCTTATCTTGTAGTCTCTTTGTGGGTCATTTATGACCTCATCATCCTATCTCTCTTCTATTAAGTCCCTAGATAGTTCCTATTCAACTTCTCCTTTTGGCTTTTGATCTTAAACAATAGTATCTATGGGTCAAAAATAAGAAAAACTTTCTCACTTTTTTTAGGTAATATCTTATAGAACTTGCCTGAACTATAAACTATTTTGAGTTGGCCACTCAACCTTGCAAAATTTTGATTTTGCTAACCAATCTTTTGATTTGTTTGACTTGAGTCAGTCAATAGCACTTCATGTTTAGTTGGTACACTCCTTGCAATTCTCACAACTGTAATTTTACTAAAGTAATTAGCTTAATTTTGAAATCAAAATACCGCTGACTGATTTAAATCAAATAAATTGAAATGTTGTGTATAAGATCAAATTTTTGAAAGATTAGTAGCCTATTCTAAGTGGTCCATAGTTCAGGTAAGTTCCATACATCTTTGGGATATTTTTCTATTTGCAATTTTGTTTCAAATAAAAAGGTCTAGCTTGTGATAAAGTATGAGATGGAGAAGTTGCTTTCACAAAAAAGGCCAACATGAACAAGCAAGTTGGGGTTTTGGTTCATGGGGTAACAAGGACAGCATTCAACACTTTGACATCTTAAAGCCCAAATACCTTATCCTTGTCCCTAACTCATACAACCAAACTCACATGAGATTTGATCTCTATTCTCTACTACAGAGCTTATCTCCATGTGCCACTCCATGTTCCATTCTATCACCATCCAAACCAAGCCCCAAAGAATTGGATTCACTTAAACAAAAAATAATGATAATAATAAATAAATAATAAAATATTTAAGAGCAATAGCAACAATTGGTACTAGTGTTTGGGTAAGTATATAGTTTTCTCTTTTTCAAATGTATAGACATTCAATTATAAGCAATGGATAAGTATTGCAAACAGTACACCATCAGCTTGCACATCAAATCACATAAAATTTGAATTAAAAAAAGAAAAGAACTTTAACCAACAGAAGGCCTAAAACTAAACATCAGCTTTTTCTTGAGGAAATTATTTGATTAGTACATCATGATAATGAATCAGAAGAGAGTGTACAAAGATGATGCCAAAGGACCCAGAAACAAATATCATTTGGAATAATCAACTAAGTTTTAAAAGGATCTGTGCTGATTATTTTTGCAGGTTAAGGTACTTAAACCTCCAGTGAAGCATGGAATCAAAAAGCAGAATCTCTTTAATGTGTATAAAGTGGTGGAGCCATTGTTCTTCTTCTCTAGATAAAAGGAGGAGCTTAGCTGATATAACTTGTTCTTCTTAAAGAACATTAAAAAGTACAATTAGTTTCACTTTCTCTTTATTTAGGTATAAGTGCTTGGTATCTTGTGCTCTATCCTCATATGTGTGTGTGTATATATATATATGGATCAGTCATCTAGTTGATGTCTTTGGTATTTAATGAAATTATATAATATTGTGTGACTCTCTATGTTTAAATCTGACTCTCTACGAAATCACTTGTAAATATATTTATCCGCTGACCTATGTTCAAAATGTTACGACAAACGCACAAACGGAAACAAAATGGCGAACACGAAACAATCAAACCATAAGCAGAAAATAAAGAGAACACACAGATTTACGTGGAAAACCCTTTGCAGGGAAAAACCACGGGCGAAGGAGGAGAGAACTTCACTATCAAACGAAAAAGAGAATACAATGTTCAGATAGTACAACCAACCACGATCTCACGCCTCTAGGGCAAAAACGAAGAGGAAAACTCTTAACGAGTTTCGGATCCGATCCGTACCGCGGGGGGCGGACCGAGCCCTCCACTACCCACCATAGACATTCATTTTTCCTTCGCAAATTTATTTTCCAATTTGGTCGCACCGCGAAACTGTCGGTGAGTCGAAAACCCAAACTTGAGTCGATTATCAATTTCGAGTCACATCTAACACAAAAGATGATTAAAGCATGGCTTTGCTGTGGCTTCTGTAATAAATCTGCGCGGACGCAGCTTTCAAAAGAAACACTACTAGCTTTTTCGTTAAAATTTATCCTGTTGTCCTCCTCTTCTTAATGAAATGGAATGGGATCCATAGAGAGCACATCTTCATCTATAGACTCCCAAGTGCCTAAATTAATCGAAAGTTCTTGATTTTATCTGAACTACTCATTCAATGAGCATTCTCAACATCTGAGAGTCTTTCGATGACCTATGTTGTGTTGAAGAGATGAAACTCTAAATTACGGCTTCTGCTTCTAGATTTTACAAGTTTACTTAAGTTATCTCCCGCTTCAAAAAAAAAAAAAAAAAAAATTTCTTTTATGGAATCAGAAGCTAAGGTCCATACCAAATTTCCATCTATGGAGACCGGAATACCACATGCTAGCGGTGTCTAAATATCGCTTTCCGGAGTAAAAAAGTTGTTCCAGACAAAAGACCAAAATCCCACTTGGTCCTAGTTTCCTTGACTCTCCCCCTACTAATTTCCACTGAGAATCAAAAAAAAACAACACATCTTTATCAGTTGTCCTTTCTTTTGATAATTACTCTAAAAGCTTAAAATGTTATTATATTATTACACTTTTTTTCACGTCTGGGCTTGGACTATTGCACAGACGCAAGAAGCGGACTAATAATTGAATATAAGTAAATTAGATGAGATTGGAAGTGCAGTGGGTCACTGTTGCTCAAACCCCCACATTAAATAATCATACAAGTAGCAGTATCTCTCTGTCTCCCTCTCACCTAGCAGTTTCTCAATCTTTTCATAGAGGAAAAGCACTTTGTGACATTACCAAAGCCACAGTGCCACACCATTCTCATTTCCTAGACCATCATATTGCAGTCCAATGCCAAATAGATTGCGTTGGACTAAGAGAAAAGGATATAAAAACACTAAACAACAGAAACAAGAACTAAAAGTAAAAGGAGTTTAAACTCTATATCATTTACTAATTAAATAATATTAGTAGTAAAAGACCCCATTGTATAAGTACAAGAACAGGAAGTGCATCACCAATTTCAATGCACAATGCCCCTGGACTCAGCAGCAAAGAGAAGCAGAAAAGCTGACACATGCATCAAATGCTGCTTTTGTGATAAGTATAAATTTATGTACTCTATGCACCACTAAACCCCAAAAATATATAAGTTTAATTTCTGATAGTCTCAGCTCAAAAAGTATCCAAAATATCTCATATTATAATTGGGTTGATCAATATAATTGAGTGTACTAGTGAGATATTAAGACACCAAACTTTTAGTCTTTTACTGCTTAACAGAGCAATTATACTGAACCTAGCATGCGCTAATCTGACCTAGCTTTTAGTTGCAGCCACCTTCTGTAGAAAGGTTTATTAGTAAACAGAAAAGTTAGAAGCTTGTGCAGTGGTGAGAAGCAAAAATAAGATTTCAATACCAAATTGGAAATTCTGGTTTTACTGCAGAGAAAAATTATTGGGAGGGATTCTAATAAATAAGCTATGATTCTTTTCTTAAGATACTTTATCAAATAGCTCTACACCCTACAACAAATTGCAAAGTATATCAACTTTACTAGGTTACATATATTTGCTCAATCAATATCAAAAATTTCTCCTAGAATGTAATAGATTGCTTATATGGTTAGTGAAGGAAGAAGAGTTACATATAAGAGATGATTGTAGATGAACTGGCGTAATGGTAGGTTAACATTAACATGAATGGTAATTACTATAACATTGATTTTGTTATTCATCAAAACTACAAGTTAGGTCAATAACAATTAAGAAGCTGGTTTCATAAATAACTGTTCAATGTTAGCGCAAAGTGAAACTATCCTAGGAAGAAGAGTTTGGTGAAGCAAGCCTTAAAAATATACAAAGAGTTGGAGATAGCAGATCATCTAGCTTTAAATAGATGATTTCTACTGATGATTTTGTTTTTATTCCTCATCAAACTACAACAAAGATTGGGAATGGAGAAAGAAATACAAGATATACATGAGCAAGCGAAGATTACTTCATCCAATGTCAAGCAGGCAAATATTACTTCATCCAATGTCGGAGAGATTCATTCTATTTGGTCGCTAATCACTAAATGACCTGACCTGACCAAATTCAATGAATCTTATTTGTGTACGGTAAAACTAGCTCCTGAAAATAAAATGATTGTTTCGCAGCTAGCTAGCAAGAGAAGCTCACATATGGTCATGCCAACATTGTTTGTGCTCCCCATCAATGAGCTAGAAGAAAGGATTTTGTACTAAAATAATGACCATAGACCTCAAAACAAGAAATTTTAAGAGGAAAATAGGAGGCAAAACAAGTGAATTACAACTATTACTAATATTGGTCTAGTTTATATTACCAGAAAATATTTCAAGGCCGTTTTCTTAAAGCTTAAGTTTTTTAAGAACAGTGTTTTATCATTCCGTACTTCGCTTCTCTCATCTTACGTCTCATAGGATTCAATACAGGACCTCTTGTTCTGATGTAATTAATATAATAACAAATGACAAAAGACCGAAAAAGCACGATTCCCGAGGTGGAGAGTTAATGGAGAGCACAAGGAAACATAAAAGAAGGCCATATCATATTAGCGCATTTCCCAATTTTCATACAAACCTCTCAATAAGTTCTCATTAAAATTTTGAGCTCCAAGTTTGCATGGCAGTATTCGTGCCAGATTTTGATCTCAACTCAAACTCAAACACGCTAAGCCCTTACGAAGAAACAGAACAACGAGCACAAGCGAAATCACAGAGCACCAATGTGAAAGGAAATGCTTTAGCATATTGATCCAAGAGTATTTACACACTAACTCAAAGGCTACTAAGATGATCACCATTTGTCTAGGCACTCTAGGGTTTGTTCCTACTTTACTAAACTCATCACCAACAACAACAACAACAACACTAACAGGCACAATGAGGAGGATTAAATCAGTGATTGATTGAGCATAATAACAGCAGTAATACTAATCATCATGACGAGAATCAACACGAGAAAAATTTTATACCTCTCTAGTCCCCTTCGTTCTCCTCCTCATCCTCATCCTCCTCCAATTCCTCCTCATCCTCCGCCGCCACCGCCGCCTCATCCTCCGCCGCCACCGCCGCCGCCTTGTTCGGGCTTTTCTGCGGGCGCTTGGTTTGCTTGTTGTTGTTCATCCAGACCTTGAGGACCTGGCGGCTGATGCCGACGGCGGCGCAGAACGCGTCCGCCGCCGCCTCGTCCCCCTTCTGCAGCCGCCACCCCACCGTCTCCGCGAACCCCACCATCCGCTCCTTCTGCTCCGCCGTGAACCGCGTCCGGTACCTCTTCTTCCCCGCCGCCGCCGCCGGCCCCGCCGCCAGCGCCAGCCCCGCCGCCGGCGCCGGAGCCCGAGCCGGAGCCCGATCGGCGGCGGGGGCGATTTGGGGGGGTTTCTTGGGGGAGCGGCGGCGGGGGCGGGGGCGAGGGCGAGGGCGATGCGGTGGTGGGGGCTCGGTGGCGGAGAGGGGAGGGGGAGTGGGGAGAACCACGCGGGGGAGGTTGTTGCGGACGGTGCTGGGTAAGCGATGCGGAGGAGGAGGAGGAGGAGGAGGAGGAGGAGGAGGGGGGGGGAAGTTGTTGGGGAAGCAAGGGAGAGCGGCGGCGGGATCGGGGAGCAGCAGCGACCGGGGGACGTCACCGGCGACGCACATCCGGCCGTTCCGCGCTTCGGCCCCCGCCCCCGCCGCCGCCGCCGCCGCCGCCGCTTCCGCCGCGTCCAGCTGCCGGTGGAAGCTCCGGTGGCACCCGCACGCCGCGCACTTCATCGGGAAGCGCTCCCCGGGCGCGAACTCCCCGCACCCGTCCACCACGTGCCCCCCGAGGCACGCCGCGTGGTTCCTCAGGCACTCCCTATACCTCCCCCCTCCCCCGCCACCTCCTCCTCCTCCTCCTCCGCCGCCGCCGCCGCCTCCTCCTCCGGCGCCAGCGCCGTGGGGGCGGAGGAGCGAGGCGGAGGGCGAGAGGAGGGGTTTGGAGAAAGGAGATAGATCCAAGGGAGGAGGAGAATAGGGTTTGTTGATCTTGGTTTTGTTGTTGTTGTTGTTGTTGTTGTTGTTGCTGTTGTTGTTGTGGTTTGGGGCCTCCTCCTCTTCTTCTGCTTCTTCTTCATCATCATTATTATCATCATCATCATCATCATGCATCTTGTTAAATTCCATTTACATGCATGTAAGAGCCCCAGTGTTTCTACATGATCACACACTCAAAGATGGAACCAAAGCCCCCCCCCCAACAAAAACATAAATTGTTTTAGGGGTTTTGGAGAGGTTTTAAAGAGACCCAAGATGCTAAATTTGTTAGGAATCTGAAGGGGAAAGGGGGGAAAGGGGGGAAAGGGAATGTGGTGAGAAATGGTTAAGTATATATCTTAGTAGAGGAGTTGTTGGAAACAAGTTATTAAAGGTGTTGACATTTGTAAGGAAAGCTACCTACTTAGCCATGGGAGGAGGGGAAAAGAGATGGTGGGTGAGTAAAAGAAAGCTTATGGCTTTAAAAAGATAGAGATTGATACACATAAATATATGATATTATTATTATCTACCAATAAGGCAATGTTGGGTTTCCATCAAATATGCTTTTTGGGTTTATTTTTGGTGAGAAATATATTGCATGGATTTGGTGCATAGAATATTTACACTCTACTGTTCTTGTAATCGGTCACATATCATATTTCAATTCTCATTATCTAATTCGAAACAATAGTGTGTCGAATATTATTATGAAAAAAATATAAAAGGGAATGAAAGGTTGAGGAAAAAAAGTTTAGGATTTATTATAAATATAGTATTGTTGTATGCATCTTGTTTGACCGAATGTAATTGAAAACGCTGAAATTTTAAATAATTTATTTGGTTCTGTGCAGTTACGAAGTATACTTATAAAAGTTAATTACTTTGTATACTCCTATTCCTATATATAAAAAATATACATATTTTCTATTTAAAAGGATTTTACATAAGTAAGTTTATCCTTTCCTTTGTTTAAAATTATATCTCTAACTGTTGTAGATGGAGTTACATTCAATTTCGCTGTCGTTCCAACTATTATTGCACTCGAAACTCCTTATATATATATAGTTCCAACTGCAACATTTGTAGTCTAAACTGGATTTGTCTTTTAATTGATTAAAATGTGGATTATCTTACTTTCATTTTGTTGTATAGAAAATTATTATTAAGATAAGAAAATAGAATCTTCATAGCAAACAAAAGATCAAAGATCACAAGCTTCTTTACTTAAGAAGAATGATCTGAACAATTGAACATTATAAAATTCTCAAAATTCTAAATAGATTGAAATGTTTTATTAATATAGATCGAGCAAATTATTTATCAATAACTACTTTTCAGTTCAATTTGTTTTTACTAGAATTATTCTTAATATATGTGACGGTGTAATTTATTTGCATTTATCTCAATTAATAATAATTAAATTTAAATATTTTTAATAAATAGTTTGAGTATAATAATTAATAAGTTATATAATTGTTTGGGATCGAAAACGACTTATTATTAGTAGTGGTGGTAGCCAAAGCGTTACACTCATTGGCCTAAAATAGTAATAGTCTTACGTTTCAGTCAAATTAAATAAATGTTGAATGCAATAAATGCAAGGGTACAAATCCAAGACCAATAAATATGCTACACGTGGCAAAGAGAGTACACGAGAAAAAAAGAAACATTTCCCTGGACCTGGTTCATAGAATTGAACACTGGTGTTTACATGCATTGAGTAGGGATGTCAACGGGTATAAATATCTGAAATTTTATCCGAACCCGAACCCGAATAAAACGGATGTATTCGATGGATATAGATATGGATTCGGATATGGATATCAAAAATAGAAACCCGACGGATATGGATTTGGATATGAATTTTGATTGTATCCAACCCGAACCCGAACCCGACCCGAATCCAAATTTATCTTGTATTATATATAATATATATAAAAAAAATTGATGTTATATTTGAATTTGTATTTTAAAAATTTAGATTTAATATAATATATTTTGAAATATTGAAAAAAGAAATAATTGTTTCGGGTTTAAATTTTCCGGTTCGGGTTTGGGTTCGGGTTTNTACAAGAATACTGAATCAATATTCTATATAATTTTGGTGCAATTTTTTTTTTACATTATAACGTTATATAATTGCCAATAGTCAATATCAAAGGGATCGCAAAGTAAAAGAACCTAAAATTTAGACTATGTTTGGACTTGCAAAAAAATGTGTTATATTCAATGAGAATTAAAATACAATAAAAAAATATTTTATTTATTTTTATAAAAGATATTATATTATGTTGATTACAATCATTTAGTTATAATATGTTAACCACAATCTCAGAAAAAAAAATAATCAGTAATTTTTTTATATATTTTTACTTCGACATTTTATTATTCAACCGCATTATATACTTCTCCATATCAAATTGGCCTTAAACTGAAAATAAAATAAAAATAAATATGTCTACACCTTTGCCCTATTTTTTTATTTTAATCTCTATTCTCATGTTTTCTCACAACTAGATTTCTCATATTTAGTATTTTTTTAATTTATTTAATTGCAACATTTGACATTAATATGATGTGATACTAACACGACATTACTATTTGTAAAAATTCATGATAGTTTTAAGGATAAAACTTAATTAAAATAAAGTCTGAATACAAAAAATATATATAAATATTTGTTTTTTTTATTTTTTTCATGACTTTTAAAAATTTATATTTTACTTTTTTTAATATTTCAAAAATATTTTTAGAAAGTATGGTAGTGATGAGGATAGTAAAATGATCAAATTACGCTTATGTATTATATTAAAAAATAATAATTTTTAATATATTTATAATATTTTTAAGATACTTTTGGTATAAATTGTAAGAAATTGACGGAATATTTGACAAAATCCTGACTGAGAGGAAAGCTAAATGCATCAACTTAAAATTTTAAAGAAATAAAATATAAACTTTTAAAAGTCAGAAGAAAATTAAGCAAATAGGTATTTAACGAAGAATTTTTTTTTGTATTTTAGTCTGGAATAAATGATTAAAATTGATGATCAGAACGAAAAATCGTATGAAGGAATAGAGACTAACGACCTGTTTAGCAATTTCAAATAAAACAAAATTTTATTTACAATGTATTTTATATTTTAAAAAATTTAATATTCTGTAAAAAAAAATTATTCTATTTTTAATTTTTTTAAATTATTTTTAAAAAAAAAATACTCTATTTTTTTATTGATTGATTTGCCAAGCAGGTCTACAATTAATTAATGGTTCAAAAAGATGGTGTGCGGTGCACAGCGGATGTGGTGGACCAGGTGCAGGGAAGAGTTCTCTCAGAAAGAGGAGGCTTTTTTCATGCAGCATCCACAATACACGCAGTACCAGGCAACAGTTATTGGTCTGTCAGAGTCTCCCACTTTCTCTTTTTTTTTTTTTTTTTTTTTTTTTTTTTAAAATTTAGCTCTATCAAAAGTTATTTGCAAAAATGGTTCTGAATCCTGCCCACGCAAAGCGGTCCACGTCAGCACTACGTCGCGAGTGGGCCAGGTGTTAAGTGAACACGGTGAACCATTTAACGTGTTCAAACAGGTGAATGCGTTCGCCGTGGTCAATGTGTAATCGGCTAAAATGGCCTAAGTCATGGGTATTTTATTGGATACGGCTGAAATCATCACCGTGTCCAATACAAATACCATATTTTCTGCCAACAGGTGGGAAAGGTATTTGTACTTGGTAGACACGCGTGATGATTCACTGTGTTCAATTTAACAACTGGCCCAAGCCCGCCCATGTGGCGCCTTGCGTGGCAGACCAGGTCATTTTTGCAAAGATAAACTATTGACATGATAATTTACAAAAAAAAATTTCGGTCAGGGGGTTATTTGCAAAAAAGTCTTTTTTTTAGTGTCATTTGCCAAAAAAATATTAAAATAAAAAACTCTTTTGCAGCTATTTATATAATATATATATATTATATATAATATATAGTATATATATTTATATATATATAATATATATATATATATATATATAGTCCAATGATTTAAGTGCCCATCAGTACATATCGTATCTACCGTACGATATCGTTTCAACAAAATATCGGCACGATATAATCACTATATCAATGGTACAGTTCAAAACTCTCTATTTTTTTAATTAGTAAATAATTTTCTCAGTAAAGTTCAAGAGATTTGATAAAATATATAATAATCAGTTAAAAACTTTGTTGCTAAAGAAACGACATATTTCATTTTATCATATATTGGCACACATGAATTTTTTGTAACCGGCATGGTCCGGCACGCACCGTGCCGTATAGTACGGACAAAATTTTCAACACGATTCCGTGACACGATACTTAAATTTTTGATTTAGCCACTCTTATCAGGTTTCATCATTAACTAGTGTAGGAACCCGCGCGATGCGGCGAATATAATCATATTTGATTAAATTTAATAATATAAAAAATACTTTAAAAATTTTAAAATAAAATTATAATTCAATGAAAAACAACAAAAGATAAAAAAAAAATTATAGGAGAAAAAAAATTGTTACATAAAAATCAGACCACTTTGTATCCATATTTAGGGCATTTTCTACTAACACCGATAATTTCGTGAAGTACCACAGTGCCTTCAACCCCTTTTCAGCAAGTCCATATTTTAATCGATACTTTGCGTCCTCCGAGACTATTAGAGGAGAGGGATGCACACCCTTTGTATAACTATACATTATAAATTTAAGTGGTCGAAATCGAGGGAGGAAGATTCAAGGCTAGGGTTAGAGTTCGACTCACTCAACGTTGACGGCAAGGGCGAGGGTGGCACGCCTGCGGGGCTTGAGGTTGGAGCGGACGTAGTAGGCGAGGTCGTTGTCGAGGACGCCATATGCTGTGCCTAGGGGCTTCTCGGGCAACGCCTCTTAGAAAATAGAAATTAATAAGGGGGAAGTCGAAGCAGCGACGTTACAGAGAAAAAATTAATGAGATGGAAAGCCAAAGAGACATACGTTACAGAAAAAAAATTAATGAGACGGAAAACTGAAGAGGCAAACGTTACAGGGAAGAAATTAATGAGACGGAAAGTCGAAGAGGTAGACGTTACAGCGAAGCAATGATTGGAGAATAGAAATTTTGGAGTGAAAAGGAGGGGTGAAGGAGGAATTGCCACGTGGCAAACTCCAAGAGAAATAATGTATAGGTATAGAGGTATAGATATTTCATTCATTTCTTATAATTAATACCGAAAATATCCTTAAAATTATAAAAATATATTAAAATATTTATTTTTATAGAATAAGTAAGAATAATTTACTTATTTCACTCTCTCCGTTAATATCATAGTCCGTGAAAATATTTCTGAAATTTTAAATGGCAAAATGTAAATTTTTGAAAGAAAGTGAAAAAGTGTATAAGCAGGTATTTATAAGGGTTTTCTGTATTTTATAAGTGTATAAACAGGTATTCCTCCTCATCTTTCTTCTCATTTTTCTTTTTCTCTCTTTGCTCTCACTCCGTAATAAAAATATTATAATATTTGACTATATATTCTATTATTTAGTAAGTACAAAAAAACTATAAAATAGTATAGGATACTATCAAATAATACAATATTAAAAAAATATTACATTATTTGACTATATATTGCACTTTTCTATAGCCTGTCCCACTAATCAAATAGTACAGCATACGGTCAAATAGTATAATATTTATTCTCTGTCGCTAGAAACTGTTAGAAAATTTCTAATTTCTTCAAATATATCTCTGCCGCTAGAAACTGTTAAAAAATTTTAGTTAAACATAGGTTAAATACTTAATACTGATTAATTTTTGATACTTTTACCTCTCTTATATTATATTATTATAGTTTTTGAAGGGACATATTTGTGATAGTAAAATTAAAAATATAAACGATTTTCTAATTGTTCTCTAATGGTAACAAACTAAAGTGATATTTGAAAATATTAAAACATTTATAATAATCATATATATATATATATATATATATATATATATATATAATTTTGGAAGCATTGTTCCAATTGAATCAAATGATGCCACGTGGCGCACTTACAAAAAAAGTTTCAATGTGCCACGTGGCATATATATATATATATATATATATATATATATATCATAACCACATTTGATTTTATACAAAATTGCCACCTCCACAACAAACAGTAGTAGGATAGAAACTTTACAATTCCAATCTTTCAAAAACTAAAATATATATGTTTTTTAAAATTTTTTAATATTATAATAAAAAATAAAACTAACGTAAATTTGATATAATAAAATTGATTTATATACGAGTAACGCGCATCATTCCCACCTATTTTTGAATGCAAAAGTAACATTACTCATTACTATTGTTATCATTATTATTACTATTACCCAAAACATTAAACTCTGTGAGAAAGAACACCACATCAGGGGTGCTCTTCACGAGAATTTGTACTGGATTATAATTGGCCTTGAATTTTCAGAAGCTATTTAGTTGCACCTACCCCTCCACATTTAATACACCACTCTGATTAAACTGCAATGTAGAACCTGTGTTTTTGTCTTTTCATATATAGTTTCGCATTACCACCGCTAGTAAAATTTATTTTAATTAACATTAATATTATTTAAAATCATATATATATATATATAAAGGATAATTATTTATATATCCTTCAAAATTTAATGAAATATTATATATATATTTTTTATTTTAAATACACTCCTGATATATTTTTTTGTTATTTGAAAATAACCCGCTGCCAGTATTTATTAAGTTATCTTGAATTAAACTCGTATTAAATTTCTACCAAATTTAAAAAAGCCACAATATATTTTTCGCCCCTAATTTAAGGATGAATAAAAAAAGTTGGTGATGATAAAAAGGTATATTTGAAAGAACAAAAGTCAAATTTTTTTTGGACCCTAATTTAAAAACAAATAAGAAAAATTAGTTATGATAAAAGAGTATATTTGAAAGAAAAAAATAGTAATTTTATAGAGATTATGGTTGTTACTAACAAAATTTAACTCTAGAAACTATGTTTGAAAGAACTTAGAAGGTTGAAATGATATATATATTTTTTTATTTTAACCCTTTATGGTTGGTAATTAAGAAATAGAACGTTAAAAAGATATATATATTTTTATATCAACCTACTAAGATTAATAAATAAGAATTAAAAATTTGTTAAAATACTGTTAGTAATAAACATGCTCGTTTGAGATCTTTTCTTTAGATGATAAACTTGTAAATCGATAGTTTTGTCCCATTAATCATGATTCACACTATTTAAAATATTTTAAAAAAATAAGTTTTATATTTTTTTTGACGACATTGTTTTGTGCGTTAAGTGGAAAGAAAATTGAACAGCTGAAAGTGAATATCTTTTAAATTTAAATTGTCAAAATTTAAATTACTTGGTCTAAAATTTGGGAACTAAACTTTTTAAAAGTTAAAATTATGGGGAGTAATAAGTTGCCATGGAAAGGATATATATATATATAAAATATATAGTACATAATAAACCATCTACATGCATTTAAGGCAATTATTTATGATCCCTGGTCCGTACTCCGGGCGCAGGCAAACTACCCCACCTCTTCTGTGGACCACCAATCACGAGCCATCGAGTTGAATAGTCANACTTTTTCATTTTAAAATCTTTTCATTTTAAATTATTTACTTACAATCTATTAGTATATCATGATAGTATTTATTTTAATTTGATTCAATAATTTTTCTAATAAAAGCTTAATATGTAAAAATTAATATATATTATATAAAAATTGTAATAAAAATATATTAGAAAAACTTAATATGTAAAAATTAATATATATTATATAAAAAATGTAATTAAAAGATAAATTTAAAATCCGTGCATTGCACGGGTTAGTTGCTAGTAATATATAAAAGTTGAACTTTATAGAAATATATCTGTCATTCACTGTATTTATAGTTACATGTATGAAATTAGGGAAAACTTCAAAAACTCTCCCTGTGGTTTCGTAGTTTCTCACTTTGCCCCCCTATGGTTTAAAATGTATCAATTTGCCTCCCTGTGATTTCTTTTTTCTCTTTTTTGTTATCAATTTTATTATTTTTTTTTCTTAAATCAGTTATAAAGTTAAAATTAAAGGGAACTAGAGTAAATATTTGATAAATCTAGATGGGTATTGTATATAATTTAATGAAATATTAACGAAAAAGTTACTGAAAAGATAAAAACGAAACCACAGAAGGACAATTTGATACATTTTAAATAATAGGGGGCTAAAATGAGAAACTACGAAACTACAGGGGGGTTTCTGAAGTTTTCCCATGAAATTAACACTTTTTTTATTGGCACGAGGGGATAGGCAATCAAACTTTTATTATTTGGTAGTACGGACACGTCGCGCCAAGTTCCGGAGGACGTGGCACGTTCCTAGCCTTTCGCGCCACTTGGCGTCATCAAAATTCGTGCAAGAATTTTTTTTTTCACTTAAAAATAAAAGCTAAAAATAAATTACATTTGGCCGTTCGAAGAGCGTGACACTTTGGTACTAGGACTTTTATTTATTTATTACTATAAAATTTCTAATGCAAATTTTATAAATTATTTATTATAATTAAATTTTACAGTATCTTAATCACTGTTACATTGTTATTACTAGTGAAATACCGGCGCGATTTAAAAAATTTTTAAATAAATTTTAGTTTTTTATATTTGTNTTTAAAGTTACCAGCAGCACTCGGCAAACGTTCAAATTGCCACATCTTTATAGGTTTAGTGCATTTTAAAACTATCTTTTAAAAAATATGATATATTTTGTTCTAGTTATAAAAACTAAATTTTAAAATTATAGTATAATAATATAAAACATTCTAAAAATAAAAGTCGGCAACTAAAACTCGGAGCAGCAAGTGATCCGTTTACTATAGCATTTTAGTATTTTAAATAAAAGATCCATGAAGTTTATGAGATCTAGTTCAAATTGCCTCGGCTAGCTGCTAAGTTTTCAGCGTTGTAGCTTTTGCTCGACTTTCGTGCCTTCCGAGGCACGAAGGCTATCGTATGATCGGAGTGAGATATATATATATAATAATAATTAATTTATATACATAATTCGTATTTAAACATAGTTGTAAACTAAGATTTTTTCACTTTAAAAGACTTTGTCCTTTTCATTAAAGTATTATATGAATAATAAACACGATCATGTATAGTGGAAAAGTACAATAAAAATGAAAAACGAAAAGACTAAGATAAATCCAATAAAAACAGCTGGTTACGTTCATTACAGTTCTTAATTCTCACAAAGTTAACCTAATTATTAATTATCCGTTACTTATTAAGTTTATTTTTGTTAATTTCCAGCTATTTTATAATTAGTTTAATTGTATCAACTCCAAGATTGAGTTTTACCGTAAATCAGCTTGAGTAACTGACGTGGATCACACATATATATAGAGTATGTGTAGTTATTTAAACATGTTACCTCTATAATTTTAATTTAAAATCAATTAAGTTAGATCAAATGTCATAAATTTTATAGATATCCACTTATAAATATTTAAAATCTATGTCAACAATTTTATTTTAATATAAAGAGAATAACCTAGGTACTACGGGGTAACGTAGTTATTTTACCTGTATACAGGTGTTTGTTATCGAGAATGATAACTTTTTATAACGAACGTGGGTTAAATACACATATAAAATATTTATGACTATTTAAACATATTATCTTTACAGTTTTTATTATAAAATCTTATTTTATATTAATTAATTTAAATAAAGTACCGTGAAAAATACAGATATATAATTTTTTTATTTTAAATCTACGTTGGCTGGTAGGTATCTCGTTCACCGTTTCCCGAACCACCAATCATGGGCTCTGGGTTCAAGCTTAGGATCAACTAAGTGTAAAGGTCGATTCAAATAAAGATTTATTTTATTTGCTTCGCCCATCGCACGATGGATAGAGTGGTTCAGTGGATCACATACACATGTTAAATATTTATGGTTATTTAAACATACTATTTTCATGGTTTTTATTTTAAAATTTTATTTTAGATTAATTAATTTAAATAAAAACATTCCTGACTCTAAAACCGTCACAACGATTTGAGAGATAACTGCTACAAAAAACACATTAAATTAATATATTAGTGAACAGTTTAAAGTCGTCTTTTACTCAATCTTATCTCTTCAATGCGCTAGTAATGATTAGTGAATTTCACTTATCATTGAGACCAAAAAGCCTCTCCGGCTAGTCACCTCTACCGAAGACTACGCATAACCTGAGGCAAGAATCGTGAGGCTATCGAGCAAAAGTTACCAAGTTGATAGGACCTTGGTTACCGTAACTGTCTGAACCCAAAACTGCGTGCTAAAAGCTCTTTTTACTTCAAATAATCTAAACGTATATATATATATATATCTCTCTCTCTCTCTCTCTCTCTCTCTCTCTCTTTCTCTCTCTCTCTCTCTCTCACACACCCGACCATACGAAGACCTTCGTGCCTCGGGAGGCACGAAGATCTTCGTATGTTCTGTGTGAGATATATATATATACAGTGCGAGCCCATGGTCGCCTTCGTATAGGCCATGCACGTGTCTGGGCGGTATGTGGACATCATATATTCCGCAGATGTTCTTTGGTCAGCTATTCTCATTTTTATATTCTATTAGGATAGGACTATAGTCTCGTGTCATTTTCGGTGTTTCTGATAGTTGTTTTCTTGCTCTCACAGGTTGGTTTTATATTCATGTTTTCTTTCATGATTTTGACGGTATAGACCTTGGTTTTGAGTATATGTTGTGTCCCATGTGTTTTATAGACATGTTACCATCAGAGAGATATGTATCCCTGTAGTGGGAGCCGACATCGGGCTCTTCGTTCTACTAGTTGATCGTACGGGGATCGTTACAGATCGATCTGCGCTGAGGGAACGGTGCTAGGGATCGGAGAGGACATCTACCGAGACATTTGTGTTGTTGTTTTTCCCGCACTCTTGATATTTTTTGTGTTGTTGTTTTTCCCGCACTCTTGATATTTGTTATCAAGGATCACCTATTCGGCGGTCGGAGCCGCTTAATGTGGTGATCCGAGTACTACATGATTTACTTTCGCTTTCGTCATTAACGTACTATATATATTAATGCGTTACGATTGTCCATTACTCATGCTTTCATTGCACATTAGTATCAGAGTTGTCATTACTGAATTCATTTATTATCTTCGTATCGTTGATACTGTTCGTACTTGTATTCATATTTACACATTCATTGATGACATGTGACATTGACTATTAGTAAGTAATGACAGGTTAAAAGAAATCGTGAAAGGAAAGTAAGTGTCCCTAGATGTGTCCCATCAGGTCGAACGGGCGCGGATTACCGGGGCACCATCACATGTGAGGGGTGCCATTAGGTGAAGCCGTGGGTTAGGACGTGCCCGCTCGTTGACAGCGCATCCGGTTGAGGCCTCACGGCCGAACATCCCTCGATGGGAGTGTTCGCACACGCTTATTCGTGTTACCGTTCGTTCGTTTTAGGTAACAGGTTGTACAAAGCTTGTAGTACCGTATCATACGATACAAGATGAGAGCTAGATAACTAGTCTTAAGAGTTGTACTTTTTATAACCGTCATTGATCATAGGTGATCTAATTATTTGTACGTTCTTATTACGATTCAAGTGTATACCGTAATCCTTGAAAGATAATAGTACCGTAGTAGTAATATCAGTATTTTGTATAAGAACAAGAGCTGAAATGTTTTCATATTAATAGTACAGGTAATCAATAAATTGAATTGATCTCTATTTGTATTTGTATTCGTATTCATGTTAATATGTACTTAAGAGAGATGAAGTATCTCCAAGATTAGTTCCAATACCGTTTCTTCAAGGTGTGTTGGGATAACACTGTTATAGCGGGTTGATGTAATTAAGGTATGTATATCTTGTATCCCCTCGAAGTGAACGAGACCAATCCAGTTTGGGTGGATAATGATTCGAGTTTGTGTCAGGAGTTCTCAAGCATTAAGTCGAGGTGTTCTGAGGTGGGATGACTTTTGTTTGTAGTTGTGGCACAGTTTTTCTGCTGGCTTTACAGGCTAAAGCCGGATTAAGCGTAAATCATGATCTATCATTGAATTAAGGGACAAAGCCTAGTGTAACCATGGAGTTTAATTCGTAGGTTAACGAGAGGTTACGGTTGACTTCTGCTAGGTTCCGAGCTAACGTTAGAGCGACGCTTGTTGCAGTTTTACCGTAGTTATATCAGCTAATATTCGATATTATCAGCTTAAGAACGTTAAAGTCGAAGGATGACTTTAAGAACGAATGGAGCCCAATCTTGTGGAAGATTGTGTTGGAAGATCCAATGGTTTTACCGAATTGCACCAAGTGTTTGACGACGCTCGTTTGCAAAGTTTTTGATGGAGTTGATGCTCATTTCATAGGTTTTAGTCGATGATGAAGTGAATTCGTCACATCATCGAATTAAGGGACGAAACCTCGACGAATTTGGAATTCAAAACTAGGAGGTTCTCGAAGGTTTGTAGTCGGTTCTTAGTATTCTGTGCGGCAGCGGTGGACGACACTTTTTCTATGGGTTTTGTTGTAATTACACTTTATAGTGAGGGATTTAATCAGTTTTAGACTAATGATTGGTTCTTAGAATGGATGGTGATCGACGCTGTGGGAGGTTTGGTCGAGTGGCCCAGCGTTGTTGTCGGGTTTCTCGATGTACATCGACGACAGTTGGTGTTTGGGCTTTAGTCGTAGTTATGGGATGATGTTCATGTAGATACCGTTCCTCAACCCAATCAATGGAGTAAAGGGAAGGTGTGTCGATGAACGACCAGGTCTCGACGCTTTTCGAGAGGTTTTAGGAAGGAGTATGAAGGTATATTCGAGACGCTGCGAGCGTTGTGCGTCTTTTGACTGCAGCGCTACTCTTGCTCGCTTTTACAGCTTAGGAACATCTCTCTCCTTCTAGAATCTCTCTCTCTCACCTCTCGACTTTTTTTTGGGATAAGGGGACTCGAATGATCACTATTCGTAGTCGACCCAGCTCGACCCCTCTATTCCTACCTATCCATTCCACTTTTCTGGTTTTCTCGGGACGATAGGGCGTCGTCGACTGAGACGACGAACGACATGGCCATGTCCCATTACCGACATGGCCATGTGTTACGTCTTTTCCGACTAAAGCTTTAACGTTACGTGAAAGAGTGAAGATCGAAAAGTTAGTAGGAGATTGAACGAGTTTTTTAACAGGTTTGGAATAATCTTGTACACCCTATCAAGGTGTAGAGTAAGATGTGTGAGCTTGAGGCGTCAAACGTGTTCAAGTCACATAATGTTATATATATATATATATATATATCCCAGGCCGATGATATGATAATACTCATGCTAGCGGGAGCATGAGTATTCAACAAAAGCTACTATCTCGAAAGCTTAGCTGCTAGGTGTGGCAATTTGCAATAAATGTCGTAAATTTTGAAGATCTTAGTTTAAAATATTAAAAAACTGTAGTAAATGGAATGCTAGTTCACTAGTGTTTAAACTGTTAAAAATTACCAGCCATACCCTATGAACGATCCAATTGCCACATTTTCTTAGCTTTAAACAACTTAAAAACTATCTTTTAAGATAAGTGATGTATCTATTTCTAGTTATTGAGGCTAGAACTTAACTTCCTAGGCTAGTAGGAAAAAATTCTACAACAAGCTAAAACTGGCAAGTAAAATACGGGTGAACTACCTGAAATAATACTAAAGCTTTTAAATGCTTTAAATAAAAGATCTTCAAAGTTTATGAGATTTAGTATAAATTGCCTCACCTAGCAGCTAAGCCTTCGAGGTAGTAACTTTTGTTGAATACTCATGCTCCCGAGGTTATGAGTATTATCATATCATCGGTACCGGATATATATATATATATATATATATATCTCTCTCTCTCTCTCTCTCTCTCTCTCTCTCTCTCTCTCTCTCTCTCAAACTGACTCGACGATAGTCATCATAAATTAGGTTACCAATCTCAACTCACCAGGGGGATCTCAACTCACCAGGGGTGACCCAATATCATAAATTAGGTTACTAATCTTTATTACTTTTCTCAACTAGGTTTCCGATTTTTTGACCATCGTTGTTACCCTAAAACGATGATTATCATCGGGTCAGGTTGAGTGTCGCCTACAACTTGTTCACACCGTAACTTGGATCACAGCTCTTGTATCCAACACTCTATTTCTATTACTTGTATCTTAATTATTTGGATCCGATACTCATATCTTCGTTGCTTGGATTTCATAATTGAATCCAACTCTTTCCGAACCTGGATCTATCCAGTTAAGGTATCCCAATTCTGGTTGGGAATTCATTACGCTTTACCTAAGACCTTAGGGTTTCGGATACCTATGTGGCTCTCCCCACATCCCACACACGTTGCTAAAGCGGCGGGTTCCGATATCTTGGTAACATCCCCGTACACGCTGCTAAAGCGGCGGCCTACCAATCGGCCAATCACCTAGTATGGCGGACAACTGACTTGGTAACTGCACCGCACACGCTGCTAAAGCGGCGGCCTACCGATTCAGTACTGGATCCGATAACAACCCACTTCACGCTACGCAAGTGGCGGTCTGCCGATCCTGTCCTCATGCCACTCGACAACAGTCGACTCCACGTACACTCTCAAGGAAGCGGAGCTCGATCTGTCACGCGCCTGATAGGCGCTAACTAACTGAGTTCTGGCTCAGCTCACCTTATCAACCGATCCCATCTCAGTGGAATCCTTTCTTACCTTTTATGATCCTACATCGTTATTAATTCTTACAATTGCTTATTTCTTAGCGGTTACCCGCATTACATTCTTTCTTATTTCTTATTATTTCACATTTCTTACTATTACTCATTTCTCATTATCTCTCATTTCTTACTTTCTCATCCCATCCTAATTAATTGGATGACCCGATCAACGTACTAGCAACGTATAACGTAAAACCCTCCGTCCTGTAGAATCAAGTTATAGACGATATATAGACAATATACGATAACCTGATTGAACAACGTCACGGAATAATCTGTATAACTAGCTCAAAAAGGGAACCCACCGGCATCGGTGACCCTTGGTATCTCAACCAAGAGTGGGGTGCAACAAAACCCCACAAATGTCCATGTGTTCACTCGCCGCGCTCCGTTCCCGCATCGAGGCATCTATCGCGGGATGGGGTCTCTGGTCTCCATCGTCATGGGCTCCACCAAATCGAATCACCAAAAATATTCAATTTCTTGTTTGAATATAATTCATAACATTATGGATCTAACATAAACCCTCAAATTACATTTTCTTTTCACACTACATTTTACACATACCTTACCTACGAACATTATCGTCAATCAAAATACAATAACTATGAGGGAATACCTTAGAACTGACAATAGCTAAGGACCAACCTTGGAAACATAACATGTCCAACGCTGCGGAACCTGCATGTCCCTTTTAAGACAGGCAAACCGCCAGACAGCCGCCGCGGCGCTGGGAGGGTTTATCCGCTCGCCAGCGCCCCGCACTGTCTATTTCACCATAGTCTCGTATTTCATCTCTTACCTTTTTATCAAATCTGTCCGGATCCTCTGGGATCCTATCATTTGATATCCTCTTATTCCGAGCACTCTCTGCTCTTGAACACTAAGCACCGCTTTCCAATTACCTAACCCAACACAGTATTGGAGATTCTGCCTATAATCTCCATCTGAGTTCCATACCAAATAAGAGCTGGCTCACACAAGTACAACCCGCGCGTGTTGTACTTCGGCTCACTGCTCTTATCTGCAGGAACCCACTGAAAGCGGTTTAACTGAAAACTCAGCTACAATCACCAGAGGACAAGCCGGGTCTCCCAGCTCTTGATTAGCTCAACAGGACAAAGTCTTTCACTACCGTGGCGTATCCGCTAGAAGCAGGTCTAGCCGTTCCCTCCCCTGTTCACCACAGGGACTCGTTTGGCTGCGCTCGCCTCTGAGTCTCGAAGCACTAGTCAACCGGTGTGAGCAACCTCATTACTCCGTTGTACGACTAAACCACGTCGCCGTTGTCCTCCGACGTTACGCGGTCCTCCTCGCTTACTTTGCTGAGGTTCTTTAGCACCTGGCCGACCACTGTCGTGGTCGACGCCGAACAGCTCTTGCCGGTTCTCAACCCCGCCTTTACAAAGACAGCCCCAGCCCGCCAGGCTGAGGATAATCGAGTCTCCAGCACCGCCTCTCCCTCGCTCGAGATCGCCGGGAGTATTGAAAGTTCTTTAAACTAGGCGGATGAAAACTACCACATCGTGTGACCTGGAAACGTTTAACGCTCTAAGCTCACAAGCTAAACATAAGGCTTGAAAAGGTGTGAATCACCTCCCGGCAGCTACCATATGGCCGGATTTTCAAGCTAGAGCTCTCAAAACCGTCTCAGGACTCTCAAAAATGAGAGCCCCTGGCCAGGGACTATCCTCTCTGGCCAGGGGGTCACTTGTCACGACGCATCGGTCGCTCCGTTGGCCAGGGACCGTCAACTCTGGCCAGGGGCTCGCGCAGACGCGCCCCTCTCTGGCCAGGGCGCGTCCCTCTCTGGCCAAGGGCTTGCAACCTAAAAGCCCCCGTCCGACTCTCTGGCCAGGGTCCAGCCCCTCTGGCCAGGGAGACCCGCTTTTGACGGGTCTGGCCCGATTACACTAAAACCTAAAAACTCCCCGAATAATCCTAAAACAATGAAATCTCGGATATCTCTCGGAAAAAAGAGAGAGAAAGGGAGTAAAGAGAGTTGGGAAACGTAAGATCTCTCTCTTCTTCTCTCCCCCTTCTTCTTCTTCTTCTTCTTCTCCTCTTCCTCGAACGAACCTCCGAAACCTCGTAGTAGAAGAAGGGGTAAAAGAGTGGAACCACCGAAGCTCGAACGCCAACCTCGAAACACCTCCTAGTTTAAAGTTGGGATGAACCAAAACTCGAACCTAACTTCGAAGAGAACTCCAACCATCGTACATTAGGGATAAACTATGTACAAAAGGATCTAAAATGATCTACTTTGGGATCTAAAACCCTAAATCCCAAATAAAACCCTCAAAAATCTAAACTCCCAAAACTCTGGGT
Organism: Ananas comosus; assembly: GCF_001540865.1. Lineage (NCBI taxonomy): Eukaryota > Viridiplantae > Streptophyta > Magnoliopsida > Poales > Bromeliaceae > Ananas > Ananas comosus. The sequence continues at coordinate 12,280,122 of NC_033630.1, read as the reverse complement.
TAACTACCCAAACCTTGGAAATAAATCCAACCTAAACTTCTTGAGATTGAGGGTAAACCTCGATCTCTCTCTTAAAGAAGTGTATCCACTCAAAAAGAGGTAGAATCAGATACAACGAATAACTAACTCAAATCCCACTTAGCATCCCAAGCAAATTGGGAACAAGGATGTAGAAATCCCACGATCCTCCGATCACTCGTAGAAGCAGCCTCGAACGCTTCTCAACGTTCTCAAAACCACCCGAACCGAAGCACCTTTATCCCGCTTTACTGGGGATACGAGAAAGATAAACAACATTTTATAAAAATTTAAGTAAAGATACGATTTATTTTAAATATACTTAAAATCTCGTGAATTTTACGTACGGAACACATAATACTTTTAAAATGATATATCATCTCGATATACTCATCTTACGTACGTATGCCCTTTTCACAAATAGAACGTTCACCCTTTATGTAAAGAATACTCCTAATACTGAACCTTATACATGAAACCTTGTATCAACGGTACGAAACTGTATCTCTTGTTCTCACAGTAGTTCCCCGTGAACTTTGATCATTTGATACTTTGACGTTGTATCTCTGTATAACTATCCGGTGATGTATAGACGATATAAGGTACAATCTCTGTACTCCTGTATCCCTATCCGGTAACCCTATGAACTGTGTAAAGTACAATAATCTGTACTCCTGAACCATAAACGCTGTCTAGCAAACTGATGAACGGTAACACGAGTAAGCGTGTACGAACACTCCCAGCGAGGGATATTCGGCCGTGAGGCCTCTATCGGTAACGCTAAGTATAAGCGGCACGCCCTAACCCGCGGCTTCACCTAACGGCATCCTGTCCGAGTAAGGAACCCACCCCTACTACTGATCTTATCATTTGTTGCCTTGAAATGATAAAGCGTAATACTTGTAATACTATCAACCTCTGAAAATGAAGTACGTATCAACGAAGTATGAATACGATAAATACGATTCATCTCTATAGTACAACATCATTCAATATAAAAATGAATGGAAAGCGAAAAGATGTAAATATCAGTGACTGTAGAAAACATCGAAACCCGGAACACCACGTAAGTGACTTCAGTCATTAACGGGTGACCTTTGATAAAAATTATCAAGAGTGCGGGGACAAAATACCAAATGAAAAGTCTCGGAAGCCGAGGCCGCCTCCGTGCCCTAGCGCCGTTCCCCTAGCGAATCGATCGATCGCTCCTCGCCATGAAACGGATCCACCAAATGAGAAAGAAAACATCAACTCTCTCATTCTCCAAAAACATAGGTACATATCTCTGGTGGATACATAGATGGATATCGTGAACATAGACCCTAAAGAAACATAGTGAAATACAAAATAAATCACCTAAATGTCAAAATAGGAATAGGGAACAACATCGTAAATCTGTAAATAATGCGAGACTATGAGGATCTACAGAAAATAATAACGAAAATAATAACAACAAAAATCTGCGGAATATATAAAATCTGAATACCACCCAGACCCGTGTGCGGCCCGTCCGAAGGCGACCCAGGGCCCCGCACTGTCTACCTCTCCTACGTCTAGGCACCCAACAACTCTACACCTAGCTAAGATACCTTTGTGAGAAGCTCCTAGACATGTGCAACCTCGCTCTGTTCCATTTGGATCGGCACGTGATAGACTTTGTTAGCTGCTTCCACACCACCTTTCCGCAGTTTGCTCTAGCTAGCGGATCAGAGGGAGGATACTGAACCCTACTCAAAGCCCCCAACTATAAGAGACGAATAAAGGGGCTGTCACTCTTCGCTTTTGAGGTCCTTTCTAAGGCCTTCTACACCGTTCCTCTGGCAAGTCAGTCCGTAATGCTCGCCCTCAAAAGGGCATAACACGTAACATAGGGCCCGCACCATGCTCTACTGGTCCTATTCCGGTTGACGAAATACGTACCAGAAGCCGGCCTAGAAATGTCCGGACATGAATACGAATTCAACGTCTGAAAGCGGCTTCAAGACCTAGCCCGGAACACCTATCTTGTTCCGCTGCGTAGAGACGCCCTCTCCGCGCTCCGGATAATGCTCCTCTTTCCCTTTCCTGCTGGTTGATCACTTAGGCCACCAGTCAGTTCGTTGTCTGGAGTAGCTCAAGCGCGAGAGCTAGAGCTCGAGGCCCCTGTATGGTATAAGCCAGGAGCCGCTCTACACGCTAAACACCCCCCGGAGTAAAGGGTGTCGTTACACTCGTCGCTCTCCCGTTCACGAAGTTCACACCCGACGGCCCGGTATACGCCCTACTCACAAGCGTTCCACTATCCGTCCGGAACTGTGACCGCTGCTGGATAAGGAGAGGCCCTGTCGGACGTCCACACGGTGGACCCCGTACCAGCCCCCTCGCCGGCAGCTCCTGCTACGTTGGTCTCCCAAGCGCCGCTCGCGGTTCACCGGTACCTATTCGCTGGGCTCAACGTCCCGGACGGCAACAACTGCTGCAGTACCGTCCATACTTAATTAACTCGTTCGTATATGAAAATGTGCTAGAGCTTAACCACGTATCGTACGTAAATAGTAACCAGTCAACGATGATAATAATGTAACGTATCATCCCTGGCTCAACAGCCCACCCACCTGTGGGCTCGTACGAACGTAACACTCTCATATCGCGGACGACCTCGTCCATCTTTCGGTTCACTGTGATCGCTTACCAACCACTACCAAGAACCTATTCTTTATCCTGAGCACCGCTTGCGCTGGATCACTTACTGAGAGCCTCGTTACCTAATCTCTAACGTTCTCAACTCGGTGCTTCAACTCCTGCACGGTGCCATCTAGCTTGTAACTTTCATCTTAGTGACACCGCTCTCATCGGCACATCAGCGGCCTGCGCCCGGGCAACCGGATCATCATGGAGCTACACCTCCATTCGCTCGGCACGAGTACATCAACTACCCGTATCCGTTCAACGTACTATGATCTGAAGTACACTCTGCGACATCTCCATATCTCGCGAGCTCATATCTATGAGCATCTCACGCCAAAGCTAAGTCGGCCAACTCACATAACCGTCATCGTGAAATCGTCCCGATTCACACTTCGCCCGGTACCTAGTGAGCACCCCGACCAACGAGCGTGATCCACGGATCCTCGGCTATCTCCCACATCGAGATATCTCATACAGCACATCCTGCTGCAACCGCCCATCACGAACCCCTGCTGGGCACGGACCTGGTAAACACTTGACACCTCGGACCCGGGTAGCTCGTCCGCGTCAGTCGATACTCTCTGTCGCCGGGCCATGGATAACCATCCCGTCTCACAACCAGTCCTGCCATCAGGCTCGAACCTGGGCCCACGCACCTTACGGTGCACAATCTAGTACTCTAACTACTGTGTGGCTCACATATCACTGGCTTGGGCTCCTGAACTGCACCAAACCCCAGAACCAACGAGAACCAACCTCACGCACACTTAAGAGGTTACTCTTATAGCGAGCTACTACTAACCCAGACGCGAACGCTCGTTCTCTGCGATCCGTAGCAACTCTGCTCAGATCCGCCTTCTGGACGTATCCTAACCACCGGGAACCAGGTGGACACATTTGGCTGCCAATCACGCCGGCTGTTGAGACAATCACTCAAAACCGGACTTGGGGCCTACCGCCCAAGTATACTTAAGCAACGTTCTTGCTTACTTTCAACTAGCACCGAATGGCATAATTCCTGTTTCTCTTTCATTTCACCAGAGATCCTCTGTGAACTTATTGCCTATCGGTGCGCTCCTAACCTCAAACTCCTACTACGAGAGTTCTCCTATCTCTAGTCTCTACACACCCTAACATGGTAGAGCACTCTCTCGTCTCTAAGCTAACCCAAACTTCGTGAGCGCTAACCCAGCTCCGTGGTTACTATAACGAAAACCCGTTACGGCCACTAGCCTAGTCTCACACAAGGGGCTTCACTGCTCTTTACGTTTCGCCTCAACATAGCTCGAGAGCTTATTGGCTACAGTGCGGGGTTAGGGGCGGTTAAACCAGCCCAAGCCCAGTGCAGTTGTCTGCGGCTTGCCTGTCTCGGAAGGGACAGGCGGGTTCCGAGATTGTTGTACATATTAATCCGTTAGTTGTTCTCTTAACGTATCTATTATGTTCCGAACGTGCTCCCGTTCGTTGTTGCTTTCGCTTTCGAGATTTGATTAATTCGTTGTATGTACTATAAACTAATCGTAAATTTGGTTTAAGTTCATTTAGATAATGTAAGAACGTAGTATAGAAAAATGTAAATCAGTAGGTGGTTTATGTACTAATAAATGTTGAAACGTAGAGATTAAGTGGTTTTATTTCGACTATGTACATGTGGTTTTCCTTTTACTGATGTTTTACATGACGTTGAGGCCACCGGCGATGGATGCCGCGATTTGGGAACGGAGCCAGGAGGCGGCGGGGCGAGCACGATCCTGGACATCCCAATCACCACACTCTTGATGTTGCTTCAAGGGTCACCCGATCCGTAGGCTGGAGCGGCTGAATGGGTGATCTAGATAGGTCCGTATTCATAAAGTTCCTTTCTTTTCATTGGCCATGATTACGTAGATTATGATACGGACGTTTCCTTACAGACACCTATGTCTATTAGTAGTTGTATACCCTACGCACGTACGCACAAGGAAAAATAATGAAATAGAAAGAATGGTTTAGAATGGCCAATTGAAACAATTGGGGTTATCGAGTGGTAAGGTAGAGGGCAGATGGCTCCCTCCGAAATTCGCGTTGGTGGGCTCCCTAGCAGTTGCCCTAAGAAGGGCAACCACAGATGTGAAGCTTCATGTGGTGAACTCCCCCTCGCTGGAGGGAGTTCGGGTTCAAGTACACTCGGAGCTAGGTTAGGAGTTTGACTCCTATGTATCAGTGATCAGTACTACGGTGAGAGTACCACCCAAAAGATGGATAAATAAGTACGGTGGAAGATCAGTAAAGATAGTTACGGTTAGAACAGAGATATCAGTTACAGTGGAAACAAATGATATCAGTTCAGGCTCAGGGTGTAAGTGTGTAAAGAGCCCAAGTTAGTATGTACAGGTAAAGCCAAGAACAAGTTAGTGATACAAGCAGATGCAATCTTCGTATTATAACATTAAGACTGGAGATCGGTGTACATTCTAATGGGATGATACGTACTTACCGATATATTATTGTACGAGTTGCTTTCACTTTGTCTATATCCTCCCTTAGGTTGCTAAGGCCGCACGTGGGGGGTGGAGATTATTAGCACACCCACATCATATACTGCAGAGGGCCTAAAATGCTTTCGGCGGAGGCGCGGGATATTAGTTTTGCCACGGTATAATCCGGAAAACATGTACTTGATATAAGATTGTAAAAGCATTACAATTTGCCTCAACGGCTTGCAAAAATCCCGTGGGGGTTAATCTAAAGATGCCCCAGTTAAATAGGGGCTTGTTAGGATCCCGTTTTCCGGGGTTTAAGTTCGGGATTATAACAGTAAATCCCAAAGGGGTACTTAGCTAGGGTTGGAATTCGTTGTTATCGAATCCTAGTTGATTCTTCGTAAGGTCATTCCAAAGATCTGGGAACCTTAGTTGGGATCCCGAAGATACCGTTTGGGATGGGTTGGTGGTACTCTCGTGAACTCGAGAGTACCCAAGGTACCTCAAGTTCCGTATATCTTCCGAGGGTACCGGTTTTTGTTGGGTTTCGAGGTTTTGTATCCCTAATTTTGGTTCGGGATCTGAGTAAAGATGGTTTTTGAGTGGAATTGGGTTCGGGGAGGTTCAGGAAGAACACCCTCTCGAACATTTTGGGTGGTTTCGTGGTTTAGGTGGAAGAGGAGGTTCAAGAAGAAGAAGAAGAGGTTCGGGATCTCCTCAAGATCTCTCTCTTTCTCTCCTTTACCCACTCTTACCACTTTTACCGACACCCTCTCTCTACCCACTGGTATATTTCACAACATTATTAACGTGAATTCGGGGAGGTGAACAAAGGGTAACTAGACGGGTTTGACCCGTAAAAAGCGGAAGCACCTGGTCAGAGGGGATGGTCCCTGGCCAAGGGCTTACACCCATAAGGTCCTGAATCGGTTTAAAAGCTCAAAAAGACGACAACGCGTCGCTCCCTGGCCAGACGGGCAGTCCCTGGCCAGAGGGCTCCTGGCCAGAGTGGTGGTCCCTGGCCAACGGAGTCCTGAAGGACCGTCCGATGCGCATGCCCCTGGCCAGAGAGGAAGTCCCTGGCCAGGGGCTCTCGAGTTTTAGATCCTGAATCGGTCTAAAAGCCTAAACGAGAGAGCCCAGGGAAATCGAAGTAAATACCTGAGATTATGTGAATCCCAGGTGAAATTGAGCAAGGTGAGGTCCAAAGCGAGCAAAACTGCCTTGAGCCGTGCAGGATGTTCCCTGCACCATACAATGTTGGCTTCACCACCTCACGGTGAAACACTTACGAACTCATTAAACTCTCCCAGATGGGTACGTGTATCACAATACCACCACCTAGGAAGCAGATCAACTACGCTAGAACGATCTAGGTGTGGTGTTCCTGTTTCCCATCAGGACTAGAGTTCCCTACCACTACAAATCATCCTGACACTTCCTCACCTAGGAGGAATTCGAATTGTCGCCCACCACGATCTCACACACTTCAGTACTCATAACTGAACGTGATGGTGGCTCCGAACACTTCGGTATTACGTGAAAGCTACAATGGAAACCGCTTACACTCACTTAAACCAGAGTGTAGAAGGCATTACCCGGAAACCTACTAAGGCTACTCCCTTTCCGGTGAGGCCTCACGCTTTCACGTAACCTTGGGAGCTAATTCATTTTACTCAACTTTACTCCCCACTTAACTTAATACTTACTCACTCAAAGCTCCTGCTTTGAGAAAAATTCCTCCCCTCTTACATTGTTATACTTAAGAGCTTTAGGTTCTCAACGTGAAGCAAGTCTTAGCTGATTACCAGTTCAACCATTCGAAACCTTTTCGATTCCTACGTGCTTTGGGTTCTTCGCGTAACCTTACCTCAGGCGCTCTCGTTTTTTACGTTTAGACGTGAAAACCGTCCAAAACGAGAGCCCCTGGCCAGAGACCGTCACTCTCTAGCCAGGGTAGCCGGCTCCTAACGCCCCAACGACTACGTTGGCCAGGGACCGTCCCTCCCTGGCCAGGGGAGTCCACTGTGATCGCTCTTACCGGTTTTTTAACCGATTCAGGGCGCTCTGCTCGAGAGCCCCTGGCCAGAGACCACTCGTCTGGCCAGAGGCCCCCTGGCCAGGGAGTCCCTCTCTGGCCAAGGGCTTGTGCACCTTTTACCCTTCCAGGAGACCCTGGCCAGGGTACAGCCCTCTGGCCAGAGAGGCGCGCCCAAAACGGGTCACTTCCATCACATTTCCCACCTTTCAACTCCCGGAAGAATCATAAAACAATGTTATACTCTCCCCTAATTCTCTACCGAAGAGAGAGAGAGAGAGAGAGAGAGAGAGAGAGAGAAAGAAAAGGAGTGAGAGGAAGTAGAGGGAGAGAGAGAGAAACATGCACTTCCTTTTCTTTTCTTCTTTCTTTCCTTTTCTTTTCTTCTTTCTTTCCTTTTCTCTTCTTCTTCTCTTCCTCTTCTCCCTCCTCTTCTTCTCCTAGTAGTAATGGTAGTAGTAGAAGAAGAAGAAGAGTGGTAACCTCGTTCGAATTTCTCCATTCGAACCACGGGGGAGTACCATCTAGAAATCTCTATCCAAAAACTAGAGATTCAACCAAACTCTTCTTGGGATCGTACGATAGATCTACCTAAAAGGGGTAAAGTATCTAGCTAAACCACCTAAATCGATCCTATCGTAGATCCCGTGGGTTTTATCCCAAAACACTAAATCCTCCCAAACTAGAATAAACTGGGAGACATTTGGATTAACTATCCATTGCTTTGCGCAACCGCTTCAGCCAAGCCGTTAGGCTGTTCAGTAATGTTTCTATAACTTTTTTGCCTGCAAACCTCGAAACAAAGGCGGACCTTCCGGCTCCGCTGCAGGTATTTAACACTCTAGCTCAAGGCTCGCGGCATTATCGTTCCGCTTCTGGAAATTGAGAACTTCGACGCTTCGCTGCGCGATAACCTCACAATGAAGTTCTAGCCCGGGGTTTGCCCACGGCTCACAGCGCCCTCCGGCTAACGTTCATAGCTGCTCGTTAGCCTTTCGATCGATTCCACCCAATATAAATGGCTTCGCTGATCCAGTGGACATACAGATTCAATTAACAAATAGGAACTACGTGCATCACGATCGATCACAATCTCGTATACTTACGTATTTTACTTACAATACAATTCGATGGTGTATAGCAAATACCTGTATTACATTCTACGATCTATTTACGTAACTCGTTGCAATCGATTTCCGTACTCTATTTACTATAAACGTACAATCGTATTCTCATCTTTCGTACGAATTACAATATCACATTTACACACTGCTGTTCTATTCTTACAATGCATTTCCTGAACATATCCACCTGTGTTTACATGGATATCTAGCTCACCGTAACTTGGATCACAGCTCTTGTATCCAACTTGTTCACACCGTAACTTGGATCACAGCTCTTGTATCCAACTTGTTCACACCGTAACTTGGATCACAGTTCTTGTATCCAACACTCTATTTCTATTACTTGGATCTCAATTATTTGGATCCGATACTCATATCTTCGTTGCTTGGATTTCATAATTGAATCCAACTCTTTCCGAACCTGGATCTATCCAGTTAAGGTATCCCAATTCTGGTTGGGAATTCATTACGCTTTACCTAAGGCCTTAGGGTTTCGAATACCTATGTGGCTCTCCCCACATCCCACACACGCTGCTAAAGCGGTGGGTCCCGATATCTTGGTAACAGCACCGCACACGCTGCTAAAGCGGAGGCCTACCAATCGGCCAATCACCTAGTATGGCGGACAACTGATTTGGTAACTGCACCGCACACGCTGCTAAAGTGGCGACCCACCTATTCAGTACTGGATCCGACAACAACCCACTCCACGCTACGCAAGCGGCGGTCTGCCGATCCTGTCCTCATGCCACTCAACAACAGTCGACTCCACGTACACTCTCAAGGAAACGGAACTCGATCTGTCACGCGCCTGATAGGCGTTAACTAACTGAGTTCTGGCTCAGCTCACCGTATCAACCGATCCCATCTCAGTGGAATCCTTTCTTACTTTTTACGATCCCACATCGTTATTCATTCTTACAATTGCTTATTTCTTAGCGGTTACCCGTATTACATTCTTTCTTATTTCTTATTATTGCACATTTCTTACTATTACTCATTTCTCATTATCTCTCATTTCTTACTTTCTCATCCCATCCTAATTAATTGGATAAGCCGATCAACGTACTAGCAACGTATAACGTAAAACCCTCCGTCCTGTAGAATCATGTTATAGATGATATATAGACAATATACGATAACCTGATTGAACAACGTCACGGAGTAATCTGTATAACTAGCTCGAAAAGGGAACCCACCGGCATGCGTGACCCTTAGTATCTCAACCAAGAGTGGGGTACAACAAAACCCCACAAATGTCCATGTGTTCACTCGCCGCGCTGCCGCGCTCCGTTCCCACATCGAGACATCTATCGCGGGATAGGGTCTCTGGTCTCCATCGTCATGGGGCTCCACCAAATCGAATCACCAAAAATATTCAATTTCTTGTTTGAACATAATTCACAACATTATGGATTTAACATAAACCTTCAAATTACATTTTCTTTTCACACTACATTTTACACATACCTTACTTACGAACATTATCGTCAATCAAAATACAATAACTATGAAGGAATACCTTAGAACTGACAATAGCCAAGGACCAACCTTGGAAACATAACATGTACAACGTTGCGGAACCTGCATGTCCTTTTTAAGACAGGCAAGCCGCCAGACAGCCGCCGTGGCGCTGGGACGGTTTATCCGCTAGCCAGCACCCCGCACTGTTAGGAGAGGTGTACTCCTATGGGATGCTTGATCCCGGTTGTAATAGAGCCTTAGGCAGATAAGGCCGTAAGTACGTTGTACGTTCTCTACGTTTAGTACAATAAGATTCTGTATTATCTCTCAAGCCAACGAAGCTCTACTGTGGGGGGTGGAAAAGAACAACATCTCCAAGATCTTTACGGAGAACGGCTTGCAATGCTGCTACAGAACCGGAGGAACCAGGTTTTGCTACGAGTTAGCCGATATAAAACGGCTGTCGAAAGGTGGCCGAGTTGCTTAGCTTTTAAGCTGAAGCGGGGGCGCAAATCTGTGTATCGTTAATCCAAATCTACGGGAGTTTACTCTAGTTTGAGTATGAAATTGTTTTTAGGGTTAAGCCCACGGGATCCCAAGTGTGTAACGGTAAACGTGATTCCTTGGGAACGGAGATCGAGATTAGGTGGTAATTACCACGATCTCCAGGTAAACTGTAGTAGAGTTTTCGGTTTTTGGGTTTTGGGATTCGAAATGGTATGATCCCAAGTTCTCGAATGGAGATCCAATCGAGGTTCCCTCTCCTCTCCTTCTCCTTCTACGAGGTTCGGAAGAGATCGAACTACATTTCTTCACTTAAAAGCTTTATGCTTTCAACATGAAGTAGGTCTAGCTGATTAACAGCTCACTCATAGGAAGCCCTTTCGATTTCAATAGGTTTTGTGTTTTTCACATAACCTCAACTCAGGCGCTCTCGTATATCACGTTTTGGACGTGACCCGACTTCAACGAGAGACCCTGGCCAGGGACCGCCCCTCTCTGGCCCGGGGCTCCGACCACCAACGACCCCTAGAAACTACGTTGGCCAGGGACCGACTCCCCCCGGCCAGGGGCACACGCTGCGGTCGCTCTCTTCCAGTTTTAGCCGATTCAGAACTTTTAGCTCGAGAGCCCCTGGCCAGAGAGCCCGCTCCTGGCCAGAGGGCTCTTGGCCAGAGGGTCCCTCTCTGGCCAAGGGCTTGCGCTTCTCCGGAAAACCGGCGGTCCTGACGAGAGCCCCTGACCAGAGGGGCTGCTCCCTGGCCAGGGAGACCCGCTTTTGACGGGTCACTTCCGTCCAACTCTCTACTTTTCAACTCTCCGATTTTATCTAAAACAATGTTATCTCCCCGAATACTCGGGTGAGGGAGAGAGCAAGAGAGTAAAGAGAGAGAGATAGTGAGGGAGAGTGTGAGAGGGAGAGAGAGAGATCTTTCTCTTCTTCTTGTTCTTCTTGTTCTTCCTCTCCTTCCTTTTCTTCTCCTTCTTTTCCTTCTTATTCTTCTTCCTCTAATTCTCCTTCCGGAACCTGTGGAAGTAGAGGGGGAGGAGAAGAGAAACAACACCGAATTCTCCATTTGGTGATTTGGGATCGAAACATTTGAATCCCAAAAGCCAAAACTCGTAAACTTTACTCCAGTTTACCTGGTAATCGTTGGAACAACCACCGGATCTCGATCACCGATCCCAAAGTACCACGTTTACCTTACTACGATTGGGATCCCGTGGGTTTTACCCTAAAAACCTTTATCTACTCTAACTAGAGTAAACTCGGGAACATTTGGATTGAAAATCCAGTGTTTCGCGCCCCCGCTTCAGTTAAAGCGCTAAGCAGCTCACTTAAACCTCGATAGCCGCTTTATGTCGGCTAAATCGAAACAGAACCTGGTTCCTTCCGATTTCGGAAAAGCATTTCAAGCGGCTCCTTGTAAAGATTTCGGAGATGTAGCTATTTTCCACCCCCCACGGTAGGGTTTCGAAAGCTTGAGGAAAGATATAAAATCTAACATAAATTAGAGTAGAGAATGTATAACGTAACATCCTAACGTATCATCATGGTAAGAAATACGAAAGATTAACTATTGGATCACATGAATCTTGCGAACCACTAAATTTATCCATTCCTAACCCAGCCTTGTACCTAGGATATCACGGTTTCTTTACTCTACTTATGCTACCCACAACTACTGTATCTTTCACCACAGATTTACAATTTCTTGTTTGCTCACTGTAGGTTTACAATTTCTTATTGCTCACCGTAATGACATCACATTTACTATGATCTCCAAACTCTTGGATCTCTATCCACCTAGGGAATCTATTACGGAACGCCTGTTTCTTGAATCATTTAGATTCATGGGAGTATATCTCTCCAACAACTACTAACCTAACTCTATAACTGGGGTCAACATCCCGTAGGAGTGAACCTCTCCTAAACTAACCCAACAACTGGGATCAACATCCCGTAGGAGTGAACCTCTCCTAAACTAAGCCAACAACTGGGATCAGCATCCCGTAGGAGTGAGCCTCTCCTATCTAGATCGAGTGTCAGACGAAAACCCCACCATATCGGTAGGTATAGGGGTGTACCTCCCCTAACAGCAGCTCATGAGGCCTCACAGCCCGCTAATCCTGGTGAACCTCCAGGCCTGGTGTACCTCCAAGCGTCTGCCAGGGCCCAAACCCTCGTGAACCTCAAGGAGGGGTGAAACCCTAACTTTTCACTCAATAACCGCTTGGGATCCCGAAGCGATGTCTAACCTATTTTCTTGTCACTTGTTACAGTAACTTGTAATAATAAGCTTGTACCTAGCTTAAGTAATCGTACTATCATTTAGAAATGATATACTACGTACGTAAGTAATATGTACTAATACCCGTATCATCGTATCTAAAGGAAATACGGAAATGACGAAACTCTATAGATAGATAGATAGATGAACAACAATGAACACGGGTGAACCTGGATCATCCCTCTAGCCGCCTCAGCCGCCAGCTCGGATGACCCTTGATACTTTCTATCAAGAGTGGGGTGAGATAAAGGTCACCATCCATGTCCCAACGGTCCCCTCCTAGAGCCGTTCCCGTAGCGCGGGCTCGTCACTCTGGCAACATCATATCATCGAAAAGAAAAACGTAATCGTGTCGATACATAAACTCTCAAAGTACATCCACTCCAACCTCTCGATACATAAAACCTATTAGTTTACATAAGTAGAATTCCTTTCCTACATGTACATTTTTCTACGTTTTGATAACATTATCAATCATTTCATGAGAGAAATAAAGTGAACAAAAATGAACACCTAATCAACGAGAATCGACAACCGTGATGAACACGGGGCAACTTACACATATAAATCTTAAATTTAAAAGACCCATTTAAGAACATGTGTAAGGATAACAACTCGGAACCCGCCTATCCCTTCCACGACAGGCAAGCCGCCAGGTGGACCGCGCGGGCTTAACGCGGTTTAACCATCGCCAAAGCCCCGCCCCGCACTGTGAACTAGAGGAGGAAGAAGAAGAAGAGGAAGGAAAGAAGAAGAAGAAGAGCAGGATCTCTCTCTCCCTCTCTCTTTATTCACACTCCCAACCCTTCCTTTACTCTCTCCCTTTCTCTCGGGAAACGAGAGATATGAGAGACTGATTCCGTATTAACGTCGGTTCGGGGAGTTGAAAAGTAAAGAATTTGGCGAGACGGACCCGTCTAAAGCGCGCCTCCCTGGTCAGAGAGGGACGGACCCTGGCCAGGGAACCCTGGAAGGGTTCAAATGCGCAAGCCCTTGGCCGGGGAGTTCGGATCTCTGGCCAACGTAGCGCGCGACGACGTTGGTGATCGGCTAACCTGGCGAGAGAAGGATGGTCCCTGGCCAGGGGCTCTCGTTTGGGCGCGTCTGGTGCAAGCCTTTGGTCAGGGAGGGCGGTCCCCGGCCAGGGGCTCTCGTCTGGACGGTTCACGTCCAAAAACGTGATAAACGAGAGCGCTTGAGGTAAGGTTACGTGTAAAACCCAAAGCACGGTGAGGCCCAAAAAGCTTCCGATGAGTGAGCTGTTTATCAGCTAGGACTTACTTCAGGTTGAGAGCCTAAAGCTCTTAAGTGAAAGGAATGTGGTTATCTCCGGCCCGCGCACACAGCGAAGTTCTCTTGGATTAAGGTGCTAGTAGTTTAACTCAACTTTTAGATAGGCGCGTTTCCATTTCTAACCTAGAATCGAAAGAGGAAACTAGAATTTCTTGTACTCTCTAGGATTAACGCACCAAAACTCTAGCCTAGAGTTCTCAAAAGTTTTAGTTTAAACAAACTAAAATAAAAGCGACACAAAAATGGCATGCGTTAAAAGATTGTCTACCTCTCTTTCTTCGATCCTACCGCCTCCTTTACCCTTACCACTTTGGGATTTACCTCATCCAAACGTAAGTACCCTCTTTTCTGAGTTGGGTTTTTAACGTAAATTACCCGTATATTAACCGTTTTCCTAGTGCCCAGGTTGTCCAGTGTTTTGCGCTTCTCGGAGTCTTCAAATTGTCCGTTATCATAGCACCCAGGGTGGTCGGTTCTCTACACTTCTTCGGAAGCTCAGAAGATTCTAGCGATTAAGTATAACAACGCCGGCTTTAAGGGGCTGGAAACTTGGCCAGTTTCAAGAAGGAGCCCTGCGCGCAGCCCTACCTTTGCCGACGCTTCCTACTAGGAGCTTCATACGCGAGAAGCTATCTAGTTCGCTAATTCGACTGCTCCCTAGCCCAGTCGGCCCAGGTTTTGGAAATATTCGCTTTAGCCAAGCCGACCCTACTCGGCTTATGAACTTTGTTCGACCTTTCACCCGTCTCTCTTCTCGGCTTACCGATCCCGTTGAACTCTAGACTAGCCGGACTTCTCGGCTTTTACTGAAAGATGACTTATCTTGGCCCTTTTCATGTTTCTCTACCCAAAAATCAGATGTTGCCTCACTATGGGCTCCCCGTCTGTCTGAGACCCGACGATTCAATATCAATGATGAGGATCCTTTTTTGTTCATTTACGCTCTTTCTTTCTACGTTCTTTTTATTTCCACCAGAAAACACGCGTCCCCGCTTCTGGGAAAAAAAAACTCCATAATAATGGGATAAATATCTATCGGGGGAAACTAGTCAATAAAGTATTAGCCAGTAATAGAGGAGTATAAGACCTGGTGAAGATCGGCTAACCTTGGCGTACATTGACGAACGCCAACGGCATTGAAGGAAGTTAACCGCACTGTGGGAGAAGGCTATGAGGGCTACGTGTTGGGTTTTCTGTGAAAACTTCCCTTATAAGCCTGGATTTAGGCTAAGAGCGAATTAGTCGAGTTATTAACGGGGGAGCGTTCGAAAGCTTCATTGTGAAGCCATCGACCGCACTAGACTCTGCACTAGTGAAAATTGAAGGACTGTACCAACATAGAGCCGGCAAGGAAAAGACGACGGCTTTAAAACATTAACTAAGCTATTGTTCGCGCTAGGCTCCGCAGTAGGAGCCAGGTTAGTGTAAGTTTTAGAGACGTGGTCATGATCTACACAAAACTCCGCACTGGGAGACATGCCAAGTTACAATCGGCAAATAAAAGAAAAGAAATGCTGGGCTAGAGTTGAAAGCAAAACAGAACTAACGCCGTAATGGATCCAATAGAATTAATGGCGGCAGATAAGTAGTAATTTTGGCTGGAGCTTTGAGCGAAGCTGCGCTGCCAAGCTATGCTGCCGGAAAGAAGAAGAGGTTCGAAAAATAAGAAAACAGAGAAGATAAAGAAGAAGCAGAAGGTTCTTAGGAAAGAAAGCAAAGGGAAGGGAAGTAGAAGAGGCTAAAATAAAAGGTGAACTGAAAAGGAGAAAAGGAGAAAACTGATTACCCCAACCAAGGCGGAGAAGGAAGAGTAGGTAGAGACCTAATATGATATGAATTTGGGAAACAGCTAAGCCTGGGGAGATCTAAATAAAACCCAGGAAGAAAATGTCTTCACGGTCGGGGATAGCTGAGCGGGAAAAGATCGCTGCCAGAGGGGAACTCTTTTCGATAAGTAGAAGTCAGAACCATGAGAAGACGAAGTTGTCCCTTCTCAGAAGCTTGAACCGGTTCATGAAGTCTCCGTATAAATTGGACCAATCTAGCTCATCTTCGGCGGAAACCACTGAAAACCGCCCTCCAACCCTATATACTTCGATAAGTTAACAGAGCCGTAAGAGGATAACGACTATTAGAAGAAGATCGGCGTCGAAACACAAAAACCAGAGGGTGAAGATTACAAAAAGAAAAATTTTCTCCCGGAGAGTGAGGGTGAGAAGAACTGCACCGGCGGTAATGACCGAACGCGGGAGTACTGCAAAGACAAAGACAGAATATTAGGACTGCCGCATAGACTAAAACTACTGGCAGATCTGGAGTTACTGAACCGAATGAGGTTCAAGTAGGCGTTTAAGCGTCCACTTAGGGGACGAGGGTAATGATTCTTGCTTGTATGCCGTAAAGAGGAAATAACCAATACGGTATTAGAAAAAACATGGGCAAGTGTTTTTTAATTAGCACTGAAACAAGGTTAGCGGCAACCAAACAGATTGCCGCTATCTAATCGAGATCCCGGAATGAAAGAATGGAAACAGATATCTCTTTAAAAACTAAGATAGTTTTATAACGGAAGACCTCGACCATAACGGTAATCAAGACCGACGCCACAGAAGACCAAAGAAGTTTACAAAAATGTTAAAATATAAGGGCGAAATACGGTTAGAGGAAAATTAGGCTGAAGCCAACGAGTTAAACTAAGAATACCCAATCGAGAGTCGACAGGTGTCGGCTACTGAGACCCAGTTGGGAGACTGAAAGAATGAATAAAATTTTGAAAAATACTCGGCTCAGGACTTAGCCGATAAAGAACCCGAGGGAAACGGCTGGCAGAATGACCAGGAAGGACCAAGAATCGGACCAAACTTCGATAGGCTCTACTTAACCGGAAAAGAGCACGATCACTTATGAGTCTCAAGACCATCAGGATAAACCGAGGCTCTCTAGAGGTACACCCCAACTTTAGCGCGAGGTTTGATAATGGTTCGTGACTCCAAATAAGAGGAGTCATACACCGGGCAGTCAAACCCAAACAAGTCGGCTAAGGGCGAGATAGATTTAAAAAATGTTGATTATGTCGGCTAGTAGCTGGGGGATGATTTCCATATCGGATTCGACTATTCTAAAGCCGATACCCTTTAGCGGAAGCAGCTAAGAAATTCAATCACTCAAAGTCCGGCTTGATGTGTCCTCAACGAGAGCGACCAATACGATGATAGATCCTAGTAAAATGACTGTCATGAGAACTGGAAAGAGAAGAAGCTCGTAAGGCTTCTTAATAAGTAGGTCAACAAAGTCGGCTAGAAGGACAGAGTAGTGACTCTCTTCTTTATCTTCTCCGAAGAATCCAGTCCGGAGAAAGAAAATATTACATAAGTAAAAATAAAGTTGAAAGAAAAGTTATAAAGTTTATGAATAAAAGAAAAAGACGTCAGTTGAGGTCAAAGAAGTAGCCAGGGTCGAAGTCTTTTTTCTGGCTAACTCTGGCGAGTTAAATGAGGAGGCGGCGGGAGTTTCACCGCATTCAATCAACGATTTTCCAGGATAAGACGTGGACGGCTTCCATAACGAAGCCGACTACAAAATCTCTTTTTTCGACTTCCTTGCGGAAGCCGAGGATAAGGGCTTCTTTGTGGAAACCAACTACAAAGGTTTGTTCTGAGGTGAGATCTACTCGGGTAACTCTAACTCCATACATATGAACTAATCAATGAAATGGAGTATAATAAAAGAGTTAAGCAAATAGGAAAAAAAATTATTTTGTCAGAAGAGGGCTTTTATTAAGTTCTCGAGCAAAACGAAGTAGAAACTTCCGCGTTTACCTATCTATCGAAGCCGCTCTTCGTGCAGAACTTTTCTTTACTCCTTATCTTTTCTTCCTTTGTAGGCGCCGTCTCCGCTCGTGTTGCGGTAATGGTCCACTTTAGCATAGTGGAGGAAGACGGAGTTGGAGTTAATGCTCTCTACTGTATCGTTTACATGAACAGTGTGTTCCAGGACCTCTTTATGTTCCGAGATTTCTTTGTTCATGGCATGAAGAAGGAGGCTAAGTACCCTGAAGGGGAAGACGAGAACTCCTAAGAGATTGACAATGAGAAGTAAGAAATGACCACAGCTCAGGGTCAAGGTTACTCCCTCTACTAAGAAGCTGATAATAGAGTAGTTTGTGAGTTGTATTTAAACTACTTACAGATTCTTATATATCGTTACCGGGGGGGACAAACCGAGTTTTAGGTCTCGATGAACTAGCCGACATGCGAGAGAATTAGCTAAACCGGCTTGTTTGTCTATAATGAAGTTCATAATCTACAAAACATCTCTGTAACAGTAAAGTTGAAAGAAGAAAAAACCGAGCCGTTGTTAGAAACCCACGGCTAGAGAATAGAAATCTAGTTATAAAAATAGTGCAACTAGTGAAATTCTTCTTATAGGGACTTTATCGATTGGGATAGTAACTTCATTTGGTACTCCTAGTCTGAAATCTTCTAGTTCTTAGCCGAAATGTTGTCGCCTAAAGTCGGGAATTTCTGCTCAATCGTCGTCGGCTTAGCTGAAGTCGGGTTTGGAGACTCGCAGCCGAAGTTAACGTCTCGGTTAATTTCCGATTTTCTCGTCTTTCTTTCTTTTAAGTCCTTCTCGAAAGAGTCGAGATATTCTACGTAGGAAACTACTTCGCAGCTTCTTTTCGACGGCTTCAGCGGGTTCGGTTGGAATATCGGCTTACCTTGGTTGAGTTTCTAAACAATTAAACTAAGCCGAACATTACAAAATTGAAACTGAAACTAATAAAAGGGTGTATCTACCCATTATAGAGAAATTTATAAAAAGCAATTAACCAAAAAGTAAAAGACTGGGTAGAGACAAGGCGTTTATTATACGTAAAGAAGAACACTAAGCTGACTGAACTTTACCGGACAGGGTTAAACCTCTGGTAAAATCTATATAAGCCAGAAAAACTGGCTAACCTTTTTAGTCGGCCTCATGATTTAGTAGCTGCTGTTTACAGAAACTAGCTTGAGAGAATAATATACGCGATGCGTGAGCCGAAACCATACGAACGTATAATAGATTTCGATAGTTGGCTCATAGTATTTGAAGGAGACGAAACAGGAAGTAGTTTAACGATATAAGTAGTCGGCTGTTTAAAAAAATAAAAAGACAGGAGTTTCTTCCTTGACAATAAAGCACATTGTATGACCTGGAAACGTTTAACGCTCCAAGCTCACAAACCTACATAAAGCTCGAAAAGGTGTGAACCACCTCCCAACATTTTACAAAAGGCTGGGCTTTTCAAGCTTTAGACCTTGAAACCTGTTCAGGACTCTCAAAAATGAGAGCCCCTGGCCAGGGACCTTCTTCTCTGGCCAAGGGGGTCACTCGTCACAACTCCGTCGGACTCCGTTGGCCAGGGACCGTCCGCTCTGTCCAAGGGCTTGCGCAGAAGCGTCACTCTCTGGCCAGGGAGACCCGCTTTTGACGGGTCTGGCCCGACAACGTTATTACCTAAAAACTCCCCGGAGTGACCTAAAACAATGTAATCTACCCGAATAATCGGTAAAGGAGGAGAAGGGAGAGAGTAAAGGAGTAAGAGTGGGGGGAGGGTTGTGGAAGATCTCTCTCTTCTTCTTCTTCCTCCTCTTCCTCTTCTTCTTCTCCTTAAACGAACTCCCTCGAACCTCTAGTTGGGCAAAGAGAGGAAAGGTGGGAACGAACCGAACCTCGAACGAACATCTCGAACCACCACCTGGTTAGAAGTTGGGATCTTCTAAACCTCGAACCAACCTCCGTAGAACCCTCCAATCATGAACGTAAGATGGGAAACTAGGAACTAAACCATCCAAAATGGTATACTTTGGGATCAAAACCCTGAATCCCAAATAAAACCCGAAAAACTTGGATCCCGAAAACCTCCGAACTAACCAACTAAATCTTGGAAGGATCCCGAACCTAACCTTCCCAAGATCGAGAGAAAACCTCGAATCCTCTTCTAAAGAAGAGAACTCCATTTAAAACCGGGAAAAACGAAGATCCAATTACAAACTAGAATGCCAACCAGCATTACGAGAGCATAGAGAAGCGACTAGTGAAAATCCCATAGATCTCCGAGCACATGTTGAGGCAAGCTGCTTAGCTTCCTCGTGCGCTGCCAAGCCACCCAAACTGGATCGGATACTATACTCTTTACGAGTATAAACCGATTATACAAAGCTTTTTATCTTTAAGTACGTAAAGGTACAATTTACATAAATTATACTTAAAATCTTACGAATTGTACGTATATAATACATATCACTTTAAAATCTGGGGATACACCATCTCACGTACGTCCACTCTGAATCGTAAGATCAATCCTAACACCTAGTACCAAGGATAACACCTTTACTTGGAACGAAAGTACGTAAATTGGATATACGGTTAACACTAGAATCCTTAAAATCTCCGGATCTCTTCCGAACTCTTGAACCTGATAAACTCTAACCCGGTTACAGTATTTCTCCGTACCCCGGGCCCGATTTCACTTGGATCAATTAACCTAATGCCCTGTACTTAACCCGTACTAATCAGCACTACGAATTCACAGTATTTCCTCGTGATTCGCTCCCACACGCAACCTCGCAGTGAAACTCTGAAGCCTGATCTAGGAACCCTACGATCACCGGAACGGTACACTCTCCGAGCTCTCATCTCATGAACTCTGAAACTGGAACGAACGAACGGTAAACACGAGTAAGCGTGTACGAACACTCCCAGCGAGGGATGTTCGGCCGTGAGGCCTCAATCGGATGCGCTGAATACAAGCGAGCACGCTATAACTCTTCGGATGCCCCAGCTCACCCTGTCTGTGTAAGGTTCTCATCCCTACAACCCGATGGTGTCCGTGAATCCGCCGTGTTCGACCTGATGGAAACCATCCAGGAATTAACCTTTACCTTTAGCTATGCCACAACTCTTACCTATTAGTGATGATCTATCCAAATCATCAACTCAATGTAAATATACAAAAATCGTATCACAACTCTGTACATCATATGAACTGTCAATGGATAAAGTAGTGTCATACGAACCAACGGTACTATCTCGAATATGTCGTACATACTTATTTCCCAACATTGGCAATTGATAACGGCAACCAACGAAAGGGAATACTATCTCATCTACATGTTGTCAAACTGTAACACGAATACTCCCTATATCATCATATCGTAAAATGAATACGAGAGAGAAAGTCGTCAAATAATGTACGAGGAAAAATAACGAATAATAATAATAGCAACGAATGGGAATAAAAACCCCGGATCACCTCGTCCTCGACTCCAGTCATTAACGGGTGACCCCTGATATTTAATATCAAGAGTGCGGGAGAAAAAGAGCTACAAAAAGTCTCGGAAGGTGAGTCCCACTCCGGTCCCTAGCGCCTTTCCCATAGCGGAGCCCGATCGCGCGAATGGCTCCCTAGCAAGCTATCCACCAGATGGAGAGCACAAAAGAAAAACACTCTCCAACTCTCAACATGGGCATATACATATCTCTGGTGGTAAAAACATGATCTCTGTCAATAACATGATGAATACCAATAGAAACAAACTGATCGAAATAAAGAAATGAAATCACATCTACTATCTTGAAATAAACGAGACTATAGAGATCAACGATCAATAAAGTAAAGAATATAAACAAGATAGAGAACGAAAATGAAGGCGAAAATAGCATCTGCGGAATATACACATCTGTATACCGCCCAGACCCGTGCGATGGCCCTCCCGGAGGCGGCCAGGGCCCCGCACTGTCTAATTAAACCATAGTCTCGGATCCCAACTCAGAATCACCTGGATCGGTTGATTTTGAGCCCTTTCGTTCACTAGGCAAATGATATCGAAAAATCTTAAAATTTATTTTCTAGGTACTTCAAATACTCTAGATCAAGTTTAACGGGGCCGATCGACGATTCGAAAGTCGCAACATCGAAAACGAGCTGAAAGCACGGAAGGCTCCGTACTTCTGATAGCATAGTAGCCTCACTATATATATATATATATATAGAGGAAGAGAGAGTAAAGGGGGGTTTGGGGGACACGTGTCACCCCAACGTCCCCCCAAATCCTCTTTTAATGTAGAAGAAAAGAAATAGATAGATTATATTAGCAATATATCACTCTTTAGTAAATAAATTATATTATAAAGCATAATTATAAAATGTGTAAACTATACAAGTTAAAGTTTGAGAATTAAAATGTCAAATATTTCGTAGTTTGAGAACCAAATATGTAATTTAGTCTTTTCTTCATAATTTTTTTTTTCGCTGTTTTTACTTATTTTTACTCCGTCACTTGGGCGATTCAACAAGTTATACTAAATTATTTAATATTTTTATTTTTATTTTGCCCCAAAAATTACTTTTAAATAGAATAATAAAGCAACACTTTTGAAAAGCACTTATTAATGGTAAACTATAAATTATAGAATGACAATGTATTATATTATACTGTCATAGAATTTGTAAAAAATTATTATTTTACTATTCTGATCAACAATAAGTTCTTATAATAAGATAAAAATAAAATTATTAAATAATTAAGTATAATTTTTTAAACTACAAGATAATAAAATAAAAATGCGCTAAAATGTAACCATAAGCTCAAAAAACTGGGCCATAATCCTCTCATTATTTTTGTTGAGCTAACTTGGCTTCGTCACATTGAGACCGGATCGGAAAATAAATGTTTCAATTGAGGCCTGATTCGAACCCGAGTCCTGCTCGAATCGAACAAAAATTTAGGTGGCCTATGTCTTGCTTGGTACACTCGGCCCACCAAGTAATTTCACCCAATACAAAAAAAAAGGGATAAATTGCTACTTCAATTTCCAAACTTTAATTTGTTGTAATTTATGCTTAAATTTTTAAAATTATTACAATCAAGCACTGCAATCTAATTTAATTGGCTAGATATTAATAAATTATTAATGTAGAAGTGATGTTATAGTATTTTGATAGATGATGTAATAATAATTAAGATTCTATATTACATTTACATCAATGATACGTTAATATTTAGTCAACTAAATTAGGTTGTATGACCTGATTGCAATAATTCTAAAAATTCGAGCTAGAAATTATAACAAATTAAAGTTTAAGGACCAAAGTATCCACCATCTTTTAGTTTGAGGATCAAAGCATGTCATTTTCTCAAATTCAACGTACATTACAATTTCAAAAATTTGGGTGTTGTTAGTGGCTGGCCATAAATTTAATAATCTTATCACAAATTTTTGGTCCGACCTTGTTGGTGGAGAAAGCGTGGAGCAACATGCGGCGCGCTTTGACTACTCTGTATTTTTATGTCTTTGTGCCTAAGACTGAATTGACTGTATTTAAACATAAACCGAATAGAAAATAGTCAAAAAGGGTTCTTCTTAACTCGAAATAGATTAACCCTAGAGAAATGATCCAGAGATTTTTCAAATACTAGTCGAAGGGGCTTTTAACCTCTCAAATTTCAACCATTGATTTGACCCAAAAATCAAGCAACAGAAACAGTTAAAATGAAACGATTTCTAAGACGAAGGACTGCACGTGGAGGAGGCGTGTGGCGCGGAAGTACATTCACTGGCGAAAAGCAAGGTGTTTTAGTAATAGTTGGAGCGGTTGTGAGCAATCTCTCTAAACAAAGATGCTCCGAGGGGCGAGAAACAAGAACTTCACCTTCGACTAAACAAACAAACTCCAAAGGAGAACGCTTTCGCGGAAGCTAAACTTGCTAGCCAACGTGGTGCACCTGGTCCACGCAACAATCTCTGTATGAAGATTCTATCTCTTGCCAACGTGGCTGTGCACCGGGTTCTCCTCTTCCAACCCCCACCACTGCCTCATTTCCCGTTCCGTCCCGTTTCCCACCCGTTCCGTTCCGTTTCCCACCCGCTCCGCTCCGTTCCGTTCCGTTCTACCAAACACTATTAAATATCTCCACGGTATAATAATTACGTGTCGTCCTCGTCCGTACACTTGTCGCCGTATCCATTTCCCGTTCGATCTCGCTCCGATTCCGAGGAATCGGGGATCTATCGCTCCTCTTCGATTGAGAGAAATCGAATTAATTAGCGTTTTTAGTCGCTCGGATTACGCGAATTCTCGCGGTTTTTTTCTCTTTGTTTGGAGCTAATAATTTGGGCAGGTGATTGTTTTTACTGTTATTAATTTCGGTTTTTTAACTTTTTTTAAAGCCCAAAAAAGGAGGGAAAATCTTAGTTTTCAAGTGATATTTGAGTAATTTGACCTTTGGTGGGAATTGATCATGTATTTTTCTTAAATTTGCTGCTGAATCGATTTAGGGTTAGGGTTTATTGGAGTACTCTTGACCTTTTCTCGGGAGCATGCATTGCATATGTTTCTCTTTTGTGTTTGCTAAATCGATGTAATGATAGGGTTAGGGTCTGGTCACGCATTTGTTGCTGAATCGATCATATTTTGGTACAACAAGATCGAAAGCTGGTAGTTGGTTTTCATTATTGTTCTTTCCCCAGCACAATCATCTGTACATTTATTTCGGGGCGCTTTAATTGTACGGTAAAAACATGTTTTATAAACGTTTTTCACCCAAGAAAAGGGGGAAAATTTGTAATTTTAAAGTAATAGGACAAAAAAGTCATATAGATTTCGTAAAGATTTGATTTTTAGAGTATTTTGACCCTTTCCGCGGAGTCTTTATTGCATTTATCTGATTTATCTATTTACCGAATTGACCAAGTGTTAGGGCTAGGGTTTGGTCACACTTTTGGTGCTCAAAAATTCCATATTTATTTGAGATTTTCTTTTTTTTTGACTTTGAATAGTTAGTGAGGCAGTTAGGGTTTGGCAGGAGGTGGGCATCAGCAGAGGGCCTAGTTTTAATGGCTGGGAACCCTAGCACCAAGAATGAGGATGATACTATTAATGATAATAATGAAGTGGGGTATTTGAAGGAGAGTAGTAGTAGTAGTAGTAGCAAGGAGAAGGAGGAGGAGAACGAGATGGCGTTGAATACGATGCATCGGTCGAGCTCGAGGCCGCAGCTCGATCTGAGCGGCGCGGCGATTCAGGGCAATTTCGAGGAGAGGAACCCGACCATTTTGTTGCCCAATCAGAGTGATGATATATCCCATTTGGCTCTGGATATTGGAGGTTTGCCTAATCAAAATTTAATTTTTTTTAATTCCCTAAATTCACCATGAGCTATGAGATTTTGTTGTGGTGATGGTATGCCATTTGATTTGCTTGTTTTCTTGATTCGTTCTGGAATTTATGTTTCTGCTGCTGCTGCTGCTTCTGCTTCTTCTTCTTTTCTTTTTGGCTTTCTATGTTCCTGTTGATTTTTTTTTTTCCGGAATTTATTGTTGATCGTAAAGAATTCACCTTTCAATTATGTCTGTTTCTTTCAAATCCTGATTTTCTGTTTAAAAGTATACTGAATAAAGTAGTATCT
Organism: Ananas comosus; assembly: GCF_001540865.1. Classification (NCBI taxonomy): domain Eukaryota; kingdom Viridiplantae; phylum Streptophyta; class Magnoliopsida; order Poales; family Bromeliaceae; genus Ananas; species Ananas comosus. The sequence continues at coordinate 12,254,811 of NC_033630.1, read as the reverse complement.
TATAATAGAATAGCAAGTGAGTACGTAAAAAGGAAATAATCCTTTTGTTTTGGTGCATGTTGTTCAGTTACTTGGTTTGAGCTTTTATTTTTGTTTTTATTTTTCAATAAAGGTTATTTTTGCTAATTCTCCACTGTTATATTTGATGCCGGCATAATTGCTTATCAAAATATTACTTTCTTTGTATGTAATTGTTTGGAATCTATTTTTATCCCTTTTCTCTTGACTTCTAAATGAATTGCAAGTATCTATTTGTATCAACTTCTATTAGAATTTTGAACATAATAAGTATGATACTTTTGTCCTTATAGGATCTCTCATTAAGTTGGTCTATTTCTCCCGACATGCGGAACTTTCGCCTGATGATAAGAGGAAGAGATCAATAAAGAAAAGATTTGGAATCTCTAACGGCAGCAGGAGAAGTTTTCCAATACTTGGTGGGAGGCTCCACTTTGTAAAGTTTGAGACCGAGAAGTTGAATGAATGTCTTGACTTTATTTCATCCAAACAGCTTCATCGTGGTGGTATGTGCATGTTTTGTATTGATAAATGCAAGTACAAGCCAATAATGTAATTATAATGATATTTGTTATCTTCCCATATTCATGGTCTTCTTCAGACAACAAAAAGCTGTTCTCTATTTTCTGACCGCAAATTAACTTGCAGTTTTCCTGATTTATTGATGACTAACCTCAAACAACATAAAGAACTGTACCATCTCCTCTTTATGGCTTGCACAAAGATAATTGTATCACATGTCCTAGCTTAACTCAAGGATTGCCAATATTTTGAACCATAGCAGTACTTAAACTCAATTGTTGCTTTGATGGAAATATAATATTTGTCCCGCCCTTTTGGTACTTTAAAATTTAAATTCTCGTTGTTATTAGAAACCATAATGTTCCTGTTTTGATTTTGAAATGTCTGTTCATTTCTCCATTCTTCTTGCTCACTTACTGAATATTAGATACCCATTTGCATTTTTCTTGGTAGAGTTTAGCCAGCTTTCTCTTAACAGCAGAAGATACTACCTTGAGATCCTCCTAATTTTCTATTAGGGGGTATTTAGTTCGTCGGAAAAGCGTCGAGAAAAGTTTCTGAGAAAAAAGTTTTCCATGGAAAACTGTTTTTTCAGTTTTCCTTCTGTTCGGTTTCAAGGAATATTAGCTTTTTTGGAAATTTATTTACCAAATTTCATGACAAATAAATGTTTTAGTTTTCTGATTTTTTTTTTTTAGGAAAACGAAATTATTAGTTTTCCATAAAATTTGGAAAGAAGCTTTTAAAAAAAATCTAGTTTTTCTTGGAACCAAACAGACGGAAAATTGAAAAAGAGGTTTTTCATGGAAAAATTTTTCTTGGAAAACTTTTTTCCACGCTTTTCCGCAGAACCAACAGCCCCTTAGAATTTGAACCTTTTGAAAAGAGGACTTTCCCTCAAAAAAAAAAAAAAGAAAAAAGAAAAAAAGAAAAAGAAAAGTGGGCTTCACTTTCACTTCTTTACTTGCCTTAGTATCTTCTCATTTTTACCTTTTTGTATACATTGCCAGTGTGTACTTGGCTTCTGTCTGCATTAAATTAGTGACCATACAACTATTAGCTTACAGGAATTGATTCCCCTTCATGGCGCTCTGGGACTATATCTGATGACAACATAACAATCAAGGTACCTGAGAAAAAGCAAATTTATTTGAGGTAAAAATGTGCAGACCTTACCCGAACTTAAAAAAATATTTTACTCCAAAGAAATTCCATTGAGTTCTGCTAAAAGGATGTTCCATTTACAAAAGCTAATAATACCATAAAGTTCTAACAACAGAGGTTAAATTGAACAAACCGTAAGATTAGGTTGTAAATCCAAAAAGGTATCCATCAAGAATGGGCGATTGTTCGGGTAAAGTCTGTACATATTTTACTCTTTTTCATCATTGCCTAGTATTTCTTGAGCTAACTAAATGATCTTTTCACGTACTACTTAATGGTGAGATTGCATATTTATGTATGCATTATAGAGATTTATTTACTCATGCATACATATATCTCTGAATCCATGTTTATGCAACAAGATATTTGAACTCTGCTTTCTATGATTAGTTGCATTTTCTTTGAATAGGCGACAGGCGGTGGGGCCTTCAAGTTTGCAGATGTCTTGAAGGAGAGACTTGGAGTTAGTCTTGATAAGGAAGATGAAATGACCTGTCTTGTATCTGGGGCTAATTTTTTGCTCAAGGTCTGTCTTTGATACAGAGATGTGCTTTTTATAGTTGATATGTAGGGTCATTTAAATGCTGCTGAGAAAGATGCCAACTGAAGGATGCCACTGTGTTTCATTGTATGTTGCATGTTAATGTTTTCTTGGTATTCATTGTTTTGACGCCACCTCCGGTTGAAGAAATTGGTTTATTTGTAGTTTTTATTGCTGTGAACAAAATTTGTATGTTGTCTGAATTAACTTATAAAATTTAATAACAGATTAGTACCAGGTACAATTGATTTTCTCACAACTTTCTTTGTTTCTTTAGCAGGTGGGAAGATATAAATTGCAACAAGTATTTGACGCAATTCATTCTTTCATCTTTTCTTTTTTAATTTGGTAGACTACAAATCTGACGGCAGTCAAATCTTTAGTATGACGGCATTCAAATCTTTAGTATGACGGCAGTCAAATCTTTAGTATGACGGCATTCAAATCTTTAGTATGACGGCAGTCAAATCTTTAGTATGATAGAATTAACTTTCTGCATGTTGGTTCCTCGATAGTCCAGAGAGTCAAAGAGGTCTTTCACATTCACTTAAAACAAGCCCTTTAATTCCATGAATACGTAGCTTTTCTTTATTTCCTTTTTCATTTTGGTTTAAACTATTCTCTCTTTACTCTTTCATGCACGTTTTCCTGTCATGTTACTGCTGCTGCTATTTTTCCATTTTTCTGTGTTATTTCTGTTCAGTCATGTTTCTTTGTTGAGCATCCATACGTGGATGTACAATTTAGACAACAATCTCAACAAAACTCATGGTTTACCAATAAAATGCTAGTATGTTGTGACAAGCAAATCATCGTAAGCTATTTATGATTGTATTACAATATTATGTAAATTCAATCAACCTTATTCTATCTGTTGACAGGCTATACGTCATGAAGCTTTTACGCACATGGAGGGTCAAAAAGAATTTGTTCAAATAGATCATAATGATTTATTCCCTTATCTTCTTGTAAATATTGGTTCTGGAGTAAGCATAATCAAGGTAACATTCATGAGTATTGCTCAAGCTTTGGTCTCATTATGTTACTGCTGTTCATAAATCTTTTATCTTTCCTTTTGGTTCTGTAATAAAGGTGGATGGTTATGGAAAATTTCAAAGAGTTAGTGGGACTAATGTTGGCGGTGGCACGTATTGGGGATTGGGAAGGTTGTTGACAAAATGCAAGAGGTGATCATGTTTAGTTTGATTGCATATTATTTTTCATAATAAAGCCCAGGCCTTCTATCAATCTACTTAATGCTGACTACTATCTTTTGCTTAAGTTTCGATGAGTTGTTAGAGTTGAGCCAACAGGGCGACAATAGCAATGTTGACATGCTTGTTGGAGATATATATGGTGGTATGGACTATTCCAAGGTATTTAATGCCTTTGTTTTTTTTTTCCCTTAATTTTATTTAAAACATCAGATTTTTGCCCCTTTTTTTTTTGTCTACTAAAATCATGCAGACAATCAGGTATAATAATAATAGTTGAATTTTCAAACCACTACTCTAACATTTCCTTTATTGCTGTGCTTGAATTTAACTTCTCTTATCATAACTTTATATATCAAATTGTTTCAGATTGGCCTCTCGGCATCTACAATTGCATCTAGTTTTGGGAAGACAATTTCAGAAAATAAGGAGCTTTCAGACTACAGACCTGAGGATATTTCTCTTTCCCTTCTGAGAATGATTTCATACAACATAGGGCAGGTCATATGTCCTTGATTCTCTCATTTTTCTTTCAACAAGTTGATCTTTTGAGTCATTTTTATGAGGATAAGCTTATCTAAAAGCATGGGTCAGAATTTGTTTGAATGCATATATTCTGTTGCTTTGTTACTTTGTTATCTTTAACTCCATTTATTGTTGTTTAGTAGTTTAACGTGCGTAATTAATTTAACATATTCTTTTTCTGCTTTTTGTCTAACAGATCTCTTATTTAAATGCACTTCGCTATGGGCTCAAGAGAATATTTTTTGGTGGATTTTTCATTCGCGGCCATGCTTACACAATGGATACTATTTCTTTTGCGGTGCACTTCTGGTAATTTCTAGAAACATTATTCGAGTTTTGGATTTTAATGCAACTAATATAATTACCCTTGAAGTTCTTCTACACTTTGCCAGCATACAGACAACTTAGTGTGTGTGTGTATATATATATATATACACGCATGCCTGTATGTGAATGTATGGATGGATGAGCAGAGCTGCTTCTATGCTTTTATGAGGACGGAGGGGCCAAATTACATGACTTTTTGACATCATCTATCTTGTGATCTAAATATCTCAAAATGATTTAACAGGATTTCTGTGTGCTGTTTAACAGTATTAGAGCAATGTAAATCAGTTAAACTTAGTTAGAAAGTTTATATAATTTTGTTTCCCCCTTATTGTTGACATCTAAAAGGCTTAAATTATAAAAGCAATGTGTTTGGAAACCTACTTATACATGCACAGTGGTCCTTTGAAGAAAACTATCGATCTTTGATACTAGGATTGCTTAATGGTTAGGGAATAGGTTTTCAAAACTAATAATTTTACGTATATTCCTTTCGGATAATGTAGATCACATTCAGAAAGTGTATACTTAGTTGTGTCAACTCTGTGTGCGCATCCCTGTGTGTATGTGTGCATGTGTATTTTGTACATATTTCACATATTTCTTACATATTTGTAAAGTCAATAACTTTGAAAGTTTTTGCGAAGATTCTAGTGTGATTATAGTAAGCAATTCTTATTCTTTATGTTGCAAATTCTTCCATCTTGTCTTTTTTAACTAAGATGCAGTATTCCAGGTCCAAAGGACAGGCACAGGCTATGTTTTTGCGTCACGAGGGCTTCTTGGGAGCTGTTGGAGCATTCATGAGCTATGAAAAGCATGGTCTTGATGACTTGAGGGTGCATCAATTGGTCGAAAGGTTCCCAATGGGTGCTCCATACGTTGGTGGAAAGATTCATGGTCCCCCTCTTGGAGATCTGAATGAGAAGGCAAGAAGCCAAGAACCTTAACTTTCTATTTTACAATTGGTGCCCCTTCATGCTAGTTTCTTCTTCTTCTTCTTGTTTTAGTTGCACTCCTCTGTGTAGAGCACTTGGCAAAGAGAATAGTTTGGAGCTTCTGCTGTGGTGGGAAGCAAAAATGAGTTTTTGAGGCCCAAATTCCACTGCAGATATCAGCTGTGGAAGAGATTTCAACAAAAACTCGATTAACTACTACTCTCAATAGTACTACTCAAACAGCCCTTTATTGAAGGGTACTGCAGCCTATAGCTGGGCCAAACTTAGGTGTGATTTCAGTGAAGTTCGTTAGAAGTGATGATCTTTGACTTTCTTGATAAGAGCATTCCCTTTCTACAGAATATTCTTTTTGTTCTTAGCATTTTGTATTCTGAAACTGGCTAATCAGAAGGAAATTTTGGGATTCAGAAAACAGTTTAGTTGTGGATTCAAATCCAACAAAAATTAGAAGCACAGAGGACTCTATCTAAATTACATATAGTTGGGGTTGTCTGTAAATTCTGGCCTCTCTTACTTTTCCAAAACACAAAAGGAAAAAACTAAGATGTGTTTATTCCTGTTAGATTGCTTCTCATGGTAAAATTATTGCTCTTTTTTACAGATATCATGGATGGAGAAGTTCGTGCAAAAGGGCACAGAGATTACAGCACCTGTCCCAATGGCCCCTCCTGGGACAACCGGTATGGGAGGCTTCGAACGGCCTTCGTCCAGGGGAAATTCCTTACGTTCAGATGCAAGCGCCACATTAAATGTTGGTGTTCTTCATCTTGTACCGACATTGGAGGTGTTTCCGTTATTAGATGATCCTAAGACGTAAGCAGCCATCAACCAAATTATTTTCCTGATTTTTCAATCTAAATCAGTAAGACTTTAGCTTTTTCTCTTTGCTTGCCATTGCACTATAACTGTAAGAATTAATTTACAAGGCACCAAGTTTTTTTATATTAATTTCATTTAAATCATCTATATTTTGTTTGAATGTGGATGATCCGCGTTGCAGGTACGAACCAAACACCATCGATCTCGCAGATCATAGTGAGCTTGAGTATGTTTTCTATAGTATTTTTAGAACACTAATATGGAATCTTATGTTTCTCTCAAAAAAAATGTGGAATCTTATGCAGTGTCAACCCTCTAATATTTACTGATCTATAAACTGTATCATTGTAGGTATTGGTTTAAAGTGCTATTAGAGCATATGCCAGATCTTGTTGATAAGGTATGAATAATTCTTGTTGTTTTTTTCTTTCCAGTGGTTTTAATTAAAACAAGTATATATATATATATATATATATATATATATATATATATATATATATATATATATATATATATATATATTTGTCAAGTAGAATCTTGGAATATATATTGTTTTGCTTTCTACCTTATCCTGGCATTTTCTCCTGTAGATGGATTTCTGATCATGAGTAGTATTGTAATCAAGATAAGTTTAATCTAGCATACTGCTGTTTCAGCTCGATTTGAATAAACTTCAAGCCTAAATTATATTTTTAACTGAGCACAAATTATGCCCAAATTTGAACGGCTTGATAAGCCTTTTGTTCATGCTTGTAATATTGTTAAGATGTGTCAGCACGTAAGTTGGTGTGCAAACAGAATACTTTTTTTGAGTTTTCAAACAGAAGTGTAATTAACTAGCCTAAACAGCTTTCTGTTTTTCTTGGAGAGAGAATACAAATTTTGAGGTTACATAATCTGATGAGGGCTTAAGTGGATATATGGTAGGTTTATACAAAAAGTGCGACTAGATCATTTACTTTAGTCTACGTTCGAAATGTTTGACTCCCAATCAATGAATTGACACAGATTATGAACCAACATGATGGCATATAGAATTTACTGCAAGTACTCAACTTTTCTCCTTTAGCTTCTTGCTGCCATATGTTACATATGCTAGGAGAGCAAATAATGGACAAAAGAGTGATTTTCTCACTTAGAAGTCATAAAAACTGAAGATCTTGAGTAACCCTTATTGCAAGCTAGCTTATAATAAAATGGATAAGATAGTAAATATTACCTTGAATACATAGCATCACCAAGTTAGTACAAAAATAGTTGGCTAATTCAGAATCAGAAGTTTGAACAGATGGTCTGCTTAAATATAAGCACTTATTTTTGTAATTTGTATACTTTTCTGTCACTCTTTTCTCCCCATACATATATATTATGTGTATGTATATCAGTATCCATGTGATGTGTGTATGTACATGTGAATGTGACAGTCTATGGGGTGCAATTTTGTCAGTGTGAATTCAAAGTCTGTATGGCCAGCTTTCTAAATTTGATAGTCTTAACTTCAATCTTATATGGAGATGCTTACATTTGACTCAGCGGTGGATTCTGGGTGTTTGAGAGCAGGAGATCTTGTAATGAAAAATATTTAGATACTAATATCCGATGCCTCGTTCCTATCTATGCTTCGAAATATACTGATACCTTTTTTTCCCAGCTTAAGAAGATCTATATTTCCCATTCCACTTCTTAGATGTAGTAGAATTAAGTTAATGTTTTTTCTTTCCAGGCAGTTGCTAGTGAAGGTGGAACAGACGATGCCAAAAGAAGGGGAGATGCATTTGCACGTGCTTTCTCAGCTCATTTGGCAAGGTACAAGAGTTCAACTGAAGGAGTTTTAACATTTGCCTTTTTATATGATCACCCAACAAAATCTAGCGCTACTTCACCATTTAAAACATTGCGGATGGCACGTCCGCTTAGAGAAACGTACTGCCTTGGAAACAATTTGAACTGGAAATGTATGTCCGTTCAGTAAGAGTTGGTTTGAATTGCGGTTTGGCATGCCCATTTAGAGGAACGTATTGCCTTGGAAAGGAGTGGAAAAGCTGAATTCATCGCTGATTCCAGTTCACATGTTCATCATTCTAACCATTATTTTCCCGGTAACCTTATTATTCAACATTCAATAAATACTATTCCTAACTTTATTGACATTTTATTAGGTTGATGGAAGAGCCTGCTGCGTATGGAAAGTTAGGCTTGGCAAATCTATTGGAGTTGAGGGAAGAATGCTTGAGAGAATTCCAGTTTGTGGATGCTTACATCACTATCAAACAGAGGTTAGTTGGGAAGCATTTCAAATCAGTGTCGCATAATCATTTTTTCGATTTGTTGCCCTGTTTGATTACGGGCCTGAATGAATAAACATCTTATTTGGCACATTGTTTGATTACGTGCCAAATAAGCAAAAATAAAATTAATTTAAGGCCATTTAATTTATGATATTAGACCATCATGCATGTTTGGATCATTAACATGCTTTTTTAAAAAAATACTTGATTGCCCACAAGTTAGCATCATGAGAATAGTATTTAAAGTTATGTAGATAGCAATAAAATATTGCTTATTGCTCCTTTTTGTATTGTGCTAACTTAATTAATTTAGTATATTTTTGTTTTATCATATAATACTTGGGGCAAGTCATAACACTATTAAAATCAGTGCCGTGCTCCCCCCTCTGATTAACACCGATGCAATTTTTGCTTGTTTTGATTTGAGATATTTTTGTCAGTCGAATTAGGGATTCTTGTATAAATCTCTCTCTCCATTAGCTATTGACTGTCAGCTGTTAACAACATCAGCTGAAATCCATACTTTTCCTTACATTAATAGATCCATAAACTGTAGTGAAAACTAAAAGTAATAACTCAAGTTAAAATGCCCAAAAGTTTTGGTGGGTATCAATCACGAGTGCTAGTGTCGTAATTTGTAAGGATGGAAGGGTATTTTGGGTTTTTCCTTGGATGAAAAGGTTGCCGGATGGAAACCTCGTTTTAGATTAACTCTAGCTTTTGGACGGAGAGACTAATAATACTTGTTTCTCTTCTTCATTTTTCCTCACTTTTGCTCTGTTGGCAGGGAAAATGAGGCTTCGCTTGCCGTTTTACCAGACCTTCTGATGGAGCTGGACGGTATGAATGAGGTATTATTTTGTAATAGAACTATTCTCGTGAGTTGTTCGTTTTATATACAAGCTAAAATAAGTCTTTGAGAAGACTCTAATGCGAATTTTGGGTTGTTTACTCTTTTTCTCTGCAAATATATAGAATGTTAAATTACAATGTGATGCATTCTCATCAGTTAATTCCATAAAAACTATTGCTACGTAAAAATTCATAAATTTGTTTATCTCATAATGTAAGTGAGACATTCTTCATCATTTCATTGGTTGATTTGTATGTTTTGGCACTTAACGTTGTGCAGCGAGTTATCTGAGACTGAAGGTAAATAGTGAAGTTCTATAACTCATTAAAAATATTTACATGATACTGATAGGGTAGATTGGGTTTGAATTGTTAAAACTTTAGATTTCAGACAGCTCTGTTTAATTATCTGAGAACAAGTGTTGTTCTTTTCTTGCTTTGACAATTTACAAACATTTTACAACTCTTTTCTAGGAGGATAGGCTGCTGGCTCTAATTGAAGGTGTCCTTGCTGCAAATATTTTCGATTGGGGATCCCGTGCTTGTGTGGATCTTTACCACAAAGGAACCATTATTGAGATTTATCGCATGAGCCGCAAGAAGATGCAGCGTCCTTGGCGGGCAAGTATAACTTTTTTTTAGTCATTGATTTAAAATAATGGTGCTTGTTTTCTTTTTCTTTTCTGACTGAAATTGATTGTTCTTTCAGGTGGATGATTTTGATGAGTTTAAGAAAAGAATGCTTATTGATGGGAACAATAGGCAGCAACCGTACAAAAGAGCATTGCTCTTTGTTGATAACTCGGGTGCTGATGTTGTTCTTGGAATGCTTCCGTTAGCTCGAGAACTTCTCCGCCGTGGAACTGAGGTTAGTCCAGTGGTTGAGAAGTTTAGAAAATCCTGTGTTTTTTTTTTTTTTTTTTTTTTTTTTTTTTTTTTTTTTTTTTTGGCTATCTCCTTTTTCTTCCGGTTCTCTACAAAATAATTATAATTAAATGACTATATGACAGAGAAATGGATAGAGTTTGACCGACAGTAGTTTCAGAAGTATTTGGATCCTTTTTTCATAGTTACGCTTCATAGTGCTCTTTGTTGAAGATCAATTCTGTGAAACTTGTTATTAATTTCTCAACTATCTATATAATCGTTTCCTCATGCATCAATGGAAGCATAATTGGACCTTGTCAATTAGTAAGTTTATATTTAGATATTTTAGTTTAGACTTTAGAATCAAATCCAGCATGACAAGATATTGTTTCTATGCAGGTTGTTCTTGTTGCGAATTCTTTACCTGCTTTGAATGATGTAACTGCTAATGAACTCCCTGAAATTGTTGCAGAAGCTGCAAAGGTTTGATTCGAACTCATTAGCATGCCATTGTGATCATTTATTTTGTCTAACACATCAATAAATATTAAAGGTTCTCTTCTTTTCTTTTTTTTTCTACGTTTACATTTTAACTGCCCCTTTTTGGCCTGGCATAGAGCAAGTTCTCTACTCCTGGCAACAGCGGCAAGGCATTTGGCAAAGAAAAGATCTGTAGCTTTTGTTGTGAGAAGAAGCTGATATGAGCGTCAGTCTAAACCCGCCAAAAAGCAGAAGCTTTTGCTGCAGTAAGAAGCTTCTGCTGATTGGCCATTTGAATCGTAATAGCAGTTCCAAAATAGTAGAAGCGGCTCCCTTATGTAATGGCTTCTCTTCAAAGTAGAAGCAGTTCAAAGTGGAGTTTCGTCTTCTGTGGCTAGCGAGCTCGTTAAAGCTTCCAACCACAACAGACCGCTATACAAGCATCTCACCTTTTTTTTTCCATTTTTGTTTGCCACACGTGCCCGACTGTATGTGGCCTTTTGGATCAGCGCTGAACTGAGGGTTGTAGTGTTAACAAGGAATCCTTTTCCCTATCTGCAGCATTGTGACCTCCTTCGAAAAGCTGCTGAAGCCGGAGGGCTGCTGGTCGACGCAATGGTTAGTATACAAGATGACCTAAAAGACCGCTCAGCGTCAGTGCCTCCCCTTATGGTTGTCGAGAACGGGTGTGGGAGCCCGTGCATTGACTTGCGCCAGGTCAGCTCGGAGCTCGCTGCTGCCGCAAAGGATGCAGACTTGGTAGGCAGTTCAGTTTATTTCTGCAACTTTTATGTGCCGATTTTAGTCGTATATTATAGCTTGATTGCTCTGTACCATGATGCAGATAATTTTAGAAGGAATGGGTCGAGCTATTCACACGAACCTCAATGCCCGTTTTAAGTGTGATGCTCTTAAGGTAACTGTTTTATGACACGGACTATGACGAGGTATCCGACTTACTGTACCAAGTTGCTGCTGATTTTCTCTTTTTGGATTAGCCTTACGAGAAATCTACGTAAATGCATCTAATAGCTGGAAGATAATATATCTGCAGTAATAAATTGAGCTACTTACATCTATATCCGTGCAAAATTATCTTACGACGGTGTTTACCACTGTAGAATCTGATTTTTTTTTTTTTTTCTTCTTCTTTATGCCCTTGAAAAATTAAAATTCCTGAGTTTACAGGGGGGCATATATGTGTCACTGATGAAAAGGGCCTTCGTTCTGAGGGGTCTCGAAGCTAAATCGCGGCGCTAATTTTGGCGATCCCACTAATTTTCTGATTTTTCTTTTCTGTTCTCTATTTATAGCTTGCGATGGTGAAGAACCAGAGATTGGCCGAAAAGCTTTTCAACGGGAATATCTACGACTGCATCTGTCGGTTCGAACCTGCCGGCCAAGTATTGCGAGAAGATTCAGTTCGGATATGAAGATTTCACCACGACTCTTCTCGCATTGTTTCAATCTCACTAAATCTAAAAGGTGTGCTGTTTTCGAAGTTTCCGGTTCAGATTCTCTACTCTGAAGCTTTTCTATGTTGGGAAAGTTGAAACCGAGTCACCAATCTTTATGTGACTCATGAGCTAATTTTACGTTTGCAGGTCTAATCTGAAGCATTTCTTTGCCACCCAGAATTGTTGCTTAGTTTAATAAATGCTGAAAGGCTCATAGATACATACAGTTGAGTTCTTACTTCGAACATTGTTCCCATTAATTATAGTCTTATAGGGCACAGAAAGGAGGGCTCATTTTAGAAATTGTTACTATATATAATGTTGCATTCGTTAAAAATTCGAGGTTAAATTATGCGTTATAAGAGAACCAGTTGAATTATTTTTCATTTATATTAGGATAATACATTAACCTAAACGGGCAAAGGCTTATATATGATGTGGTGGCGTAGTCTCTGTATCCTATATTAAAGCATTCCTAATCTTTTTTAAAAAAATTTGAAGTAGAATCAAAAGTTATTAAATTAGGTTGTTTTTACTTTTTTAAGATTTAAACTTCAAATTTCTTTTTTCTACTTTTTGTTATAGTAGAAGCTTTCTTTTTATTTTTTTGGGTTATATGTCTTACGTAAATCTATTATGAAAAGCGGAATCCTCTATGTAACATTGCCTTCCCGCTGTTAGTTTATTTTTACTTTATTGTTTCTTGATTTAAAAAGTTTTACCTTATTTTCTTGTGCTTTAATTTATTGTACTAAAAAAATTTTATATCAAATAGAATGATAAAGTGAAAAATATGTTAAACCGTAGAGAGTAAAATACAACTTTTTGAACACAGTATGACTAAGTAAGAATAAGTTGAACCATTGAGAGGTAAAACGTAAAGTTTTACATCACCGGATGACAAAACAAAAATGATCTAAATTACAGAAGGGTAGTTTGAAATTTATCCTAAAAATAAAACAAAATAAATAAATTATTTAGAAGTAATCTCATATAGTCAGATTTCTCTGCCTAAGTGCACGCAAAGTGGTCAAAAAATTTTTATAGCAAATAGAAAAACGCATAACACCTTTAAAATAATGCAAGAAAAAGAACAAATTATACATCGCTCATCGAATCTAAAATAACAAACTCAAAAAACTCTCCGAAGAACCAGCTTTTTAAATTATGCCTACACCCTATTATATTTGATCCCCAAAAGAATTTGATACTGGATTTGTCTATGATAATTCCAAAATCGCCGACTTGGGCTGCTTAACGCACGAAATTTTCGGAAATGAAACCTTTAGAACTTCTTTTTCTTTGATCCCCCTCTGTTGCTATCATTTCCTTTTCTTTTGGCTTTGCCCATCTCCTTGTGATTTCCCGGCTTATCGCTCCTCGCCCTGTCGGATTTCACACTAATTAGGCCACTCGCAGACACCTTCCCTCCATTTTGGAGAGCCTTCTCAAAATCGCCTTCTCTATCTGCAATGGCATATTGCTGTAGGTATTCTGGATTCAGTTTGTCTTCTTTATCTGCTTTCATTTTGCCCTGAAAGCAGTTCCCAGCTCAAAAGTTTCGCACGACAAACCAAAAATTCAAACCGAGAAGTGACGAAAAGGGTTTCAAGGAAATTAAAGTACCCACCATTACTTCCCTTGCTGCCTCATTAAGATCTTCATCCACCGTTTTGCTGTGAGGGATCATTGCAACCTGATGACAAACAATTGACTTAAAAAGTTTATCGGTTACTAAAAGTTGAAAGGATGATATCAAACTCTCAGCATAATTTATCTGCGGACACGCTAACAAAACATTTTCAGTTGTTGCTTTCTTTTTGCCTACGTTCGCAAATTCAATCCAATTTCAATTTCCAAATTGCTAAACTTTTTTGGACAAAAAAGTCAAAAAATTGTCGAACTATTGAAAGTGATTTAATACTAGCCCATTTTAGTTCCGTCCTATCTTCCCATCCTCGTTATTCATGCTAATTCATTATGCTTGTCAAACATGTTCAGAAGTTGTTTGTTTCAAGCAAAAGAAAAGCTGATACTATGAAGACCTGCAAATTCCCTGATTCCAGGGTCAGCAACAGAACAAGTATCAACAGAGGCGTAACTATTATTTGTATGTATTCCTTCATCAAATTGTTGAAGTTTATCTAATATTCTACCCACGTCATTTCTAGACAGGACTCACCGAGTAGTTCGAGGTGAAAAGTGGATTTCTATCAGCACAGTTACTCTTTCAGAAGGGTAAACCAAACCCACCTTTCAAGAAAAGTATAATGGCAAATATTTCTAGGGTGAAAATGTACAGACCTTACCTGAACTGTGGACCATTTTTGTATAGGCTACCCAACCTTTCTAAGTTTTGATTTTACTACCCAGTCAGTCGGCTTGATATAAGTTAGTCGACGGCACTTCGACTTCAAATTTTAAGCTAATTACTTACTTTAATGAATTTATAGTTGCGAGAATTGCATAAAATATACTATCTAACCTGTAAAAATAAACTACACATTCAAATTTTGAAGTCAAAGTGTCCTTGACTGACTCAAATCAACCAAATTGAAAAGTTGGGTAGTAGAATCAAAATCTTCAAAGATTAGGTAACCAAATCAAAATGACCCATAGTTCAGGTAAGTTTTGTATAATTTTGCCTTTTTCTAATTTTACAACAAAATTGATCTCAGCAGAAACCTCATGTCGATGAGGGGCGATAACCCAAAAATCTCTCAATCAGCACAGCGATAAGAAACTAAACAATGTAAGTAATACCTGCTGACTTACTTCTTTAAGTCGAGGTAAAGTTGCATCGATTTCCATCGATACAACATCGTTGAGGTAGTTGTACAATTTTTTCATCACCTTAAAGAACAACGGTAGGATCTGCCCTATTTCTAATCCCATTTCTTCCTGAAAAAACACAAATTGAATAAATATAAGTACTTCGGTGCAAAATGGCAGTTTTAATTTTGAATAAATCATAATCAATTTGGAGTCCAAGTAAACTGACCGCGAGAGAAGCAACGTCTTTGTTCTGCAGACCCATACAGAATAAAACTGAGGCTTGAAGAGCACTTAATGTTACAGGAAGCTTCTCTTGGAAATACTGATGTGCTAGAATGGGCACAAGATCTAGAATCTGTAAAATATTCAAACTTTAAAATTAAGTATAAGAGAAGAGGTCGACCAGCACATCAAGAACGCTAAAAAAGAGAGATCATTTGTTGCGTCATTAGCAAGCGAGATAGAGTTTAAAGATCATATAAGGTAATTACGGAAGTACAAAGCATAACTTACAGCATGATTCAGCAATTCATTTGAGTATATATATATAAAAAAGAAGAAAAAAAAAACTGTGCATTGACGTTCGGAGCGAGATAAAAGAATCTATTGCTGGTGTCTTTCCACACTTACCATACGATAATCGACAAGGTTGTTAGTATACGCCTGCAGCCGCTTCATGTCATATGGGGACAATAAGTCCCTCATTTGCTTAATATTTTCATCCATGTCAACTGATGGGGGTCCATCGTCTGCGAAACTTATCTTTGAGGCCAGAATGCTAGCAAAAAGTTTTAACAGGTAGAGTAAGCATGTGGGTGCATAGTCCCTAGATATGAAATAAAGAGATATCTACATGTATACCGCCACAAAATCATCTATTACATTTATAGTCACCCCTGTAAAATCTGTTTTTTCATATATGCCCTTCAAAAACGTAATGTCCTACTTTTATACTCTTGTACTTACAAAAAGCCTCCTCTTTACAAACTTTTCTAAGAAAGACCGGCTTCCTCCCCGAGCGTTGGATGATTCCTCAAATTAAGATAAAGTTATTTATTTATGTAAGAAATCACGCTCCCAAGGGGTAAATATGAAAAATTCAGATTTGTATAGGGGTAAATGTAAATTAATGATTTTGCATGGCGCATACATAAAGGCAAAGAAAACAAACCAACCTCATTGCAAGCTTGAAATCAAGTGCACAAAAAGCAGTGCCCAAAAGTCGCCTAAATCTCTGTCTAAAATCTGAAAACATTCCATAAGACTGTTACTATCCAGAACCAGTGACTATTAGAAGAACGAATTGAAATATATTGTGCATAAGACATAATGCGAACCCAGCAAGATCTTACCTTGATAGAACGGATCGAGAAATCCACAATCATCGGATTTATTGACTTTGGTTTCATCGTTATGCAATGGCTTCAGGACCATGCATGTATGCTCTCCAGTCACAGCACTCTATACATCATATATAGAAGATTCAAAATATATATAAGACTTCTAAAAACGTCGAACCGAAAAAAAAAAAAGGAATATATCAGAGCCATGCAACACTAACTGGAATATGGCCAATGTAGAACGGATAGAAATTATGTTTCTTCCAGAAACGGAAGAGATTATATGTTAATCCAAATGAAACGCCAAGGTAGTGGAGCTTTTCAGGAGGGCGTTCACAAAGATGCACAAGAAGAGGAGGAAGGTTTGCTCGGGGCTTTATACTCTCTTCTAATAAAGCAACCTGAATGGACACATAGTAGATAAAATAGTTTTAAAAAATGAAAAACTGATAAAATGACTGTCAAGATTAAGGGTAAAAAAGAACTCATGCATCTTAATATGATAAGCTAAATTGATTCTGGAAATGAAAGCATGAATTCATAGTACTGTGAAATCAGAGGTCTGAGACAATATCAACAAAAAGAAATTCACCTCATCAGATTCATGGGAAGAATATGACCTTGTTTGGTATTGTTGCTTTTTTAAATAGAAATTTAATGCACAAGTGTGGGGGTGAATAGTAGATTGCTTGCACTCCATACATCCAGGGTGTTTGTTCGGCAACTAAAAACAAAAACTTGGATTTTTTTTTTTCTTGCTACTCTGATCCCTCCCACCCCCCCCGAAGTTGGCATCCCGCACCCGGCAGAGTGCATTGCAAGCCAACCAACCAGAAGTTCTATTCACCGGCATTATAGTATTATACAATTACATAAAATTTGCGTTTTAGAAAACAAAAAAGGCAACGATACCGAACAAGGCTTAAGTATTTTAATACATGTTTACTGGCTTCCTACTCATCCAAATGAGTTCTTCCGCAAGTCCTGCTTCACTTTATATATAATCATAGTCGAGGAGATAACCTTCTCTGAAGCTTCAGTGACTTTAATTTTAGGATCCTCAGTTTCTTCCTCATTGACCTCTCCAAAAAGTGTCATTTGGCCCTCGAAATACCTACAGACACATAAACATAGTATTTTTAGACATTATTCCAACCACCAACAAAGAAAAAACATAAGGAAAAAAATTTGTTCCTAATACCATGCCTATTTACTCTGGATACAGATATTTGAAATTGTATATAAAGGATCAAAACGTAGAGAAAAAAAAAAGATAACACGTAAAAAAGACAAACCTCGTTAGGAGCTCCACAGCAGTTGAGCCATACCCAAGCTGCAAAAATCCAATGGCAAAATTTACACGTCATAGAGGCAGCAGAGAAAAAGGGTTATGCTTCATCCACGAAAGTACCCCAGAATGTTATTACTGAATCAATAATGTACTCGAGGCAGATTTTGATTGGTCTTGGTTTATATAGTTGATGAACTATTAGGTTTCATGTTTGAAATTTAAAAATCTAAGCATATTACTAGCTGTCTCGTGTCACCATGACGTCTTATCAGCAAACATTCAGGGTACCTTCTAATGTAATCGTATATGCAGCGTTATATTACAGAGAACGTGGGAGTGACAGAAAGGTGATAAATACCCTCAAGGCATTTGGATGGACAGCAATCCTCAATATCCTAGCTCCTGAGAGACTTGGGAATACAGTGTCTTGAAATTGCTTGCAAAATGTCCACGGTATTAGGTCACCAGACGGTAGGTGGCCCTCACTTAAACTTTTTATAGCGGATTTTTGTGATATTTGTCCTTCCAGACAAACCTAAAAAACAGAACAAGATATTCTAAGTCATAAGTATCCATTCATTCAGAAACAACAACCCAATAGTACAGCCTCACAGAAACAATAATAACAGTAGCAAGTAAATGGATCTAGTTGTCCATAATTGCAATGACGGCATTAATATCCAAAAGAAAAAAAAAATAACCTAACAAGATCACTTACAATGTTGGTAAGATAAAACACGACTAACAGTTAAAACATGACTGACAGTACTTAATGGAAACTAGGCTAAGTACCATAACAAAGCAACAATACAAAGGTAGTCTCATTGATTGCTTTCTATTGTGGCCCTGTCAAGCCCTTTATAGCTCATATACATAGGTATCATATAAATTTTAAATAAATCAGGCAGAAATGATTCAAACCTGAATGACACATAAAATATCTGGGAGCTGATTTTTCGACTCATCAACCGGACCTGCAAATAATGTGATAGCTATTATCTTAATAATAGAAATAAGATAATAGAAAAACCATAAAACCATGTAATGGTAGGAAGTGATGTGCATGATTTTCAGCGATGAAAAATCATGCAATGCTTCATACCTAGCAACACAAACAAGTGGTGAGCCGGTGCATCAGCCATCAATTGCAAATCATTCGGCGAATTCTTATAATGGGAAGCAACATAAAGGGCCATCATCCGCTGAAATATTAGAAAGAGAAAAGCAAGCATAAGTTTCTTTTGAAAAATATAGTGATCTTTCCGAACTTCTAACAGAAGCAGAGAAAAAAAAAAAATGCAATGCAAGCACAAAAAGTTGAGTATGGAAAACAATGGAAAGACAAAGGTGTTATCGGGTACCTGCAAAAATATCTCACTCTCCTTGTGATATGAGAAAAGCGTGTCTCGGTTGACATAGTAAAGATCACATTCTCTTGGGTGAGGTAACCTAAAAGAAAACAGAAAAAATAATCAATAATTATGCTATGTAGGGGGGGGCGGGGGTGGTTAAGGGGTGTAGAGGGGGTGGGATATACTAACCTGCTAATATTTGGTATGAAATTGGCTACGTCCAAGCATAGTAAACTATTAAGCCATGACTCAATTGGATCGCCAGAGGCATATCTGATAGATTCATTCAATTCGATCTTCTTGAACAGCCTACCTACAATTTTAATAACAATAACATAACCCAAAACCCCAAAACCTAAATAATAATAAGAATAGCAACAACAAAGATCAGGTTTTTTATAGGTCAACAATGCATATTGATATAAATTGCTTGACATGACATTCGGGCAAGCCAAACTAATAAATTTTATCGCACATTATTTAAAAACATTATCAAGAAATTCCACTAGATGAACTGAAACAACAATATAAACCTTACCAGATAGGGGGCCATCATTATGCGTAGTTATGTGATTTTGTGATTCCAATTGTTGGAGAAGCTTCAACGACAATGAGCGCCCAGTACCTTCATAGCTTCAGGGAAAGGGGGGGAAAAACCAAGAAAAAGAGTACATTATAATTTGTTCATCTATTTTGGAGTAAGTGATTGCCCAAGTGCACTTACATGTGTCTCGCCTATATTACCTGTATATGTATGTATTTGCATATGTACAGAGATGTTAAGTACACTTCTATGTATACATAAGACTTCGGGTGTGCCTATAGGATAAAAGAACAAAAGCGATAATGTAATTATAACTTACCCATTGACAGTTGATGAGAGGAAGACCAGATAAGGTCCAAGCAAAGATTTTACAATAGGCAACGGAATAGCTGCAGCTTCATCGATAACTAGGAGCTCAACTTGAGAAAGCTTTCCATGGTCATGTGGCCTCAGATACTGTTAATAAAGCAACTTCTTAGAAGAGAATGAACTTGCAAAGCTTGTCATAATAACTTGTTTCGGCAAAAAACATCAACTTCATTTCAAATGTCAGAGGGAAGAATTTTTACATGTATGTGAATGAAAAGAGTAACGACTGATACACTTGAAAAGTTAAAATAGCAACTTGAGAAATAAGCATATGAGTAAATTAGCACTGCTCAATCACATACCACAAAATGGTTCATCCCACTCAGTAGGTTTTAAGAATTAAGATAGTAAAGAAAAGGTAAAACCGTTGTCCGAAGTTAACTTCTGCAGAACACACAGAGCATGTGTTTGGACTTAACCATATGAATGCAGCACAGAACCCATATCATGCTTATACTATTCAGTAAATCAGGTAAATTTTTGTGATATATGTAATTTTAAAAATATACTAACTTGTGGAATTATAATGCAGCCAACAGAAAAAAATTAACACTATTCACCTGGATTGTTTGGCGATGTTGCTTGTAGACATTTATTTGCATCGTTCCTTCAGCACTTTTCACCACATCATAATGCAAATGCTCCTAGAAGTTGTGGCAAATACGTATGATGTATACACAAGTAGCAAAAAAAGGTTATTTGCTTGACTGGAAAACATTCTGCATTCCAGAAGCCAATAAAAAATAAAACAACTACACATTTTGAATCTTAAAATGCTTGTATATATCTAAAATTGTGTGAAAGCTATGGCAGCAATTCCGAGAAGAACAGGGGATTTTATTATATACTATATAAGAAAACTTTACCTAGAAAACAAGTACTCCAAACAATGATAGAAGTACTGATTGCCAAAAGACAACATTTAACAAACATACGCGCATTTCTGCAAATGAATATATATTTATGTAGGTAAAAATATATGCGCACAAACCTTGTATTCCAAAGCATTAATTCCCTTGCAGACAAACTCAAATAAAGTATTAAGATTTTCTGGGCTGGGAGCAGTAACAAAAATGTTTGAATACCTGAGGATCAAAAATGATTAGAGATGAGTCATCTAAAAATGTAAGCTAAAAGGCAAAGAAATTTAATGAAAAGAGAAGAATTGTGTATTGCTTGATTCAAGTATATAACCCTGCAGCAACAGCTCCTGCAACAGCCAGACCAAGCGCAGCTGATTTCCCACGCCCACGAGCTGCTATTAAGGCAACGGTGTTCCGTAGAGTTTTATCCAAAATAGCATCCAGAAAATTAATCACTGCTTTCCCCTGTTAACAGATTAAAGCATCTCTGAGTCGCAAAGATAATGTGCAGGCAAAATCATTGCAATCTTAAGTAACAGCACTAAAATTTCCTTGAAAGAAAAGGAAGAGGAACTAGCAGAACTATACCTGATCCATAGTGAAACACTTGCCAATTAAAGGGCCAACAGGGAAATCCTCACAGAATTGCTCCTTTAAATCCTTAAGCTCCTGCTCCCCTTGTGACAAAGCCCCAGGATCCTTTACAAGAGTTGGAAAAAACAAGCCGAGATTATTATGAAATCTCTTAGAAGCAACTGAGTGCTCATTTTGTTCAAGCTTCTTTTGCTTCCAGCTGCAATTGAGCATTTAGGCAAACAAAAAACAAGTTGGAGCTTAGCTTGTGGGAAGCAGAAAATGCTGTTCTTATTGCTAAGCCCTAAAAATAAATGCTCCAATTCGGAGGCTGCAAAAAGCAGCTGTTTTGGATTTTAGCGAAAAAGACCCTCGGTGCTTCTTCTAACAGAACTACATTTAAAGCCAGGTCAAACAAGCCCTTCGTGCCTTTTCATGATTCTTTTACCCAAAGTACATAGCAAATCTGCTTTAATCTAATTTCTTCCTGAAAGAGCAAAAAGTATGCAGAAAACCCACTGTGTAAATTGCAAGAGAGCTGAATATACCTCTGTGATCGGTACAGGTTGAATTGATCTTATATGAGATGATATCGGCAAGATGTTAAGCTCATCATCCATTACAACACAGGCCTTGCATGATGCAACAGATAGCAAGAACCTCTCATTAAACCTAGCAGTGATCTGAGAATGAGACTCTGTTCGAAACCTCTCATGCACGTCCTGAAATAAGTATATGTAATAGTAACAAGAAGTCAATAGCAAAAAGGAGTCAATAGAAAGACGATAATAACTATATAAACCAGGTATGTGTGAATTATCAGAAGCATAAAAATTAAAGGCAACTCGCAATGCTTGAACACTGTAGTAAGAAATTTAGAAAAGCAGAAAGATAAGCAATGCAACAAGACTGAAATGTAAAAGAAAACCAACCATTTCAATAAAACTTTTGTATTAACAAGCACTTGACAAGGGAATTCAGTCGAACTCTGTCTAAAAGCATTCAGACTAATCTGAGCAGTTTGTGGTGTTAATAAGAGACAAGGATGCAGAAAGCATACCATGACCAAGGTGTACAGACTAGAAAGAGAAGAAAGAGAACGAAGCAGCAACACAATCAAACCACCACCCTCTACAGTCTCAATAATTCTTGCCAGGAGATTAGGTGTCAAAGCCTCAAAATCCTGCAAAGCAGTATCAAGAACACGTTTAAGAAAACTACATCGATGGAGTAAGTAGACTGTAAGACCAATAACTGTAATCAATCAGGCTGATAAAATAACGACCTGAAGTATGCACATGTCAAATGTGTTTCCAAGAATTTGTTCAGACTTGCTGTACAAGCAATATTTCATATCTGAAGTTTGAAGAAAAAGTGAGAAAAGTTCTGCTCTTTTGGGGTCCATCAATCCTTGCTGTATCCACTTCTTTATCTGCTTTGCCCGTTTCTTCTCGTCACTACGCACGATTCATTAGTAGTATCAGCAAAAAGTAATAAAATCTTGATTATGACAATGACAACTAAATATATTTGAGTTGGTTTAGCTTTGGCATCAAAACCACCCAAAACTAGCCCAAACCAAAGCCAGCGCAAGCTAAATAAATATAACTAAAGGAGACATCAGATAAGAGGTTAAATTAGCATGTAAAGCAAAATTTCCATTTTCCAGATAGGATGATAAAGATCTATTTACACCGGAAACATACATCGCCTGACACTCAATGACCTAAATAAATATAACTAGGCTCGAGCATTGTGCACTAGGAATGAGGCTATTAGCCGAGCTATACTATTTAGTAACCGGCCCAATTATCCTTCCTCTCGTACGCTTGAAAACTTTTCTATTATATTCGGGGAAAAAACAATGTAAGAAACAATTCTCTTGCCACGAAATTAAGAACGATTACCTGCTGAGCTCGCATTTCTCCTTATAGCACCAAAGTACCTTAGAGCGAGCTTTTACAACTGCGTTGCTGCGCATGTGGTTGAGATACACAACCTGCCACCATCAAAGGTCCATTTAGCTCGAAAAGTGAGATAGAAGATGAACGGTATTACCGAATCAGATCTCACGGGGACATAAATAACAGAACAAGCTAAAGATAATAGTTTCCACTAAAACTTTAGGTTCCAGGGTCTCTTAACAGTTCAAAGTAGCCGAGTTCAAGTGTTCGCAATTATTCAATTTTACTACCCGACCTTTTAATTTATTTGATTGACTTCAAAATTTGAATGCGCCATTTATCATACCGAAATTAGTTAGTAGATTGTATGCAATTTACACAACTATAAATTCATTAAAAGTAAACAAGTAGTTAAATTTTGTGTCCAAAGAGCAATCAAATCGCTTATAAATCAAACAAATTAGAAAGTTGGATACTAAAATCAAAATTTTGAAAGGTTGGGTAGTCGAATCAAACTATAGCTCAGGTAAGTTTTATACATTTTCTACCAAGAAGGGATTGGGAGGATGAGGAGGAGACCTGGTCGCGGGACTTGTCGCCGACGATGATGAACATAGAGCGGTGCCTGAGCTTGACGCCATTCTCGATTAGGGTTCGGATGCGATCGTCCACCTTCTTCCTCATCGTCCGAGGCGAGCTCGGTCCCGGCCAGTCGAAATAGGCGGATGAAGGACTTCGCCGTGGCTGCGGCGGCGGCGGCGGCGGCGGAGGTGGCGGCGGCGGCGGCGGTGGAGGAGGAGGTGGCGAGAGGAGAAGAGGTTTAAAGACGAAGAAGACGAGGGTTTTGGTTGGAATTTTTTTAAAATAAATCTTACAATTTTTATTATCGGCCAAATTGTTACTTCCTAACTAAACTTTTTCTTTTTTAACTCGGCAATAATAAAAGAAACATTAAATTATTTACCGTCTTTTAAAAAAATTTAAATTTTACTAAAAANAGAAAAAAAAGAAGAAGAAAGAAACAAAATAAAACAAATATCTATGCAATATCATTTAAGCTCCTTAGACATTTTTATGATTATTTATTTTTTTTTGAGAGAGAAAAATAATATGTTATTACTTTCATTCATTTTTATTTTCTAAATAAATTAAATAAAAATATAAAGTAATTACTTTTCGAACTTAAAGCTGTAGGTACTAATCATTAAGCTCTTTGCTACTTGCGTTAGAGACGGTCGGTGACATTTTTGTAATCCTGTTGATTTAAAATTTTGTATGTAAGTGAACTTAGTTTTTCACATGCTAAGATAATATTAACAAGAAAAAAAAGTGAAATTTTGACTATTAATAATTAAGCATAGTATTAAATGACATGGCCAAAAAAGTCTCCGAACGAATTAAGCTTGAAAATGTATAACGTATAGAGGGGGCAAAAGACTCCAGGGTGAACACATCAACCATTGGGAGAGAGAGAAAGGATCAAAGAGCCGCGAGAGGGAACGGTAGAGAGGAGGGGTGCTAAGAAGTTGACACGTCGGTCACAGTAAAACTCACGAATCAATATATCTATAGATATCTATAGATTGTCCACATTTGGGATAAAAATAAATTAAAAATTCTATTAAATTTATTTCTCAAATATAGGCCATTTTAAAATGCCCCTTAATTTCTTTTTTTTAAAAAAAATATAGCCCATCTTAACCTTTCATTTGTCCAAAATTTGGTTGTTTTAGACAAATAAATTAAAAATTCTATTAAACTTATTGACAATTACATCAAATTTAGTGATTTTAATTGCTTTATTTAATAAATCTGGATTAACTCATATAAAAAATTAGAAATTAAAAAAACGCCATTAAAAATTGAGGAAAAATTGTACAGAGACCCCTCGAAGTTTGGCATTTTGGCAAGTAGGTGCTTGCATTTTAATGTTGGCAATTAGATATTTTAAGCTTTTTCGAATAACAAAGTAGACAACCCTTTTTAATTCAAGTTACTAATTACACTGCCGTTTTGATTGTATGTCTTGCATTCGATCTTATAAGCTTCAAAATGCTATAAAAATTATTTTTTCTTCAAAATGCACATTTGCAGCCATCTCTTAGTTTGATTTCAAAGCAATCTTTGATTTTGGTCCGATGAAGAAAAAAGGTGTTTCACTTTTTTCGAGCCCGTAGTATAGAGAGATATAGGTTTATAGGTAGTGAGAATCCTTTCTTCTTTAATGGAAAAAAAAATCTAATTATAAAAAATCATCCTGCACCTTTTTTCATATTTCAAATAACTTATTATATAAAAAAAATTAAACAATATCAACCATCCATTTTAGACTTAGTTTGGAATTGAAACACATCTGACGCTATTAGATAAAATGGAGTTAAGACAAAAGTATATAGGGCTGGATATAATTCTGCGTTCTCCAGTGACATCGCAAAAAATATATCATAACCGATTCATCGCGATATACAAAACGCAATATTATATATAAAAATAAATAGAATATTTTTCATCGTACTTTCTCACCATACATAATGCAATCCACTCTCCGTACCAAACAGAGCTTCTATCTCAAATAAGCCCCTTCATTAGCGGTATGTTGATAGCACACATTTAAGGCCATAATCCCCTTCAAACGCACCTTCAAGTACCAACACTAGAGCAGCCATGAAAAAGCGTTCAAGTAAAAAATTCCCTTCGTCCCGTATTAGAATTCAAGTGTTATTAATATCAACTCATCTTCCACGTTATCGCCATTAACACTTCTGCAAAAAGTTAATAAAACTTCTAAATTATTGGATCTATTTCACGCAAGACTGAAGTGCAAGATTGATGTTATTTAAAACTTTTATGTAGGGGGATACTTGAGACACGGGATGACTTACAGGAGAGTTTTTTGCTATAATTAAGCTGAAAAAAAATTCTGACTACTTTCTTGCCCATCATAGAGAAAAGTTATATGTTTTTTTTTTTGAGAAAAAGGTAGCACGCTACCCACTTCATTCAACGGAATGATAAATTAGGCTACAAGGGTGGGGCAGCCAGGCCCCGATAACAAAGAAAAAAAAAAAAAAAAAAAAAAAAAAAAAAATGGATAGTAATTTTGATCAAGTCGAGAGAAACGATCCCCACTCCTTCACTAATATCCTAAGCTTTTGGACAGCTAGTCCGGGGTTCGGTAGTCTATTCCTAAACAACAAATCATTCCTTACCTTCCAGATAGTCCACCAGCAGCCGACGAGATTAGTGAGTCTAGTTCTCTTCATGCTCCGATCCTTTCATCTGCTGAAATATTAGAAAGAGGAAAGCAAGCATCAGTTTCTTTTGAAATGTACAGTGCTCTGCAAGCACAAGAAGTTGAATATGGAAAATAATGGAAAGGCAAGTGTGTTATAAGATACCTGCAAAAATATCTCTCTCACCTTGTGATTATGAGAAAAGCGCGCCTCGCGGCTTGGGGTGAGGTAGCCTAAAAGAAAACAGAAAGAACCATCAATAGTTATGTTGAATTAGTGGGAAATTTTTTAAAAAAAATGTCATCAAACTGAAAAATTTATTAACCTGCTAATATTTGGGATCGAGTCAGCATATCTAATAGATTCATTCAATTCAATCTTCTTGAAATGCCTACCTACAATGATAATAACAATAACATGGCCCTAAACCCTGAAACTCAAACAATAATAATAACAGCAACAACAAAGATCAGGTTATTCATAGGTCAACAATGCATATTGATACATGGTGCTTGACGTGACAGTAACAAAAGAAAAACTGGTAACATTTCACGTCACATTGTTCGAAAACATTTCGAAGATATTCCACTGAATGAACCAAAGCAACAACCGAAGCAACAATAAAAATCTTACCACATACGGGGCCATCATTATGCGTAGGTTTCTGATTTTTGTGATTCCAATTGTTGAGGAAGCTTCGACGACAATGATTGCCCTGTACCTTCGTAGCCCTCGAGGGAAAGAGCAAACCCAAAGGATATCTAGGTGACATGTTACGGACGAGTTTGTATGTAGTCTAGATTGGTTATTGTCAGATTTATGAAGCATCACAGATTCAACTTCTAACTTCTATATCATACATATCTTTAAGAAACCAGCATTGCTAGCTACAATTTCCTTGGACAATTCCAACTAAGAGCAAATTAAAATATAGGCAATTTCCTACTCCACTGATGAATTGAAAACTCATGCAAGAGCTATAAACAGGACGGCTATCGAATTACACTAGGGGAGAAAAAAATTACAGAGTTATTTTTACATGACCACTGTTAGCTGGCATTTCCCGATCGAACAGCACAACGCAATGCTTCATCAATCCTACTAAAAACAACTCTTAGCGGAACACAAGCAAAAGCAGGTCCGCCTATCTTTTCCAAAACCGGCCTTCTATCATCCTCATCGTCTCTGCTATCAAGAGTGATCGATGACAGCCTCCGCATTTTCCTCGGAGAAATGCCCGATTTCCTATTTGGCAAAGATACCTTTTTCAAAGAGTATTTTGCTGCAGTTACTTTTGCCTGCAACTTTCCTATCTTCTCGCTCCTCAGTAACAGAGGATGGCAAAATCCTTTTTCCAGAACCTCAATGGAGACAGGATGACCAACAATAGCTTTACCATTCAGTTTACTCATGAGGGAAACAAGAGGTACCTGTGATCCCTGATAACTAGCTTGCACATTCAGCTCAACATCGTAGAAAGTAGAGTCCTCTAAAGAAAAGCTTTTTGCTGGCTTCGAAAGCTGGTATTTTGTGCACGGTAGATAATGAACTTTACCAAACGGCAATAATTCTTGGGTCGTTAAAGTGGAAACGGGCAGATCTGAGGATAATGATACTCCCTTCTTCCTCGAGCATGAAAGCAAGTTGGAGAGCTTGTTTACAACTTCGGCTGACTCATCTTCTTCTAGTTCATTAACAAAACTCTGCTCGAGAACGCTGACAGAAGCATCACCAACTTCTGAAAGGTACTTAGATTTTATCAAAAGGCTACAGTTATCAAAAGATCCATCAACAGTCGTATCGAGCAGACCTACAGATGACCTGTCGGGCACTTTGTCATTCAGGGAAGAATCAAATCGATCGGCTGTGTAACGCAAGCTTTCTGATTCAGCATCTTTGCTTGATGCTTGATACCTCAAAAGCCTTTGTCCGACAGAGTCCTTATGTAGGATCCTTTTATCCTTTCTTTTCTTATAATAATTAAGCTGAGTTGCAGAGACAATACAGCCGCTCTCACCCAGTCCTTCATTATACTGTGAATTTACCCCGTCATGGTTGCAACAACTGTATAGCTTTTCAGCTGCAAAAACTAATGCTTTTTAGACTTTCAATATAACTTGTCAATGACGAGATATAAATAGGCGAGGCTTGCTTTTAAGTACAATTAATGACACCAGAAATAGAAAACTATATGGGCGAAAGTATAAATTATACCTTTCGAATATAAAATCATATCAGTTCTCACAATCTTTAATTGTAAAATAAACAAGCATCAGTTGATGCAATATAATTAACGGCAGGATCACCTAAAATTCAAGATTTTCCGTTAGACCATTTCCATATGCTCTTGTCAAAAATTCTATTATCTGATAATTAGTCATACAATCTTACCACCGAGTAGTGAGAAACTAACATTTTACTCTATAATAAATGGTACTATATAGCACAATTGCAATTGTATTCCTTCAATATAATGGCAAAGGTAAAAGGTTAGCGTATAGAACAAAATACACAGCACAACATCATGGAATTTACTGCAAAATCGTGTACCAATCAACTCAATTTAAATAGTTGTATTAACCAAATCATGGTATATGAGGGACTTAAGTATTTAGGGCCAAGGGTTTGCTGTCTAAGGAAACACTAGAAATTCAGATCATAAAAACACTCTTTAGAGCTATGGAGAGGGTAAAGTTGTGTAAATGTAGGAGCCTTAGAACTACCCACTCGATGACTAAATAATGTTTGATGTTGCTAAAGGAAGTAGCAAACATGAAGTTAAGCAGCTTGAACTTGAAATAGAAGATGAAAGTGATTAAAATATGTGAGAGAATATTGAAGTTTACCATCCGCAAAGATGTCTCCCATAACAAGGGGAACATTGAATAAATGATCAGAGCTGTCAGTGTCAATAAATTCTGATATGGTTGAAAGTTCAGAGTCCTTAGTTTCAGGGTGCAAATGTGTACTGTTGACAGAGATATTACGACTTTTCCCACAAGCATCAAATATAACCTCCTCGCTCGAAGTGCCCGAGCAGTCGGGGCTGTCATCCATGTCTGCCGAAAAGACCGCCTTGTTCAATTTTGTATTTTGTTCACTTGGACCAACCCACAGGCAATAGGATGGGATTATAGCCCTGGTACCGTTACACAGCTTAGCTAGAGGGCGGCGACGATACTTCCTTCGCAAATTCTTACAAGTTTGGGCCGAACCAGACTGTCGTCTTTTCAGAGATGAACAAGACTTTTTGCTGCGACTAGAACAAGATAAACCATTATTGGCGTCCACTTTGCCACGTGAAGTACTATCAAGAAGGGATATCTCCCGAGAACCTTCGGTGCTGATGCATATACTACTCTTTTGTTTAGATGCCATCCCAAGCCCTATTTCTCTTAGGTCTCGCATCCGCCTATTTCCCTCATTTGTTTCATCCTCAGAATCATTTGGCGTCTTCCATCTCTTTTTTGACATAATCTGCATGTCACTATCGATGACACTTCTTGCCTGTTCGAATGTAACCATTAATTGAGATAACTCCCGATCCGGCCTTGTACTGAGCCTGGTCATGTTTTTCGCTTGTGTAGTCAAAGTTTTGTACAACGTTCCAAAATGCGGTGTGCGGCCTTCATGCGGTTACCCACTGCATAGTGCATAACTACAAATGCAGTATGGAGGCGCATATGCGGTCCAGCTATTAAAATACAAAATATATATATATATATATATATGTAAGTAATTCCTAACAAAGCTAAATAATTAAAATAACAATTCAAAATTCACAAACTGAAATAATTTGTTTCCAAGTAACGGACCTTATATGCACAAAATGTATTACAAAATCATAAAACATGCCAAACAAAATAATATCTTCGAGCAATAGAATCGGATCTAGAATCCGCCATGGGACGAAGCACTTGCCATTTCTAATTTTTAATGCAGTGGAACATTAAAAAAAAACATTAAATGATAAAATGAAATAAAAATTTACATTTAAATTTTCTCAATTAATACATGATACATCTCATCGAATATTTATCAGCTGCTCAACATTTCAAAATTTTGATTTTACTACCCAACCATTCAATTCGTTTGATTTGAGTCAGTCAACAGCACTTTAACTTCAAAATTTTGAATGCGTTGTTTATTTTTACAAGTTTAGTTTGTATACTCCATGCGATTCTCGCAACTGTAAATTCATTAAAGTAAGTAACCAGCAATTCATTAAAGTAAGTAACCAGCTTAAATTTTGAAGTCAAAGTTCCCTTAACAGGCTCAAAATGGCCTATATATAGTTTAAATGGTGGGTGCACAAAATCAAATTGTTCATGGTGGGTGAATGAAGCAAATTAGTTTGCTCACATTGCTGTGGGCTCTTACATTCTTGTAGAAAAATTAACATTCCTTTGCATTTTAAAGAAAAAGCCATGGACTCTTTGAAGCTACACAAGCAGAGAGAGAGAGAGAGAGAGAGAGAGAGAGAGAGAGAGAGACTCAGAGAGCCCTTCGACGAGCGAAGCGGAGCGAATTTATAGTGTTTTATTTTTTTAGGTAAATTACACTTGTGGTCCTTGAACTATGAGAATCACTACACTTTGAATCCTCAAATTTTTAATTTATTATGCTAAATATATATAATTTTACAATATAAAAATAATATAGTTATTATTGTATTATCAATCATAATACTTTTATAGCGCTGTTATATTAATAAGTTATTAATGCTTAGACAATTAAATTAATTTGTTGAACTTGATTAAGACAATTCAAAATATTTGTATCGAAAATTATAATAAATTAAAATTTGATANTATATATATATATATATATATATATATAATTTTATAAAATTTATAATTATAAAACTCACTCTGACCCGCCACGCAAGCACCACGTCAACGGCTGGCTAGCATAAGTTGAACACGGTGAATGATTTATCGTATTTAAGTTAAAATGCACTGCGGGACTGTTTGAGTTTTTTTACACTGCGGGTTGGCTACTGTTCAACCCGTCAAAATACAATGAATAGTTCATCGTGTTTAACTTAAACCTTCACAATCGCTGATATGATGCTTATATGGCCCTTGTATGGCGGGGATAGGGCCAGTTTTATAATTATAAATTGGACTTTTTTTGCAAATAGCACCCTGACAAATTTTATTTGCAAAAATAGCTCCGTCCAAAAATTATTTGCAAAAATGGCCCTGCCCCTATCACGCCAGTGCCACGTGGGCAGGGCGGGCCCAGATGTTTAAGTTGAACACGGTGAGCCATTCACCGTGTTCAATACAAGATTTTTGTATTGGACACGGTGAATGGTTCACCGTGTCCAAAACAAATACTCCAACAATGACTAAGTTAGAGGTATTTGTATTAGACACGGCGAACCATTCACTGTGTCCAATACAAATAATTTTCCAATACAAATATTTCATTCTTAGCTATTTTGGATTGGACACGGTGAATCATTCACCGTGTCCAAATACAAAAATTTTGTGTTGAACACGGTGAATGGTTCACCGTGTTCAACTTAACCATCTGGCCCAGCCCCGCCCGCGTGGCGCTTGCGTGGCGGGGTCAGGGTCATTTTTGCAAATAAATTTTTGACAGGGCCAATTTAAAAAAAAAAATTTGTAAGGGGACTATTTGCAAAAAAAGCCCTTACAAATTTCGTCGGACAATTTGTGAAAAAAAAAATGAAGAGAGGCTAAATGCTAAAAAACTAAATATTTAATATTTTATACTTCAACACTTCCGGCTGATGTATTTAACCTTACACTTTCAGGATTACATTACTATTTCATTCATATTTTTTAAATTTATATCAAAAATAACTATAAAAATAATAAAAATGCATTAACAATTTATTTTTCTTATAAAATAAATAATAATAGTTTAGTCATTTTGTCTCTTCATTAAGGTCGTAACTATTTGAAAATATTTTAAAAATAAAAAAATATATATAGATTTTTGAAAATCATGAGAAAAAAATAAAAAAATGAGTATTTACATAAGATTTTCTATATTTTAGCCTATTTTTCTTACTTCTATAGTTCTATTAGGTTCTGATTTGATGCATAGTTGTAAAATTCTATGAAATTTATATTATGTGATTTTGATCTAAGTGAAATAAAGAATCATCTAATTTTAAAAATTTCACGACTTTATTTTTAAACTGTTTGTATGCATGCCATACAATTTCACAAGATTTCTAACAATTAAATTTTAAAATTTAAAAGGTAAATTCAAATTCAAAGTTAAATCTTAATTTTAAAATTTTAAAAGTAAATTTAAAATTTTGGAATCTATATTTAAAATTTAATTTTAGAGGTACCTTTGGTTGCTATGCTTCATTAAAGACAAAAGAGATTGCTAGATTGTGAACCTTTTATTGATTTTCTTTTGCTAATGGTTGTGAATTGACTGTCCCTGGAGCAAGTGGCAAAGGGCTTGGTGATTAGTACCCGAGACCCAAGTTCGAATCCTAGTTGATTCATATTTTCAGCTATGTTTATTTCTAAATAAAATAAATGAAGCGGGTAGCGTGCTACCTATCTCTCTCTCTCAAAAAAAGAAGATTTTCTTTTGGCTGATTCGATGATAAATATTGCATGTGGCTAATATTTTCTAATAATAGCTAGTTGTGATCATTCTTAGAGTGTTAGGAAAAGCATTTTATAAATTATTTGTAATATCATAGTTTATTTATATTTTGAATATTTTTTTCTCTTCTTTCATTTCCTTTTATATTCTTTTATAGGGCTTTTTTTGCAAATAGCCCTCTTACAATTTTTTTAAAAAAAATTGGCCCTGTTAAAAATTTATTTGCAAAAATGGCCCTGGCCCCGCCACGCAAGCGCCACGCGGGCTGGGCTGGGCCAGATGGTTAAGTTGAACACGGTGAACCATTCACCGTGTTCAATACAAAGTTTTTGTATTGGACACGGTGAATGATTCACCGTGTCCAATACAAAATAGCAAGACTGAAATATTTGTATTGGACACGGTGAACCATTCACCGTGTCCAATACAAAAATCTTGTATTGAACACGGTGAATGATTCACCGTGTTCAACTTAAACATCTGGGCCCGCCCTGCCCGCGTGGCGTTGACGTGACGTTGGCGTGGTAGGGGCAGGGCCATTTTTGCAAATAATTTTTGGACGGGACTATTTTTGCAAATAAAATTTGTCAGGAGGCTATTTGCAAAAAAAGTCCTCATTTATATTGTTCATCTCCTGTTTTGTAAATACTCAGAACATCAAAATTTTGAAAATACCGGTCTTAATATTTAATTCATCCTAGCGGCTTCTTGTTTTTTATACTGTCTAATCTATTACTTATTTTCTAACCATGTGTATAGTGGAAGTGCCTTCAATTTTGTCTTATTATTATTTTTTTCTTTTTTTTTTAAGAAATAGGTAGCACGCTATCCGCTTCATTTATTTCATTTAGAAATAAACTTAGCTGGAAATATGAATCAACTAGGATTCGAACTTGGGACATCGGATACCAACCACCAACCTCTTTGCCACTTACTTTAGGCATAGTCGGTGTCTTCTTATTTTCTTGTTAGCTTTTTGGTCGGGGTTAGGTTTCTGTCTCAAGTTAATATGTTCCACTGTACAAACGCTGCTATGTACAGTATTTTTTTTTTTTAAATTCGGGGGGAAAATTAATTCTCTCTCTCTCTGGTTGAAACATGTCTATCGTTCTCAATGCCTTTGAAAAATTTGGGTCTCTTTAATTGACTAGGGGTTTTGCGAATATTCATCGTTAAAAGAAAAAAGAAAAGAAAAAAGAATGCAGTGAGATGATTTTGATAGATTAGTAGAAAATTAGATATGCCTAAAGTTAGATTATTTTATATAGTACTAAAATGAACAAGCCTTAAGGCGCAAAAATAAATAGTATCAAAAACTTTGAAATTGATAGATTATTTATAAACATACTTTGAAGTTAAAAAATAAATAATATTGAAAATGTCAAAATTCTCTTAACATATTTAGGCTCCGCTGTGGAAAAAGGAAAGAAAGAAAGAAAGAAAGGAGAGTGTGCAAGCATTATAAGCTGCATTAAGAAAAAAAAACCTTTAAACTTTTAAATTTAAATTCTAGCTCATAATTGTCGTATTCGTTTAAAATATTTCGCATAGCGGGTGTGCATGTAATATAGGATAATTTATGCATTTATAATTTTTATACGATATTTGCAATTTTTTTTGAGGGGACTAAATGTAAGAAAGTCTCCATAAAAGTTTAAAAATAAAAATAATAGGCCTATCTTTTTAAATGTTAAAATATTTCATACATTCTTCCGAATTTTTAATGCAGTGCAAAAATATTATTTTGTTAACTTTTCATTACTCATTTTATAATATTAGTTTTTTTTCCATAGCAAAAAATTACACTATAAAAAAATTTATGCTAGATCTATAACCCATCTTGAATTATTATCCTATAATATTCATAATAATTTAATATCTATCTTTTCTTCATTTATCTTGTTACTTTTGGATAAAGAGTTTTAGCATTATTGTATGAAAAGTTTTTATAGATAAACGACGTTATGTTAATATAAAATTTTTTTTTAGACAATAAAAATTGAAAGAATATATAGATTATTTTAAAACTTAAAAGAGATTCACTTATTTATATTCTTTAAAGGATATAATAATATTAATATTTATCCAAATAAAAGATAAATTACACTTTAATCCTCGAACTTTTAATTCCCGAGAAAGTGGACATTTTGGTTCTCAAATTTAATTTATTATAATTTTCGACTCAAAATATTTTGAATTGCCTCAATCAAGTTCAACAAATTAATTTAGTTGTCTAAGCATTAAAAACTTATATTAATATAAAAGCGCTATAAAAGTATATGATTAATGATACGATAATAACTATATTATTTTGATATTGTAAAATTATATATATTTAGCCAACTAACACCGGGTCGGCAAAATTAATTATAATAATTTAAAAGATTCGGACTAGAAATTATAATAAATTAAAAATTTGAGGATTCAAGTGTAGTGATTCTCATAGTTCAAGGACCAAAAGTG
Organism: Ananas comosus; assembly: GCF_001540865.1. NCBI lineage: Eukaryota > Viridiplantae > Streptophyta > Magnoliopsida > Poales > Bromeliaceae > Ananas > Ananas comosus. The sequence goes on along the minus strand of NC_033630.1, from coordinate 12,219,468 downwards.
TAATTTACCTAAAAAAAAAAAACACTATAAATTCGTTCCGCTTCGCTCGTCGAAAGGCTCTCTGAGTCTCTCTCTCTCTCTCTCTCTCTCTCTCTCTCTCTTCTTCGCCTTCTTTTTGAAGCCATTACCCCCGCAATCTCCTCTTCTCTCCTCTCTCTACCCTACAAAAAACCCTAAACCCTACTGCTCTCGCCCTCGCCCTCGCCCTCACCCTCACCCTCACCCTCGCTCTCTCTCCTCCTCAATGCTGTGACCATCGCACGCGGCGTGCACCGCTGCTCCGATCGGGGGCCATGGCGACCTCCCGCGACGTCCGCGAGGTCATCGCCAAGCTCTCCTCCGACAAGGCCAAGTCCCGCGAGGTAACAATCCATCCTTCCCCCTCCTCCGCCCATTCCCGCAAAACCCCAGCCCACTCATCCGATTTGGGATCGTTTGAGTTGATCTCAGGAAGGGGTGAGGCTGCTGAGCACCTGGCTCGAAGGCGAGAGGTCGATCGGGTTCTGCAGGCTCCTCGGCCGCAACACTGCGAAGGTCAAGCGCGGAGATATTCCCGGCGGTGAGATGTTCCTACCTTCGCTACGGAAGTGTCGGTTGTTACTTGCTGGAATTTTGAAATTGTGATTGGATTTTTTCTGACTTTGATTCTTTTGCAGCTGAGACGTGGCCTTTTATGATTACTTTGCTCACAAAGTGTGTGGCATTGGAGATCTCCGCGAGCAAGAAGCGTCCGCCGAAGATTATGCTTGCAAAGGCTCTTCGGGCTGCAGTACAGTGTGCGGAAGATTCGAAGCTTTCAGGTCCGCTGAATCATGTCACTTGGCATGTATAGCCCTTGCTATTGGTGTTGATCAGCACTTTGGATTGCAGTATAGCTAATAGCCAATAGCTATTCTGTAATTGGGATGAAAATGAATACAAACACAGAGAAGTAAAGCTATATATATATAATGTGGATCAGCTAATCACGAATGCTAACAAGAAAAAAACTAGTTATCACCCATTTCAGTTAGAGAGTTAGTACTTAGCAACCGTAGTTGGAACAGGAAAACAAGAGGGGCACGATTATTAGTATAATAAATTGATAAGCTTAATAAAGTGTTAGTACTAAAATAGAAAAATTGATACTTTAGAAAAAGATAAGTAACTCTGTTAAGAAAGACAGATGAAATGAAGGACGGTGCAGCGGATGTATGTATTCACTGGCTGTAGGGACTAAATTCTCCTCAAATTTAGGTCAATCAGGGTTGGGCACATGCCCACCTTGGCCCACTGCTCCCTCTGCTCCTGCATGCCACATGCTGAAGCTTCTGTGTTTGCAGACTAGATACTGCCAAACAGAGAAAAATAAGTTCACTATGATGTAGTTGAAACTGGAAGCAAATCAAGCAACAGTTCCTATTGCTGATTGCGAGATGAGTTATAACTGTAGTTGTCATGGGTCCAGCCCTACGTGTCTGGCTGACCTGGTATGCTGGAGCTAACGATGCGTAATGATGAAGAATTTGTATGTATACTAAATATACCAAGGCTATTTTGTTTATCCCTCAGGTCCAAGATATTTGGGAAACATGCTTATTGGTTATGCATTGACAACTTCTTGTAGTGCCTGTCATTTGTGCGACCACTCGTGTCGAATCTTTTGATAGAAGATCATTTATCTTGCAGGAAAGCCCCTACTTCTGCTTTCTGTTGGTAAATTGCTCTTCAATCACATTTGGGATGTTATAAAAGATGTTCCTAGTTTCCACTCGGAATACGCTAGCATTCTTCGGCATCTATTAACAATTAAAGAATACCGATATGAGATGAGGAATCGGATTTATTGCAGTAAGTGCTTCTTTGACATCTACCCTCTTCTTGTGAAATAATGTCTATATATTATGGTAATTCGCTCTTACTGGGTGCAGGTCTTGTCATTCTTTACATGAACAAGGTTGTAACAGGCCTAGATTCAAAGAGTAATAGTCAAACCAACACTAAGGAGGAGGTCTTCCGTTATGTCCTAACCCTTCACGTTCTGTTGGAGAACCCGCCTGGTGATTTTCCTGCTAACTTAAGGGAGGATGTTGTTAAGGGCTTTAGTGAAATTTTTGCACATGTTAGGTAAGTAATTTTGATTGGTCTAATAATTTTCGACTTGATCTGATTGTGCTAGTTAATTAATAAAATTAATTTTTCTGCTGAAATCTTTACATCGGAAGAACTATTCAATTTGATTTCTAAATCTTATGCCAATTCTCTAGTTTTCTTGTCATATATCATGATTGGGAAAGAGCTTATGCTTACGTAATTGTTTTTAATTGTATATCCTAGGGACGAGGGGAAGGTTTCGCGCAAGCTTATGGAATGCATTAATACATACTTGTTGAAAGATGGGCCAAATCTTGGATGCCAAGCTATGGAAATCCATTCTGCAGTACAGGAATTTATGTTCCATTGTTGGCTAACTACTCACGATCGTGGAATGAAGGTTCCTGAGTGTATATTATATTGGTTTTAGTTGTCATTTCTTTATTTCTTTTAATTTGTAATGACAATATAATATATATATATATATTTCTTTGGCAGAATCTATTTATTATTTATACAAGAGTCCTGCTGAAGCTCAATAGGGGTACTTCAGAAGGAAGCCGACTTGTAGAACAACTTCTTGACATCATTATCAAGGAATTAGACCAAAGCATTAGTAGCGGAGCTGCTTTTCTCTGGTAACTCTAACTCTTGGCTTTTGTATTAGTTAATTATCCTGAATTTTAAGATCTTTCGTAACTTGATTAATATTCAAGCAATCTAGGGCTGAGATACCTAGAGATGAGAAGGCTGGATCATTGGGAAGTATCCAAGAAGGATTCATGGAACTTGCTGCTGCAGTTTTATATCAGGTTTTGACTTTCCATATTGGTCATCATAAGTTGCACTTTTATATCTATATATTATTTTTGGTATTCTTTTACTGATCTATAGGTTATTCAGGCTTGCAAAAACACCGTAAAGACATCGTACAAAGAGAAGCGATTGAAGATGGTACATACTGCTGCTGTAATCAAGGATGGTATCAGCAAAGATTCTTGGGTGTGGTGAGAACTAGTTTATTTATTCTTTAGCAATTTTGGCCTTTGTTGTTGTTTAGCATTTAGAAGATCAGTTTCTAGCCTTATCTACAATTTCCTTGGAGATTGAAATGCTTTTGATTAAGTCCATTGTTCAACTGATGTGCGAATTGAAGAATAACTCTTTTAGTTATGCACGCCTTTAAATTTTGGACTAGATTAAATTGTAATCTCACTTGGATTGCTCACCTTGAATATTTCAATTTGAATTATGTGCAACTTCAGAAATTAGAATTTAAAATCACAAATAATTTTCTGTTTGAAGCTAGAAGGTAATAACTTTGAAGCCTATTTTGTGTTTAATAATAAAATCATTTTGATGTAGAGTTCAATTAGAAATTGCTTTGATGTTTAATCAATTTTTTGGTGTGAACTAAAAATGGTGGTTTGTCCATATAGTTGATGGCAGGCCAAACAATTAATTTGCGTCCATTCTGGCTCAGATCGGTTGATTTAACCTTCATGGATTTTCAATCAAAATGACATGGAAATCCTGCCTGAACAGTTTCAACCTTGATTGACATTTAAATTCTCAGATATTCTTCAATTGGCTTCTTTTTTGGTGCCAAAAATAGTCGGAATCAGTTATCACGTGCTTCTATATCTGGTGAGAACATCTGATGAATGCAACATAACATTAGGAGATTAATCTCTTTATCTCTTTCTTTGTTAGTTGGATATTAGATTGGGAGATCAATCTCTTTAGTTTCCTTTTTCGTTAGTTGGATATTAGATTCTGTATATACGGTAGCTTAATACTTGTCCTGCATTATCTATCCCTGCTTATCAAGTAACCTATTTAACTGAGGCCCTAAGTGATTCAATTTGAAACACCTATCAAATTTAGTGTCGCTTTAAAAGAAAACCAAAAACCAGCCAAACAAGTGAATTAAAGAAGGAAGATTTCTGCAGAAATTAAGATATTCCAAAATTCATCAGTTTTTGCAACTTTACCTGAAGTACAGTCATTTCAAGCATTGACTATCTTTCCTCCTTTCTCCAATTTTTTTTTTTTTCCCCTGTTGCTACCATATGTTCTTTTTTTTTTCTTTAGTTACTGAACTGCACTTCTGGAACCTGTGACTGCTCCTATTCAGCAGCCCCTTGCCTTCTATTGACTTAATGTGTATCTTTCTATTCCTGAGCGGTTGAGGCTATTTGGCAAATGCTTAGAACACTTCCTCCTTTTTCCCGGTTTGCTGAACGTTCTCTCTGCTTTTAAAATAGAGATACTTTTCAACAAGCAGGGTAAAATGCATCTGATTCTTTAACTTATATTTGGGTTTAAAATTAAAAGACTAGTTAATTGGCTATAAATTTATTAATATAAATCTGGAATTTCATGACTGAAATTGTTTAGCTCTTGAGTTTTGATTGATGAATTATTATGTATCAAGATATTCAGTTTGTGCTCTAAATAGATCAAGTTTTTATATGTGTGCTTGGCTGCTTGGTCTAGTCAACACAACACTAGGAAATAATTTGGCTGCAGTTGGAAGATATCATAAAAATGAGGAGGAAGAAAATGGATAATCTAGGTGGAACCCAGTAAAGGGATTAAAAAATTAGTTGTTTTGTTGAAAAGGCTTGTGCTCTGGAGTGGTAACCAAGTTCGTTCTCAATAGCTGTATTATTAATGCCGTGATTGAATTTGTAGATTATTTACAAGATCATCCAAAGCTATAAACCCCCATTCATATCTATTCTAGAGGAGAGGGTTTGCAAATCTTTCCCTTTCTGGCAAATTTCTTCTATAATGTCTTCATGTTTCTTGCCATATTGTTAGCTCTTGTTTTAATTCGCAATATACAGCTACCGATTGATTTATCCATATTAATGTGGCATTTGCCCGCATTATCTGCTGCAGGTGTAGTGTTGTTTCTTTTCTTATTCATAACTATGGATGCCGTATAGACAAGGCTTCGGTGGTCAGTTGGTTTGAAGCCACTTGCAACAGTTTAAAGAGGTACTCAGCTTTTGATGAATTTATCGAAATAAATGTTGACTTATTGTTAATGTGGTCTTTTATTGCATGTATTCTGGCGCTAAACTTTATGTTTGTCCTTGAAAAGTTGGGTCGATTTAACACTTTGGCTTCATTTTATATGGCGTTTGCCTTTCGTGTTCACTTGCTCAGGAGACGCAAGCTTACAACATCAAAGAGCTCAAAAGCTTATAAAGTTAATATTTCATATATTTTGATATATCCATATGTGTCGATGTGTGCGCGCATGAGCGCATGCACACATGCTGCATGCTGAGCATGCGTGCATGCAACATTTTTTCTCAATTTTATTGCGTTTTTCCAACGTGGCAGTGGAAAAATGAAGATTTTGCAGTAATCTACAGTAAAATTAGGATTTCAGCTGCACATTTTCTCTATCTGCAGTAAATAGAAATGAATATAAGAAGTATAGAGAGAGAGTTTGCTGCTGTCTATGACTAGCAGAAATTCTTTACGGTCATATACCAGAGAGCTAT
>NC_033630.1:11868002-11913859 GCF_001540865.1 Ananas comosus | reverse complement strand
CTACTATCTCGAAGGTTAGCTGCTAGCCGAGACAATTCGAACTAGACCTCATAACTTTAATGGATCTTTTATTGAAAACACTAAAAAGCAATAGTAAATGAATCACTAGCTTTCTCAAGTTTTAGTTATTAAAAATTACCAACTACATATAGCAAACGTTCAAATTGCCACATCTTTATAAGTTTAATTTATTTTAAAACTATCTTTAAAAAAAATATGATAAACAACGTTCTAATTATAGAGACTAGCTTTTAAAATCACAATATAATCGTAAAAAATACTCTAAAAATAAAAGTCGGCAACTAAAACTTGGTAAAGCTAGCGATCCATTTTCTATAGCTTTTTAATATTTTAAATAAAAGATCTATAAAGTTTATTTGACCTAGTTCAAATTGCTTTGGCTAGCAGCTAAGCTTTTGAGATAGTAGTATTTGCCGAATCCTCATGTCTCTAGAGGTACGAGGATTTATCGTGTGTTCTGGATGATATATATATATATATATATAGAAAACAAATCGGTAGTAAAACAGCTCGTTTACTACCGATAGTATTCTAGCTCAACTCTATATATATATATATATATATATATATATAGTAGGTCTTGTGTGCTATTTAGGAGCATGGAGATCTCTGTACTCCTAAGCCGTTTATGATGATAGAGTTTTCGAATCGACGATCGGTTTCGTTAAACTTGATCCAGTTTATTTGAAATATCTAGAAAATAAATTTTATAATTTTTCGATATCTTTTACCTAGCGATCGAAATGGTTCAAAATCAACGGCTGAAAATAAAAATCTCATAAAAAATGCTAATATAACACTAAAATTTTCGATCAGAGATATTAATCTTGCAACAAATAGTATAAAAAAAATTTCTATCAAAATTTTATTTAATTTGAATATTTCTACACCGTTAAACTTGCAAACGATATACATCAACCATTAAAAATTATTGATGGCCAAAAAGTCGGAAGCACCAGATTCTCTATGCTTTCGATAGTATGTATGTATGTCGAGTGTAACTCCACCATATGTATGTATGTACGTATGTATATTTCTTATGTATAGTGTAACTCCACCATTTTATATACAAAATGAGATAAGTTTATATATACACTTTTCAACTACATAAAACGAAACAAACTATTTATAGTTTAGTATTTTTTACTATATCCAATTAAATAAGATGCGTATAACTATAACTACTGTATTTTACATTTCTATTTATACTGTATTTATAATTATATTCAACGAAACGCCTGATGAGTTATTCTTTGATTTATTATTATAAGTCAAAATTTATAATATTTGTTAATTGTTTTTTTGCAATTTTTTAGATGTATATCATAAATTATAGGATAAGAAAGAAAAAGTGTAAAGTTGCAAAAATCACAAAAGAATCTCACTTTTCAAATTCAACCCCATTTAAAGAAACTATTGACTTTTTCTTTTTCTTTTTCCTTTTCTTTTTCTTTTTCTTTTCAAAAACTCCACATCTACTTTGGAGATGTCTCTGTTAATAGTTTTAAATTATTCTATAGCAAATGTAACTGCACTAATTAACTGATAATAGCTAATTGGGTAATTAAATTTAATCAAAATTTCAATTTAATTAACCAAAAACCATAATTTAAAATTATTAAAAAATAAAGGGGATGGAATAAAAAAGGTAGTGGATAACTACAAAGTTTTGTAATTACGAATTTATTTCTGTAAAATTTTAATTATTAAATATACCGTTCTAAAGCTCTCAAATGTATAAATTTATTTTTGTAGGGTAGTTTTCTTAAATTGACCATTAAATTTTTGCCTTTTGAATTGCTATGCCTATTTTTTAAAAAATAGTTTTATTAAATTTATCTTGAAATTTATAATTTATGCTTAATATAAAATGATGCAAAAAAATTTAAAAAAATATATATATCATAAGTAACGTTAAAATAATTTAAAAATTAAGAATAAATTTTAACCGGTCAATTAACAAAGAGTGATAGTTGTACTCAAAATAAGCAACTTGAATATGCTTGATAAGCAAAGCTTTTATAGACAAACATTCAATTTCATAACTTCATAGGGATACACTTGCAATTAACCACAAAAAAAAAAGAAGAAAAAGTTGAGAGAGGGTATTTCAAAATTCCCTGTAATTGAGGGGGTTTCCATGCAAGTTTGCTTAAATGCAATTTTCGAGCTTTTGATTTTACCCAAACCCCAAAGTTATAAATAATCAAGAGTAATTTTTTAAATTTTAAGGGAGCAAAATGAAAATATGCATACATATTAAAACTTGACCCAAAATAAAGAAAAACAAATAAAAGAAAAAGTTGAGAGAGCGTATTTCAAATTTCCTGTAATTGAGGGGGGTTCCATGCAAATTTGCTGAAATACAATTCCGAGCTTTCGATTTTACCCAAACCCCCTCTCTCTTTCTCTTTCTCTCTCTTCTTTCTCTCTCCTCCCCTCCTCTCTCGGATCTCATCGCCCTCGATCTCTTCTTCGATTGCGCCTCGAATCGATCGAATCCTCCGCCCTACGATCGATCCAATCCTCGATTCGCTACCTTTTCATGCTGTTCCTCTGATTTCTAGGGTTTTCCCCAATTTTTCTTGTTCAATATTCAATATACTCGGATCGATCCGCGGTTCTACGTAGGCGCGGTGTTCGTCGGGTTCCGATCTTTGTTTTGGTGTTGATTCGGCCATGGAGCCGATGGAAATCGTCGGGAAATCGAAGGAGGACGTTTCGCTGCCCAAAGGTGAGATTTTTGGATCGATTCTTAGGGTTTTGATGCAGTTCTTGGTAATTTTTTTTCCGAAATAGTTTTGATTGGATTGGGAATTGTGTATTTGGGGTTTCTTTAGTTTCGATTAACATATGCGCGATTGAATTGGTGTCGATTTTGTGAAATCTATGCTAGCTAACATGCAAAAAATTTCGTCTTTGATATGGTGTGGGAATAGATAAGATTGAGTTAGATGAGGGTGGATTGAGATATATTTATGGGTTTTAATGAAAATTATGCTCCAAATTCAAATCCACTTGGAAAAAAAGAGTTATAATTAGAGAAGTTATATGACATGTAACTAATATGCGTGAAAAAATAGTGTATTCGGTAGCATACTGGTGATTATGGGCCTATTTGGCTCTTGTGGAGATTTTGTGGAAGTCCTGTTTGAGTAGAGTCCTCAAAGAAACTCTAGCAGTTTTTTGATAAAATTCCTACAGATTAGAGCTTTAATTTAAGGGTTTAGGGACTTCTTGGTCCTATTATAAGTTGTAGTGTGGTTTGATGAAGCATTATCTGAGTTGTGCTTTTAGTAGTAGCACTAGATTAAAGTTGATTCAACAACTGCTCTTTGCAATAGAAGTAGAAGCGCGAACTTGCTTCTGCTTGAGGGCTTAGAATCTCATTTTCAGCCTCTTGCTGCAACAAAAGCTTCAAACTTACCTGTCTGCCAAATACCCTAATTGAGGTTATTGTAACTTCAAGAAGTAGAAGTGGGGCTAAACAGACACTTAGAAGCTTATTTTGTTTGTGTTAAAGCCAGAAGTTCCTAGGCTATTCGTTTGGCAAGGGCGTCCCTTCAGCTTCTTGAGTGAATTTAGGTTAGAAATTTGTGAGATGCTTACTATATTAGCATATGGTTGCTATACTTTTTCCTAATGGTCTGCTATTTTAGATGAGACTCATAACTTTTGCTACTACTTTTCAGCCACTATGTTTAAAATTATCAAGGAGATGTTGCCGCCGGATGTTCGTGTAGCCAGAGATGCTCAAGATCTTCTTGTCGAATGCTGTGTCGGTAAGCTATGAATGCTTTACAATTCTTATTTGTCCACTGTTGATGTTATTTCAATTACCTATGTGTTGGCAAGATAAATAATGTTATTTTGCCATATTTGCACGTGAAATCAATTCATCTTTTGTGATGCAACTCCAGTACATTAATTCTCTATAAATTGTTTTATATTACCTTTTTCTTTGAAGTAGATAACAGCCGTGAAACTGAATGGACCATATAGTTTTCCCTCTTTTTTATCTTTGGGTAGCAAAACTTCCAACATGGTCCTGATCTAAAGTATTTTTATTCAAAATATCGGGCTCTTTTGGAAAGAATGATTTACTACAAACTTCAGCTAAACAGTTTTTGACAACTACAAATTTTCGATAGAACATTAGAACATAGATATTCTGTCGTGTTTTTTACATGAGGTACTTGAGGCCTTAAATGCATAGATGAGGAGTTCTGGAGTGACACAACATGAATATATTGCAACAGAAACCAACTTTTTGTTGAGATAGTATTATAGCAGCTTTATGTTTATTACCTGTGCTGTTTGTGATGATGAGTATGTTGGTCCCCTCTCTCTCTTTCTCTCTCTCTCTCTCTCATTTCTTGTGCTGATTTAAACTTCTCTTTGTTTGCACTATTATTGGCAGAATTCATCAACCTTGTCTCTTCAGAGTCCAATGATGTTTGTAATCGGGAGGACAAGAAAACAATTGCTCCTGAGCATGTTCTTAAAGCTCTTGAGGTTAATATTCTTTTGCTCATTCTTACACGTTTGATGTTTGTTTATTTACCTACAGCTCTTCATTAATATAAGTTTGTTATCGTTGCTTCTTCCACACCAATATGTTGTAAGAAGTTTCACTTTCGTAGCAGCTAAGTGCAATATGAGAACTTATCTTGTGGATATTATTGTTTGCTTTTACTAATGGACGCATGTAGATAAGGGATATTTCTTTATAATACTTAATTTTTGGTCTAGTTTTCAGCTTTACTCTTTGCGGGGAGTTTTTATTTTCCATGAGGAAAGTTTCTAAGTTCTGCTTTTGTTTTAGTTCGAACTACAATCCAATGGAAGCTATAGATCTTGTTTGTTAATAATTATTAGGAAAACCAAACTTAGCTTCTTAAGAAATGTCCTGTTACTAAAAAAAATGATTCAAGTCTTATTTCTAATGAGTAAGTTTACTTTGAAGTTGTTTCTCTATCTTTAGCAAGCCATCGTCTGATGTTAGAAGTTTTTGCGAAATCTACGAATCTGTAGACATTTCTATCAGGTCTCTTTATTATGCTTTTTTACAGTCATAACGTCCTAGGATGGCTCGTCGCCACAATTTTACTCTGCACTACGGAATTGGACAGAGTTTAAGAGCTAACTTCTCAGACGGGGCAGATAGCTCATAAGCGCTATGATTCTTATTGTAATTCATTTTGCGTCTTCATTTCCATTAATATCTATCGACGATTGCTAGTGAAATTTATTTGTTGGATTCAGCATAAACCAATTCTAGAATCCTAAGTTTAAATAGACTTGTCATTTCTTTTTCTATCTGCTATCCCTCTTATTGCCTCATCCTATATTTCTAGGCAAGCGAAACTTCATTCTTCTTTTGTTTTTTTGGATTATTCTTCCTTCTTTACATGTATCTTAATATTAATACTGTCACCAGGATCTTGGTTTCGGTGAGTACATCGAGGAAGTATACGCTGCGTACGAACAACATAAGATGGACACTCTGGTGTGCTCGCATTTTCTCTCTCTGGCTTCTTCACTAATTTAGGTTTCAAGTCGAAAACTCGAAATGTACCGACTTTGCCTAAAACTACAGTGCATTTCAAACAACGACCTAAACCTCAGCATCCTATTTTCCGTACCTGATCTTAAGATATTTTGGAAATAGGTACCTAAACTTTGATGTTTATTTCTACCTAAATTTACAGTTTTTGTAATATCTTTCATGTAATATTCTGTCAAAATTTTATGAATACTATGAGGTTTAGGCTTTAGAATTAAAACTTTTGAAGTTCTGATAACTGTTTCGAGAATGTTGTATGAAGTTAGGCAGTTTAAAAAAAAAGAAGTAGAAAAGTTACAAAAGCTTAGGTATCTGCTTGAAAATGTGCTGTAGTTCAGTTAAGGTCTGTATGATACCGTAATTTTTTAAGTGCGTATCTTATTATAATCTGAATCTTTTTGCTATACGCGAAAAAAACCCGAAACAGGATTCTCCAAAAGGCGGCAAATTTGTCGGCATAGAGATGACGGAGGAAGAAGCACTTGCGGAGCAGCAGAGGATGTTCGCAGAAGCCCGTGCGAGGATGAACAACGGATTAAACCCGCAGAAGCAGTCGGACTCGGATCCAGACCGCAGTTTAGAAAGCTAAAGAATAGAAAGACAAGAAATCTCTTTTCACATCTGTGGTGTAGGCATGTAGCTTACAGACTGTCAGATCCTGCACTCTGTTTCTAGCTTTGAGGAGTTTGTCAGAAAATGTTGTCAAATTTGTATCAGTAAATTGGTAGGGAAAAGAAAATCAAAAGAAAAAAATCATTACTTATCTTTTCTAAATTGTGTGTGTGGTGAATTACTATAGTTTTTTGTTTATATCTGTGTATTGGTTTTTAGATACTATTACCTAAATTTAGGGTTCAGATTTTTGCTATTAATAGCAAAGTGCAGTAGATGAAATGTTCTGGAGAAAAACTATGGGGTGAAAATTACTAAAATAACCCCCTGAAATAGGTACCTATATTTAAAATTTGATTTTATTATCAAACATTTTATTATTTAGTCCCATAGAGATTATAAGGTTAGGTGAATTAGATCAAAATTCTCCGAGTTGAGTTATGATTTTTTTTTAAAAAAAATGTATTATTTATTGTTAGTAGTAGTATAAGCTTGGATGGGAAACATGAAAACTTGCCAAAACTCAGGTGCTCATTTCCACCAAATAGATGTAACTTACCAAATTATGTAGACATTTTGGCTTATCATAACTCAGAATTTTGATCATCAGCTTGTGCGTTTTCTTTAGGGTTGAAATAAAGAGAGGAAAAACAAGATGTATCTGGGAAAGTTTCTTGGTTTCTGCGATCTACGGATAAGTTCAAACTGATCAAATTTGCTCTTGAAATTTATCTATCCCATCATAATTTTTTGTAAGAAAGATTATGACAATTTCATACAGAATGAGAAATTTGATAGGCTAAAACACAACGATTTACGTTGTGCCACTTATACATAAAAAAAACCACCAAATAAAATAGATTCTCCTGATTACTATATGTCGGATCGGTGGCGCTAATCATTAATTTCAAAAGCTCGAGCTGTTAAAAATACGCAACCAATTCATTTAAAGTGTACAGATACAGCGTCCACGGATCTCGATTGTGATTCAGCCCATCCGGTCTCACCCCACTTTGAACATGAGGCTCATGCCATTTCGAATGTGACTCAATCCAACCCGATCTCCCGCCACAGAGCAGAATGCTGACCTATTTAAGCCAACACTATAAAACCTCACAATTTAAAGTTACTTGAAAAGGCAACAACAACATACTCAGCAACATCAGAATCCTAATGAATTTATTGCATTCCGAACGAGATCTGGCGTTTCCATTGCCGAGACGTGGAATAGCTTAAAACCCTAGCTCTCTTATTTACCAGGTTGTTCTACTTTTGTACGGAGTGTAAAGCACTCACCTAAACAGAAATAAGAGCAAAACCCGACGAAACTTAAACAGTTTCAGCACATTTCTCAGATAAAAAGCATCAAATTCGAATTTTTCAATCTTTTTTTTTATATAGCCCAGGATTATAATCAGCCGGTGTTCCTCATCCCAGCGGCGATTCCATTTACGGTGATGAGCAACGCGTCTCTGAGCTTATGATTGTCATCGTCGCGCCGCAACCTCCGCAGTATCTCGACCTGCAGCATGTTGATCGGATTCAAGTACGGCAGCCTGCTCTCAATCAACCTCCTCAGACTGCGGTTGTTCTGTGATAGTTTCTCGTGCCCGCCGACAAGTAAAACGAACTTCTCGGTCGTAACCAGCTCCTCTCTCAGCTCCGCGCCCAACGCCCTCCTCTCCTCCGACACTAACACTTCGTCGTAATGCTTCGCGATAGAAACATCCGCCTTCGCTAAAACCATCTCGATTAGATCGATAGTGGATTGGAAGAAAGGCCACTCTTTGTACATGGCTTGTAGTTCTTCTTTGTATCCTTTATCGCACGCATCTTTTAGACCGGCTCCGATGCCGAGCCAGGCCGGTAGGACGGACCGGGTTTGGGTCCATGCGAAGATCCAGGGAATGGCTCTTAAATGGCCGATAGCCGTCGAGGTTTTCCGACGGCTCGGGCGGCTCCCGATGTTCAAGAAGCCCAGCTCGGCTTGTGGGGTGGCCTCCTGGAAGTAGGTTATGAAGTTAGGGTTGTCGTACACGACGCTGCGGTAGTGGTTGCAGCTCGTATTGGATATTTCCTCCATCACGTGGCGCCATTTCTCATGACGAGGGGGGAGAGGGGGCCGCATTGTTGCGAGCAGGACAGCAGTAGTGTAGATCTCGAGTTGACGTACGGCGGTTTGGGGGAGCCCGAACTTGGCTTGCACCATCTCGCCTTGCTCGGTTGAGCGGAGCGTTCCCTGCAAGTAGAAATTAATGATTATTTATTTATGCGTCGGCGGATAGAGTCCAGTTCCAATGTATCTACCTATCAATACTAAAATCTGCTTTAGCGAATATCACCATACACACACGCACAAAAAAAAATGATATTAATATAATATTTTTCCTTGGTTGCTTTCGCAATCATAGCATATAGAGAAACCAGAGAGTAGAAGGGAAAAAGGTGACAACTTCGAATTATTTCAGGGGCCCAAGTCGTGATCTTCGTTGCATTGTTAGTTTTATTTTTCCTTTATAAACATGATTTTAAACCAGAAGAGAAGATGCACAGATTAACGGACTAACCATTACGGATCCGGGAGGCTGCGACTGTATAGCCAGATAAGTTGGCCCGCCGCCACGACCGATACTCCCACCCCGCCCATGGAAGAGAGTGACTTTAATCCCAAACTCATTACATGCAGCAACAACGTCCTCTTGTGCCTTATACAATTCCCATGCCGCGGTAAATCTACCAGCATCTTTCCCAGAATCAGAGTAACCAACCATAACCTATATTTGCCAATCCCAGAAGTTAAATATAATTGAGAGAGAGAGAGAGAGAGAGAGAGAGAGAGAGAGATGATGGAAATGCAGTACCTCTTGGTGGCCGTTGTGGTTCTTAATAATATGTTCGTGATACCAGTCGATTGATAGTAACTTCCTAATTACCGACCCGGCCTCTCTCAAATCTTTTACAGTTTCAAAGAGTGGAACAACTCTTAACCTGTTTCAATGAAGATAAACGATCGATTAGTACTAGCAAATGCCGTCTACATATCAACTAAATGCAATGTGTAATACAAATTTGAAACAAAGAAGCACAAATGTGGAAAAGATTATCGAGAGGAAAAAACCAATAAGAAGCGCATAGATTTTTCATTGAAAGTGAATTTCTTACGTTCCACCCGGACACGGTCTCCCCAGTTCCCCACTCACAGAAAGCCTAGCATCCTTTTGCAACAACTCCACAGCAAGAACATCACTAGCCTGCAAAATATAGAAAGAATATACGATGTTTCTCATGAGCAAAGATACATAGGAAACATGTACTTTATATTAAAATAACTAAGAATGAGGAAGAAGTTTTCTTTCTTTATGACCATCT
The DNA here is from genome assembly GCF_001540865.1 of Ananas comosus. Taxonomy (NCBI): domain Eukaryota; kingdom Viridiplantae; phylum Streptophyta; class Magnoliopsida; order Poales; family Bromeliaceae; genus Ananas; species Ananas comosus. Next base: position 11,904,291 of record NC_033630.1, on the reverse strand, counting down.
GTAATAAATTTGTATCAAGCAAAGGAAAGATGTTATTACATTGGAAGCCATTGAGATCACATATGCTCCAAGCGAGTCGCTCCCCAGTTCAGCTGCCACTCTGAAAGTGTCGAGGACCTCTTTCACATCTGGATTCACCTAGAGAGCCCATAGTGCAATGGAAGTCAGCCTTAGATAAATTAAAGCACTTTTTTTTTTTGGCTTTTGGGCAGTCAGCTCTCTCAAGAACAGTGAAACAGCAGTCGTGGTATGCAAGGCGCCAGATTGAAAGTTGGCTTGGTGTTATGTGCATTATACCCATATCAACAATTATCCACTGATTGGCTTGCTTAACGACTATGTAATTTGTTTAGAAGACGGTAAGGGGGAAGTTACGCCCCTTACTCTGCCATGTGAGATTAAACACCAGTTTGCTTAAACCTGGTTATTCGAGAACAACCCAGGACAGCAATTTCATTTGCCCTCTCGAATAGTGCTGTGCCCAACTTTATCTCCATACATCCCCATAAAAATTGCAGTTACCTCTCATCAAGCCATTTTCACTTGTCCCTTACATGTCAGAATAAACATGAAATTCATTTTATTCTTAGTCATCCTGAGATAGCAGGATAAAATATAATCCTGAAGAAACTGTGCCCAGGAAAATTGCTTTGGAGATAAAATCGGAATACCATATTTAGATTTCCTTTAATTTCTTCTTGGACCTCTTTTTCCAATATAAAACTCCTTGTGAATGCATGGTTTAGCAAATTACAGGATATGATTATAATCGACTAACCTCTATAGTTGGGGGAACTAAAGGCCTCTTTCCTTTAAGCTCACTGGTTAAAAATTCCAGTTTCTTTTCTTCATCCCACTCACTATAAACACCCATATCAAGGTATGTTGTGATGGCATCCAATGCTTCAGCATGCCGACCCGATTCCTATTAAAACAGCAAGGGAAGGGGGGNGGGGGGGGGGGGGTGGGGGGCGCGGGGAGTAAAATAGATGGATAATTTGTCACATATTTATTTGAAATTAATTCCTATTTTATAAGTAAAAATAAGTATCAACTATACCTGGCGAAGATCAAGCTTCATTAAGACCATTCCAAAGGTGGCAACCCTTCTTATCAGATCAGCTAACCTCCCATCAGCGAGAATGGTGGAACCGCAAGATTGCTTCATGCAATATTTATGAAAATTCAAAAGACAACCATGCAATTATAAATCACTCGGAATAATAGGAAAAGATTGAAAAGATATTCACATATTTACAGGGTTATATATGATAACATTCCAATAAATAAAATAGAGAGCATATTGAACATATCTTATAAGTTACCAACAAATTACTTACCAGGGATTCATAACACAAGAGTAATGGTTCCAGTAGTTGATCGGATGTTTCATAATACTCAGCTGGATCATGTTCGCAAGGAAGATCCTCAAGGAGAAGCTCAAGCCGTCTACGTGTCTTCATTAGCTGTAGTTAAATGCATGTTAATAATACATTTATAACTAAATGCATTACGCACTATGTCCATTATTATGGCTAGCGGTCTAAGCCGCCTCAATTAATTTTCTGGGTGGTAAAATTCTTTAGTCCTTCATTCTTTCTAAGCAATAAAATGCTTCTGTGCCTGTTTGGCATGGCTTTCTAAAGTAGCTTCTCAACTCAAGGAGAATACACAAAAATGAAGCTTCAGATTGTAGGAAGAAAGAACCTGACATGAGTTCCTGGTTACCCAAAATGGAAACTCAAATTTGAAGCTTCTATTTCTACCCAAGGCGGGAGGGTGTTTAGCAAATTTCAGTGAAAAAGCTATGAGAGCTTCAAACAGTTCTTCTCAGACGACACTTCTAGGACAAGAAAAAAAATAAAAAGGAACTAACCTTATCATTTACGTGCCCAAGAACCACTCTATATGGGGCGATTCCAGGGCGTTGCAGGCTGGGCTCCAGAAGCTTCCGGAAGCTTGACTTGCCAATCTGGGATTCTGCGAAAAGCTTTCTTTGAACGAGACTAGTGTTCGTCTTATTCACTTTTGACGACCCTAGAGGAGGCAAAGAGCTGTTTTCTAAAGAGACCACACCATCTTCATATTTTCTTGAGGAATTTTCAGCGGAATTCTGAAATTGAAGCAAATTTAGAAACATTCATGGAATCTTGTATTGTAAGAGGTGGAAGAATAGATCAGAAAATAAGCAAACAAATAGTTTGGACAGTGAATCATGAAAAGCTGTTACCAAATTTCATCTCTTTCAGCCAAATAAAAGTTATCTTCAGTCTGATTTTTTTTTTTTTTTTTTTTTTTTTGCTCATAAGCTTAATAATACAATCATCTACATGATAATTTAGTGTATATCAGTGACTTTATGATTTAAAATGACATAAGAGATGATAAACTGGGATGAGATTGGTACTTTACGGTATCGTGGTGACTCGGTGGATAGCAAAAGATGTTACGAGGCTACACTGGTTTCTCTTAAAAACTGAATGGAACAACTTATAAATTACCCTTTTTCAAGTAACGGTATAGAATCTCATAACTTAAAAGCTTTGTCTTACCTGCCGAGTAATGTTGCCGGGAAATTCTACTACGTGGTATTTAGAATCACCATCATTGCATTCTGCAAGAGTGGCAAAACCTTACATTAACAGAGAGATAAGGAGTCCAGGAAACAATTTAAATAAAATTTAGTTACGGCATTTTAGTAGAAAACTTCTTACAGATAAACAAGAAACCTGATATATCAACATAGCCACCAGAAAATATGTCAATGCGATTTTCATTATTTTCAGGAATACTTGGAAGTCCATAGTGCATGACGTGAAACAATAATAGGTTTTTCGCAAAAGTAGTCAATCTTTTCTTTGCTTTTGCAAATTTGGTCTATTTTGTCATATTTGCAGCTTTTGCACGGACTGAAATGCCCTCGGCCCATATTCTGTAAAATATAAGCACTTGAGTCCCAGTCAAGGTTACTCTAGTCCGTGCCAGGATATTTTGTCCGAAATTGCAAAAATAGAACAAATAAGCCAAATTGCAAAAAATTGAAAAAGTGGGTTGTTATTGCAACATGGCCGACAATAATTTATGGACGCAAAGAAATATGAACATACCTGTGCAGGAAGGAAGATCAGCACCAGCTGGCAGGTGAGCTGGCAATGCCAAGCCTTGGTGATTGTAATGTTTCATATGGTTTCTATTTATTGGCTGATTCCAGCTTTCGTAATGCCGATCCTCAGATGCCGATTCTGTAAAATAATTTTGGGAATTAAGATAAAAGGCATAAAAAAACTATCTGACAAAACAAAGCAATAGATGTTGATTGTACTTCGTAGAGAAAATTTGAGATAAAAGGACTTCTTCAAATTCATTGTTCTCTTGGTTAGTCCACAGATTTAGTGGCTTTTTGGCAAAAAGAGATTCACATAGACACATCAGCTCACCTTTAAGTAAGATTTCATTCGCTAAGCTTGCCAATCTACCATTGCATCTGTTCATAGATAGCTCAAATCGAAGATTGTCAACTTCCCTAATGTAGAGATCCATTGCCATCCACCGCGACAACAAAGATACATCTCTTGTCACCTGCATCCGGTAAATTATAAATCTATTAGCATCCGCATTGCTGAAAATGGCAGTAAACTTCAATTTATTTAATCATGAATATCTCCATATCTGGCAAAAAAAAAAAATCAATGGTTTTAGGAAGTAATTCTCACTTTTGCAGTGACATTTGGATTCCCATCACGATCGCCACCCATCCAGGAGCCGAATTTAATTGGCGTGCAAGTTAGAGGAAGTGGCCTACTAGTATGCTGCAGATAACAGGATAGTTTATGTAATGCTAAGAATTTTATAATAAAAATCCAAAAAACATATCAAACAAAGGGGGGAAAAGAAAACCTTTTTTAGTGCATTGCTAACACGACGTAGATAGTGTGGAATAGCTTTCCAGAGCGATTGCTCCACAATGTGCAAGCCTAAAAAAGACAAAGAAGTATTACTACAAACTTATGAGGTCAGGGGTCGGTTTGCAAAAGCATGAAAGTTTGGAGGGATGTAGATTTATTTAACTCATATATATATATAGGCAAAAATATTAAAATGTTTACCGGTCCTAGCTTCATCAACAGGAGTAGGTTTATGACGCCTCAGTTCATCGGTCTGCCATATTGCAGTAATCTCCCTCATCTACGAAAAGGCAGAAACAGAAAAAAAAAATATGAGGAAATGAAATTTAGCCATTTCATGTAACTATATATATATATATATATATATATATATATATATATATATATATATATGGAGAATACCAGATCCTCGATAAGCATTTCTTTATCTTCATGGCTGAGATCAGGGCGTTCGTTGAACTCCAAAAGATGCTGCTCAAAAAGTCTGTCAGTAACTAGAATTGCAAATGAAATAATGATCAAAAGAACTCAACAATGGCTTCAGGACTTGATGTATCATATTCGACCCCCGATTTAACGTAAATTCAAATACAGTCAAAAGAAATAAAATTGAAGTTGATTCAATTCCATGAGTTAACTAATACTGTTTTCTAAGGTTCCAGAGGTCTAAAGAAACAACTTATGACTCGACTCTTCATTTGATGGCACAGAGCTTTATAAATATCACAGTGCGCCTTATTCTAAGATCTCAAGTTTATCCCTAAAGCACCAAAATGTATGCAATAATAAACTAGTATCACAATGTGCTGTGACAAAAGAAGACTTCAAACAAATAACTCGGCCTAGACATTTTATAGCATAATAAATGTACTTTCAACTAATTTTATGCGTCCTAAAGATTAAATGACAAGACCAAAAAAGACTTAAGTTGTCATTATATTGCAAAGTTTCAGACAAATTAGCATAATAAAGGGCATAAAAGGGCTTACGGCTATTCTAATGTGTTTATATTGCAGGGTACGCCTATTTATTTGAGTGGGATGTGCCGTAAGAACAATTTCAACTTCCTGCAATCAAAATTAGCATCGAAAGTTAATGTCAATTACGCTAATAACAAACTTAGATCAGTGGGTAAGGTAAAATCAGGGGAAAAAAGGAAGGTAAACACCTGCTTGCAAACAGTATTATAAAGTTCTTCAGGAGGAACTCCGCCGTGTATCAACTTACTGAATATGTCATCACATGATTTTGATAGATAAGCGACATTACGCGCCTTACGGACCCTGCATGAGATTAGAACAGCTTGATAAAACATGCATGGGTCAATTATCATTGTAATTTGTAAATGATAAAACGTAGTCAAATCTAATTGCTCTCTTCCTAAATATCGGTCAATAAGCAAGAAAGGATTGGCGCACAAAAAGAAATGATCAAAAGCACACCTGTGATGGGTTTCTGCGATGCTCATAAGGCTTAGGTAGTGGCTAAAAGCGCGGGCCAGTGACAAGGCTTCCTCGAGTGTCATCTTCGATATCTCCATTGCGAGTTGCTTCTCGAGCAACTCTGCTGTCTCCTCCATCCCTGCCGCCCTCATATTAACCGCACTCTACCATAACAAATCATGGAAGTTCAACGATTATGACCATAAACATCATCTAATGAGACTACAGATTTTCATTTACGAAACCAAAAGAAACCATGAAATAAGAACATAAAGACCAGTGTGATATGGGCATCTAAAGACAATTGATGGAAACAAACGACTACAATTACATAAGCTATCTTTAAAGGAAAAGTAAACATGACAAAAGTAGCAACCTTGTAGTGTAGAGAACAAGTTAAGCAAAATAAAAAAGCATCTACCTTTATTCATCAAAATTAGAAATTGAAACAACAAAAAAAAAAAAAGTTCCCAAGAAGAATGAAGATATAATATAAGAACTTGAACTAAATTTTTTTTAAAAAAAGGAAAAATCTTCAATGACTCAATACCTAGCTTCTCCGAGTAACCATTGATCCTACAGATCAAACTTAGGCCATACAAAAGTCCAACAACATAAAACAAACAACATAAATTTTATTGAACAATTTGTATCAGATCGATCTATCAGGTAGATGATATCACAGTTAATTGTACACCAACTTGGTTCCAATACTTTATGGGTTCATTAACCATCCTTTATCTACTCCGTTTTCTCTCGTATCAGTGCACATGGTATGATTACGTAAGTTAGCATGGATATTATGACTAGTCCTAGTACTGTTTTATCATATCGATTTATTTGCTGAGATCGTACCAGAACTAGTCCAAACACCCTAAGTTCCAATAGATTATTGGTTTCCATTAATTAATGAGTTAAAAATCCCATCTTTTACCTGTCCTGTAACCTCTCTTATCAATGCACATAGCACAATTCATCGGATCTCATTGCCACGATTATCATGCATAGTTTTACAACAAAATCACTTCCACCACCACCAATCAAATCGAAACCAGCCGTAAAAAACCCTAATTTCGATTAATTAATGGATATAATCCGAGCTTTTACCCATACTATCACCTCTAATTCATCTCAACGTTACGACGACGCAACTAATCATGCAGAGTTTCTGTATCAGATCGATCTTTTCGACAGCAACACCATCAACAAAACCAGCTGTAAAACCCTACGAATCGCATCGAATGAATAAGCGGCCAAAAACCAAATTTGCGGTTGATGGTGGGGAGAACGGGACCTGAGCGAGGATGCGCTTCCTCTCGACGTTGTCCATGAACTGGGGCCCGATCTCGCGGTGGAGCACGTCGTTGAGGAGGCTCCCGAGGAGTCGGCAATCGTCCTCGAACGATTGGAACGAGATCTCCTCCGCTATGTCGTCGGTTGTATCCGTCATTGTAGACGATGATGGAGACACCGAGAGCGAGAGCGAGAGCGAGAGAGAGAGAGAGAGAGAGAGAGAGAGAGAGAGAGAGAGAGAGGAGGAAGAAGAAGACGAAGAAGAGAGAGAGAGAGAGAGAGAGAGAGAGAGAGGAGGAAGAAGACGAAGAAGAGAGAGAGAGAGAGAGAAAGGGTTAGAGAGAGAGAGAGAGAGAGGAAACAGGGGAGAGTGAGAGAGTGAGAGAGAGAGAGATAGAGAGGGGAACGCAGATGCAACAAACTGGGGAACTTTTGCGCAAATGCCCAAAACCATTCACATTTTGCACCTTAGTTTTATTTTATTTTATTTTTTTTTGTGATGTTGTTCTTAGGATTTTTTTTTTTTGGGTAAACTTTAAATACCACCCCGTAGCTTTGCACTTTCTCACTTATTGTCATGTGGTTTAAAGTATACCAAGTTTGTGTTCTGTGATTTTACTTTTATTTTTTTCTCAGTTTTTTCGTTAATATTTTGTTAAATTATATACAAAAAAACTTCAGATATTCCATCTAGATTTATCAAATATTTACTTTAGAACCATTTAATTTTAACTTTGTCACTGATTTAACGAAAAAAATTAGTGAAATGGATAATAAAAATATAAAAATGGAACCACATGGTACTAATTTAATACACTTTAAACCACAGTGTACTAAAGTGAGAAGTGCGAAATCAGAGGGGCTAACTTGATACACTTCAAACTATAGGGTACTAAAGTGAGAAAATGTGAAACCACAAGGGGGTATTCGAAGTTTACCCATTTTAAAATCTATAGGTTTTTCTTTTTGAGTCAAAAATCTCTAAGTTCCAAATCAAACTTATAGTGAAAAGATGTAAAATCTATGAAATTGTGGGGTTTTATGCAAAGTAGCTAAAAAAACATTTACCGCTTCGTGAGCCATCCACCGTTAGACACGTGTCGTTTCAAAATGATAACTCCGGGAATGTTGCCTAAAAATTTGGAATGTGAAAAATGAAAGTAGGCCCCTCAATTATACCGAGATCTCAAATCCCTCCTAAACTCTATTTTTTAAGTATTTTCTTAAATTTGTTTTTGGGTAAACTTCAAATACCACCCTTGTGGTTTCGCACTTTCTCACTTTAGTACCCTGTGGTTTAAAGTTAATCAAGTTAGTGTCCTATGGTTTCATTTTTGTCTTTTCGTCAGCTTCTCCGTTAATATGTTGTTAAATTATATGCAAAAAATTTCAGATACCCCACATCGGTTTATCGAATATTCATTTTAGTACCTTTAGTTATTAACTTTGTCACTGATTTAACGAAAAAATTAGTAGCATCGATCATAAAAAGATAAAAATGAAACCATATGGTACTAAATTGATACACTTTAAACCACATGGTACTAAAGTGAGAAAATGTGAAACTACAGGGATGGTATGTGAAGTTTTTCTTTTATTTTTTGTTCTTTAAGCTATTGTGGTTAGTTCCATTAAAAACGGAATCAAACTTTATTAAAAACTTATCAAATTAATTTAAATTTTGATATTTAGTTTACTATCGTTAGTTTAATAAAAATTCATCAAATTGAAGAGCCGTACAAGTTGCTAATTATTATAGTATTTTTGGTTTATTTACTAAATAGTAATTAAAATTATTAAATTTGAAAACAAAGAAAAATTTTATCATTTTAATTCTAAAAAAAATTCTACAATTAATTAAATATCAATTAAAAAAATACAATTAAGGAGCGATATCAAACGATCTTATGGTTGAGGGTGGCGTTGCGCAATTAAGACGTAGGCGCACTTCCACCGTTTGATTTGAGAGGGCCATCTCCAACTCAGTTCCTGCACCCGGTGCATCGTGAGCCTCGTGCACCGTTCTCATCTAGCCGTACATCCCATCTGTTCTTTAACGGTTGTGATTGGATGAGGACTGAGGTTCACGATGTTGTATCATGCACTGGGTCCATCGAACAATCTGTCCCTAGGTGGGCCCACCCCGTTGACCAATACGATGTTTGTTGAGTGTAAAGTGGCGTGATTCAGGACCTTACTGCTGCGCTTTTGCAGAAACTATCCTTGTACCCGGTCCACCACGTCACCTGTGGACCACCAATAATCAATACATATCCTTTTTAAATTAGGGTAAATTGCACCGTTTGTTCCTCAAACTATGAGGCGGGTGACAATTTGGTCCTCAAACTTTAATAAATTTTTGCTTAGACTTTTAGAATTATTATAATCACGTCCAACAATACTGATATAAAAATGATGTGACATTTTAATTATTGACACGTTATTAATTACAATTTTGCTGTATTGCTTCTGTATTGTCGATTCATTAATATTTAGTCAAAAAATAAATTGTGGGTCGACCTAATTGCAATAATTTTAAATTTAGTCAATTCCATTCTGGATTCTGTCTGTCAACTCAAAATTGGATTCTGTCTATCAAGACCAAAAAAAAAATTCTCAGCACTTTTTTAGTAAGCAAAAGGGGTTAAACATTTTTTAAAAAAATTCTTTATTAAGGATAATATTTAATATGCCTCTAAAAATTTCTAAAATATCTAATTTTTGTTGCATATATATTCTCTCATATATTTCTCCGTTATTCAAAAATACTATCGCTGTAAATACCGGTTCAGTTATTACCGATTAAGGATTCATTTGGGATTGCGGGGAGATTGCATTACATGCTGTAAGGTACCGGACTTCGAAAATCATGAAGTTACGGTGTACGTTCGATTGGAAAGCCATTTAAATGGTTACGGTAAGGTTGCGGTGTAATGTAATATACCGGATTTAAATATAAAAACATAAAAAATAAATAAATAAATAAAAATAGTATGAGATACTATTTTATTGGATTTAGAGAAGTAAAACATAAGTCAGAAGTGACTTGTGCTGAAATCGGGATGAAAACAGAAGATCTAGAATTTTCTGTTGGAAACGGGATAGAAAAATTAGCAGAAAATGCACAGTCTCAGAAAATTATGAAAATTGGCGGGGATGTCAGAAATATTTTTATGAGGCTAGATATAAAGTTTCATGCCATTCTGACACCCGTAGAGTGAGAAATAAAATCCGAAAGCCATCTGATAAAGATTGCAGTTCGGCACAGTTTTCGGTGACCAAACGGGGTCGAAACTGAAAGATTAAAATTTCTTTGGACTCTTTAAGTAAAACCGAATATGACTGTCAGATTTGAGCTCAAACGGATATTCAGGGAGTTCCGGCGAAAGATATCAGATTTGGAGCTGCCTGATGTGAATAGTGTATGCTACTATTGAGGGTTGACTATAAGTAGAAGCTACTAGGCTTCTCCCTCTCCATCAGCCGACCACCATTACCACTACCATACGTTCATGGTGTAGTGAGAGAAACTCTCCCTTTTCTCTCTCTAAATATCTCTCTCATCTCTCCATATTTCTCGCCCAAATTCGCGGCGTTGGTGGAGATCGAGCTTGCGAACGCGTTGGAGGCGACGGATTGAGCTTTCGTGCGCCCGTTGGAGCGACGTGTTCTTGGATAACTTGGAGGCCAAGTTTCCTATTTGTGTATGTTTATATGAAGGATTTGGCCTTTCCTCTCTTTGCTTTACGCAGTTAACCTAGTAGCCTCTAATGATCTTTCCCTCTAGCATATTTCTCCATTTAAGAGAATTTGAGATTGATTTGGGGAAGTAATTGCTTGCTTAGGGGTGAAGCTTTCTTTTCTTCACCATTGGCTTGGAGATATGCTTGGGTTTGATCGGTAAGCTTTGATCGCTCCGTAATGGTAGATTGCTAGGTCAGTGATTTATATGCGTTGGAAGTGACGGTTTGGTGATACTCGTTGATGCTGGATAGATGGTTGATGCTCGAATTTAGAGATCGGGTGTTTAGTTCTTGCAAAGTTTCCTCTTAGAGGGCATCGAGAGCGGCGTCGTTTTGTCTTGTGAACGGATTTTGATCTATCTTGATCATGTATAAACCTAATACTTTTAGGTTTTCTGATCGCGTATGGCGAGGTCGTTTCGGCGGTACGACGAACGTACGCGAAGATATTGAAGGTCGAAGCCGTTAGGGTGCAGTTTGCCGCGGCTTGCGGCCGAAAGCTTGCGAGAATGACGAAACCGGAGCCCTAGCCATCGTGATCGCTATAAAAGGTGGGTGGTGTCCATCCCGAATCAATCGGGCTCCCTTTTATGTCTAAGTTTTATATTGATCAAATTGCATATTGACATCTTGCATTATAGGGTGATAAATGATGGTTTGGTCCTATACCTTGCATGTTCTTTGGTAGAATAATGTATTTTGCTTCGTACTTATATATAGCATGCTTGAGGTTTATATATGTGATGTGGAACCCTATAATGAGATGATAAGTGTGGATGGGAATTTAATAATGCATTGGCTATTGCATTGGAAACTTGTAAAGAACGAGTGGCATCTGGTTGATAGTAAACAAAAGAACAAGTGACATATGTGAGTCATAGTGTATATGAAACCTATGGACTATATGATGGTTATAACCCTAGAGGATAGGGTATTCTCGAGACGAGGATTGGATCATGCTCACGGTCTGTTTTTAAATCTTGTGATGGAAGCCCCACACAAGTAGTGCGCTCCGGAGTTGGTCACGTGGGATTGCCGATTTCGGGTCCCAAGGGATTGCCTATTAAGGCCCCGGCAGACGGTCTCGGTTCGTAGTGCGAGTTGACCCTCCCTACCTTCGAGATGGCTAGTGAGCTGTAGGCTCCTTCGGGGAAGCCACGAGATTAAGAAACAAGTAAATGAGATTGATGAACGAGTAAATGGCTTTACCTTTGGACATGGTAATGGGTTAGTTGCTTACCTATTTCATTGTACATGCATTCATATCTTTATGATTGGGCATAGTAGAGTACCTTTACTTCTGTCATTTACTGCTTTCCTATCTATCTATCGATCGATTATCTACTTGTGCCCAACTTGGACCTAGTGGGGAGATCGGCGGAGTCGGCGGCCGAACCCACTGGGAACTAAGGAAGTTAGTTCTCACCCCCATTTTACTACAGGGCCGAGCGCGAGTTCACACGGCGAGGATCGCGGTATGGGCTTAGCGCCCTAGTTGCATTAGTTTACTTTCCTATTTCTGCATTAGAGTTACCTTTATATACATTGAGAGTAGATGATGTATAGGATGTGAGCTATTTTGGGATGGATGTAAGCTAATGTTTATATTTTGAAAGATGTAAGCTTTATATTATGTTTAGAAGCTTAATGTATAATCAAGTTGTATTATAAAGGCTGAATGAATGTAATAGATAGCCTCTTCTCTCTTTATATACTTGTATATGTTTTTATACTAGTATCTTGCTCTTAGTTGTTGCACTGGTGGTGCTTCTTGATCGTGTATTTATGAATTGATTCCTGGGTAAAATTCTTATACATGATCTGTTGGTTAGCCTTGGGCGGACAGGGGAGGTTCTGTCCGTTCGGCGTCTGTTCGACGCGCCCGGGCCGAACCAAATTGGTAGCGGTCTCGGGGCGTGACAATGCTGTGAGAAAGTACGATGAAAAAATATCATATTTGTTTCCATACGTAATATTACATTTTGCATATCGCGATTAGTTGGTTACAATATATTTTCTGCGATTCCAACGAGAGTATGCTTTTATCCCAACTTCATTTTATTTAATAGCGTTAGATACGCCTCAATATCAACCTAAGCTTAAATCAGGGTTAAATTTCTACCATAGTTAATAAAAAAAAATCAAAATAATTCTTTTACCCTTAACTTAAGAACGAATAAAAAAAGTTAGTGATAGTAAAAAAATATATTTGAAAAGATAAAAAATTAAAATACTTCTTTTGTCTTTAACTTAGGGCATGTTTGGTTATCCGTAAGTGATCAAAGTGAAAAAAGTCACTTTTCAAAAAGTAACTTTTATAAAAATCACTTTTGAGTTTAATTATTTGGTTTCAAAAAAGTGAAAGAAAAAAAATACATTTTTTATGACTTCTATTGTTTGGTTCTATATAAAAAAATAAAAAAAGAAAATGATTTTTTTTAGATGCGTAGTTTTTTTTTTCTTTTTCTTTTTTTTTTGTAGATGGTATGGAATAAGGTACATTTCTTTTTTTGTTGTTTTTTTTTTTAAGATGTGTTGGTTTTTTTTTTTTAAGATACGGTGGTTTTTTTTTTTTTATTTTTTACTTTTTGTAAAAGGTATTGTAGAAGATTTTTGGATGCGGTTCTTAAGTCGCGTGGAGTAGGCGGCCCACCTTCAACGACTTCGGAATTTTTTTTGCCGAAGTCAAAAAAGTGAATTTTAGTTATAATCCATTTCATGGGTTCACTTCTCAAAAGTCACTTACATATTTACTTTCATAATCCAAACAATCGAAATAATCTCACTTCGTCAAAATACTACTTTTATTGTTTCCCTTACAGGCAACCAAACATGCCCTTAAAAGGGCAAATAAAAAAAGTTACTGACAATAGAAGATATTTGAAAGGGCAAAATAGTAATTTTATGAAGATAACAGTTGTTGCTAACAATTCGCTAACAAAATTTACTTCTAAGAAAATATTTGGGATAACTTGGAATGTTAAAAGAGTAATTTTAATATTAGTCTTCTAAAATGGGTAAATCAGAAACTCTGAAAATTTTCAGGAGTATGTAAATAATCGCCCCTTTTTATTAAACAAAAAGGGATAAACATTTTTTTTCCCAAAATTTGATAAAGAGCTTCATGAGTTGAGTGAATTAGATTTAAAAAACTCTTGGGCATTCACTACACCAGTTGTACCCTTTTTATGATTAGGCATACTATGGAAGTGATTTGTGTAGGAGTTTTTGGCACATTATGTGTCTAGATTCTTGGTTGACTAATATCAAATTTGATCTTAAAAAAATGTCGAATATAAAATTATAAAAATACCATTATCTGACAGCTTAAACTTCGGAGAAAAATGACTGTTCCGTACAATTTAACTTGGTTTCAAAGAGGCGCAAGGGGAAGTGTCAAATTATAAAAGGAAAAAAAAACACTGTTCTTAAATAGGTTAAGCTTTTGGAAAAAAATGATTGCTTCGTATTTTTAACAGAAAAGTCTAATATGCTAGACTTTATCTTTGGAAAACTCTTACTCTTATGATTTGACATATTATGATAGTGACTTGAGTAGGTATTTTTGGCACATTATGTGGATGAAAAATTTAAGGGCCCATCCACACAAATCATATCCATTTTGTACGTATGTTCTTTGTACCGATAGCACAGTTTAAAACTCTTAATAATGATAAAAAATTTGATAAAAACATATAATAAGTAATTATAATATTTTATTGCTAAAATAAATATTTTAAGCTATTTTGCGTTGTCATATATGTATGTTTTATGACTGACATGCATCTTGTCATATTGAATTGATAAAGTTTTGGTACTATTAAGTGTCATGGTACTTAAATTTTTTACGTGGATTAGATTCCGGATTCCTCTACGCTGCGTTTGGTTGGAGAACTAAAATTTGAAGAACAACTTTTGTTGTTTCTGAGAACATGGGATATTCCGGTACAAGAAAGAACAATTGTAAATTTATATTTGGATGCATTCGGGGATATTCTAGAGTGTATCCTTAGTAGCATTTGGATAAATTAAAAGTGTAGAACAATGTCTAAATATTTTTTAAAAGAAATAAAATAATTAATTTATATTAGTATATTTTATATAAAATTATTTCTTATAGTAATTTATAATATAATATTTTATATAATAATTTAATTTAAAATAGTATATTTATTTTACTATATATAGTAACAATTTATTTTATATAATTTATTTATAATATATGTAAAGATATCCTTATAATTTTAATTAATAATAGTATAAATTTCAATACAAATTTTAAAAAATATATAATGCATGAAATAATAATTATATATATAATACTTAATATAAAAAAATAACTAAATATTAATATATAAATAATAAAACTTAATAAAATAAATAATATATCAAATCTAATTAATTTATATTATATAATAAAATTTAAGTATAAATATATTATCATAAAAATAATACTTATTTTAATATATTTATTTACATATCTATTTATCTAATAAAATAAATAGAAGAACAAAGTTGTTCTCAGTTTTTCTAGAAACAATTTTTAACGGATTATTCCAGAACAATCCAGAACAACCCGCCGCTTTGACCGGAACAACCCGTTCCCACTAGTGCTGCTGGCGTTTGGCTAAAAATTGAGGGATATCCCTTTCTATTCCGGAATATCCTTCGTGCCACATGCACCCCAAGCATATGACAAAAATATGTATATATTTTTTTGTGGTTAATGAAAGCCTTGGATCCTTGCTATTGTTATTTTATTGGTTGGAAGATAAATAACTTCATGCATGGCTTTTGATTGAATGAGATATGATCCTTGGAAAACTCCAGCACCTTGTGTTTTTTTTCTTTTATTAGTATATTAGATTTTGTCTTTGGAGAACTCTTGGACCTTCTCTACACTATTTGTTTCTATGATTTGGCACAACATGATAGTGATTTGTGCAAGGAGTTTTTTGGCACATTATATGAGGACTAAATGCTAGGCAAATATTTTTTTTCACTAAATTAAATACAGAAAGTATTTTTGTAAATATTCATTTTTTATTTTCTTTGAGTTTTAAAAATTTATATTTTGTGGCCTCAAAATTTTAAGTTGATATATTTAGTCCTTCTTCGTTAGGATTCTGTCAAAATACTTTTGAAAATGATAGAAATATATAAAAAAAATTATTTTTTTTATAAAATAAGTAAAGATAATTTAGTCATTTGGCCCTTTTCATTAATATCGTAAATATTTTCGAAATTTTAAGTTGATGAACCAAGCTTTTCATTATTATGTAAGATAGAACTTCAAAACAAAGCTCTTATTTTTTCTGATACTCTGAGCACATGCATGCATGTCCTTGTTGTGTACATCTTTTCATTTACTCTTCATTTACTCTCTGCATTTATGGTGGATACATACCTTAACCATTATCAACAGTTGCAAATGACCAATGAAACATTGTATTCTATATTTTACCATTTTATAATTTGTACTCTCTACCATTGCAGTTTGTGGAAAATACTACTTTATTTTCCTATTAACTTGCTACAATGAAATAATAATAAAATAATAGTGTAGCTTCTGAAACCATAATGTCACGGACTTAGCAAAATTATCGTGTAGCCCGAGTCCCTGGCCCAATTTCGCTAGTCAAAGAGGCCCAAAACCAGTAGTCATGGTTGGAGATAAAAAGTCATGTAACTGCTGAACTTAATGGCTTCAAAACCGTCAGCGAAAACCCAAGGGTCATGAGCGGATCACCTTGCATTCATGAAACATTCATGAAGGCTTTTTACTATGTGATAGTGGGCGAGTTAATGTATGATTAGTGGTGTTAGTGGTGAGTTAGTGTAGACTAGATTCAATGTATCTTAGGCTTATAAATTCTAGGGATGATTATGGCCAAAAATAAGAAGAGAGTGTGTGTACAGTCTTTTTTTCTAAGTAGTGGAGTACTTAGTTTTTTGAAAATCTCTATTTTTTCTCCTCTCCTTTTTGTATACTTAGTCGTAAGGCGCGGAAGTCCAGGCTAGCAATAAGGAGCTAGACTTGCCCATCTTCGAGCAGAAAAGCGGTCGTCGTACGGGATTTGCGAGCAAAAACACTTATGGCATGTTTGTTTGGGTGGAAGTGGAAGTGGAGCGGGAGAAGTCGTTTTCGTCATAAACGATCACTTCCACTGTTTGATTCACCGTAAAAAAATTACGATCAAAACTCGAATTAACCTGAAACGGCGTCGGCCCATCGTGGGCTGAAATCAACTACGGTGAAGGGGGGTGAAGAAAAATTAATAAAATAATATACTAAGTAAAGATAGTTATATTTAAATATACTTAATTATGATATACTAGTCATTTTTTTATTAAGTTGGCATATTTAAAATATGATAAAAATTGATTAGTTAAGTTTTAATATTCTTTTACTTAGTTTGTACAATTAAAATATGCTAAAAATTGATTAATTAAGTATTAATATTTTTTTTACTTTATAATTTTATTGTTGTATTACTATAATTTATGTATAAAAAAATAATTTAGTTGCTTTAAACTAAATTTTAATTATATTATTTTTATTTATTAAATTATTTAATATTTATATATAAATTATAATTTTACATCACACACTTCCTACCAAACAAATAGCGGAACTGATGAAACTTTACTTTCATAACTACAAAACAAACAACAGGAAAGAAATAGTTTTCACCAAACTCCACTTTAGCCCGAAGCCTACTTCAACCTAAAGTTCAGTTTCGGTGAAACGAACATGCCCTTAGTCTGTGACAATAGGATTGAAACTTATATATAGCTTAGATCTTTATAAGGGGACAGTTTGGTTAGATGTAATTATATCTCCCCAAGGTTATGCTTAGTTCATGATTGGAATGGAAGTAAGAAATGGAATTGGATTTGCATTGGAATAAAAAACTAATATTATGACAAATCAGTTAAAAATATTTGACTCATTATTGGAACAGAAACCAGAATAGATAATAAGGACATTAAGAATTTTGAGAGAAAAGTTTTGGTTAAAGGAGAGAGAGGTGTTTATGAGAGAGAATTTTGACTGATTTTTTCTGGATTAGGCCAATCCAAAATTCAAATCCATATTAGGCCATTAAAGGATTGAACCATTCTCATTCTAGAATGAAATGGGAATCGGAATATGATTACTATAAAATAAACAAGAGCTATCAGAATTAGTCAATTTTATTCCGATTGTGTAGTTTAAAATAGGTGAACTAAACATGTTCTAAGTGTTGAAGAACACATCTAACAATCTACATTCACATTTTTTGGCCTCTAAATTTGAGTTTTGTACACCCTAGTATATGGACCAGGTCCATGGAATAACTTGTCCACCTAAAGTGGTTCAGTTGGGGTAAAATCCCACATCACCATTGGCCTCTGGGGGTCAATGCTCAACAATGGAGCAGTTGGTAGTTTTGCTTCCACCAATAAAATCCCTCCACATCACCCTTTCATTAAGTCACATCCAGTACCATGTGTAACCATAACTAAGTAATTAACAACAAACATGTGAGAGAGAGAGAGAGAGAGAGATGCTTTTGTTCAAAAAAACACTTCAGTAGAGAGCTCTCCGACGACATCTTGTTGAGGAGCTTTATCTGACGTCATGTGTCATTTATATTTCAATTCAAAAAGAGAGAGAGAGAGAGAGAGAGAGAGAAGAGAGAGATGCTTTTGTTCAGAAAACACTTTAGTGGGGAGCTCTTCGACGACATCTTGTTGAGGAGCCTTAATCTGACGTCATGTGTTATTTATATTTCAATTCAAAAGTTATAATTCTTTTATCTATGATTTTTTTTTTTATTTTAGTATCGAAAAACACTCAATGAATTAATGATAAAAAAACAAAACAAACATATGACAATAGAGCGGGGGCTTTCCAATAAGGCGTTGTTGGGGAGCTTCCCACTGAAGTTTTATCCTATTTGATATATTCAACTACGTTAATAATAATATAATAAGGTTAAATTGCACCGTTGGTTCTCAAACTATACGATGTGTAACACTTTGGTCCTCATATTTTAATTTATTGTATTTTTTTGTGCAAACTTAATTTCTAGATTGTTGCAATTGATCAAACTCTCATAGGGCAATTCAATTTGATGAAAAGATGATGTGGCGTTAATGTGACAGTGATATAATAATTGTATAGTTTATGATGTGGAAATAATTAAAATAAGATATTAATTTCATATAAATAGTATATTATCATTCAACCAAAACAATGGCTCAGTAGGACTTGATTATAACAATATAAAAAGTTCGAACTTGAAATTACAATAAACTAAAGTCAGAGTAAAAAAATGTCATGCAGACCAAAAGTGCAATTTAGCCTAGTAATAATTAACTATAGGAGAGAAAAGAAAAAAAAAAAAGAAAAAAAAGAAAAAAAAGAAAAAAAAGAAAAGAAGCTTCAATTGCATGAAATGGATAAGAAAAGGACTATAAGAACACAATTAATGCATTCATGAATATGGCTAAACATATATAGAACAATATATTTTCTCACATAATAATCATATATAGTATAACATTACAAAATTGTAAACCTTCTTAACATATAAAACTTATACAAAACAAATCCATTTGCATGATGTACATGGGAAAAGCTTTCTCATCCATCTATTGAAAAATGGAGGAAACAAAAAAAAAAAAAAAAGATAAAAGAAAATGAAAGAAGGATAAAAGGATAAGGAGTTTAGGACTGAATAGAAGGAATTGTAAGGCTTGTATGCTACATAGCTAGGGGGGGAGCACTTGGTTGTGATTGATGGAGTGGAGCGCGGAGTTGTGACGATCGGAGGGGCCCGAAGGGGGGATCGGCACCCCCCTTGGGAGGAAATCGAACGTTCGACTGCGCACGGTGAAGCCCGTCTGTGTCGCTTGATGCTGGAGCCCCTCGTTTCGCCAGTCGACTAGCAGTCTGCCCCTGATACGGTATCCGTCGCACGATCCATGAAGGAGGAAAACAAGAAGAAGAGAAAGGAGAAACCAACATAAGACATGTGAAGAAGAAGTAGATAAAGGAGAAGGAGAAAGAGAACTCATTTAGAGTGTTCTTTTTTTTTCTTTTAGGACTCAATTGGGGTGGTGCAATGTTTGTTGCTATGACAATAAGTAGGTGGAGGTGTTTGCATGGGAGTAGAGGTAAGAGGAGAGAAACCAAAGGAGGGCTAAGTCTAAAGAGAAAGAACAACAACAACTACTACACTTTGTAGTTGGAAATTGTCAACAATAAATTAGACCTAATTTAGCCATTACAATTACACATAAAATAATAAAATATATAGAATATATATATTAATTTTTTTTTGGTGTACTATAGTTTCCAGCTGCATGAAGGGGTACTGTACTGTGAGAGTGTGAATTGTATATAAATAATTGGGTCAAGCTTATTGTAGTACCATGCAAGAGGTAGTTGGTGACATAGATGCTCTCATTTTTGTAATCAAATTCATTAATTACTTTAAACTTTTAAATAAAAATATTGCTACATGCTATATACATCTTATATCTGTTTGATCTAAAGATTTATAGATCGAAAACAAATTTTAATTTTAAAAATTAAAAAAAAATGATATGACAAGTGTATCAGTAGCATTGCTCTCACAAGTTTATGGCTCGTTTATCCTCCTAAGTACTTTGCCGCTATTTTAAATAGGTTAAAAAATTAAGATAATTGGACGAACTAGGTTATAAAATTTTACTAATACGAATTGGAATATCACATTCTTCCACATTTCAATATCGATCTAGTTTACAACTCAAGAAATAGATTAATAAAATAGATAAAATAATATCCTATTTTGCTATTACTATCAAAATCGATAGTATATTGAATAATTATATTTGATTTATATGATTCGAGTTTATTAATTATAATTAACTTTAATTGTTTGCCAATTGTTGTATGACGGCGTGCATATACGCTTAACTAGTATATATATAGAGAGAGAGCTTTGCTAAAATACTATTGGTAGTAACCAGCTCGATTTACTACTGATTTGTTTTCAATGATAGAGTTTTCAAATCAACGATCGGCACCTTTGAATATGATTTAGACTATTTAAACTATCTAGAAATTAAATTTCATGTTATTTTGATGTAGTATCCTTGTTTTATTTTATTTATTTATTTATTTACTTCTTTGTAGTCGGTTGGTGATGCATGGGGGTGGCTTTGGATGCCACGTGCACTCCCCATTGCACCTTATTTGTCGCCTATACGGCTTCTGAGATGCCAGAGCGAAATTGTGATATTAACAATTTCTCTCTCTCTCTAGTTTTGAGAAAGGAAGAATCGTGGAGGCTATAGTGCAGGAGCTTGGGTGACGGTCTAACTTCGCCGCCGGCCGAGCCGTTGGAGCGTTCGCGAATGCGTCGTGGGGTTAGTGCCGAAATATAGAAGAATAGAGGCCGAAAGCATGCGCGAAAATTCTTCTTCTATTCGACTTCTCGCTATTCTGAATTTAGCTTTGAGTGTGGTAAATCTGCAAGTATAGATTAGTCGACATGTATGACTTGGTAAGTTGTAGTAAATTCATGCTGTAAGCCTCTATCTCATTGATTATATCTTGGCATAAATACGATTGATGACATTGTATTAATAAATATAGAACATTACATGTTGGACTTGGAATTTGACTTAGGAGAAAACGCCGATAACGATCGGCACTATGTTAACTACCTGATTTCAGCTTAGGGGCCGTTGTATTTTTATACAGCTTATTGTCTATTCGGGTTGTGTGTGGTACCCCAGTAGTTTAGAAGGGCATTTACCGCTCCGCTGTGAGATGCGAGCTTATTTTTCAGCAGAGTTTAGGCGGTTTCGCGGTTCGCTTTGGTGCCTTCGGGTTAGCGGTGGACCCAGATTCTTGTTGTCACACATTGTGCCAGAGCGGCACCGTTGGTTTGGTTTGTTCGACCTGTTTTGACCCTGCTTTACTTGACTTTGGCCTTAGTTGGAGGCCTGTTTGAGGCTCGACAGAGATTACGCTGATACTCGGTGGGGTAGCGCCCACGCGTGCCACTCCGGAGTCAGGCTTTGACTGCTTTCGCGGTTTTGTGCTCGCTCATGCCAGTTGGATTTGCTCTCACACGGACCAGTTAGTGTGGATAGAGCTGATAGTCACAACGGCGGGCAGGGACGGGTAATTCACAGTCCCGGGGACGGGTATTGCTTACGAGTCCCCGATTGGATTCGGATGTCGATTTGAATTCTACAGTTGGTTAGTGTGAGGCATGATAGTGTAGTGGATGATAGCGGTAGAGGTATGCTTCCTGTCTTTCCTTCTATCTATTGCTCCTTCTGTAGACTAGTGGCTGTGACAGATGTTGTTTGGGCATACCCACTGAGACTACTGTTTTTACAGTAGTTCTACGCCCAGTCATTGACCATGTTTTTGCAGAGCCACAGGTTCGGACCTGTGCACCGTCTGCGGACCAGGATCGAGGCAAGGGCGTCGCGAGTTAGAGCCCTACCCGACGTGCTGAGCTAGAGGTGCCCTACTGCAGGTAGATGTTTTGTTTCGAGTTTATGTATATAGTTGACTTAACTCGCCAGTGCGAGTAGCTCTGTATTTTGGATCTGAACTATGTATATGAAACTCTGTTTTATTTAGCTTCAGTTTTCTCTAGCAGCTCTCTACTACTGTTCGTAGTAGTGTTTGATTTACAGGTACAGCTATCGCTTCGTATACAGGAAAAATTTCTTTGTATACGGCGGATTTGTCGGCGTGCCCGGGGAACGTGTAATCCGGGGCGTGACAGATTAAGTTGGTATCAGAGCTTACCTATAGGTCGTTGGGACCTAGAAAACCTAAGTTTGGCGAACCTTAGGAAAGCAAGACGCTAGAGGCGGAATTTATTGCGAAAGTCAATGATTATTTGTTCTAACTCCTCCTAGAGTGGAGTGAGTGACTGAAGGAGTTCCTGTTTTGGCCTGAGAAATTATGTTGGCTGCAGACGACATAATTTTGGAGGGAAACAGGGACCGCCTTCTAGACTTTCGTTGATTGGGTCGATAGTGTTGTGTTGTATCTGACCCCGATTTGTTCTTTTCAGCTATGTATCGTCGCCGAGGTCGACCGTCGTTGCGGGAGCGTGCCCAGTTGGCGCGGGATCGTGTGGGATTTCCCGAGATGCCTTAGCAGGCAGAGGCGAGTGCACCCCCAGTTGTAGAGCAGAGGGCCCGACCGGAGGCGAGTGCATCCCCAGATTTGAGTGCACAGTTGGCTGCCCTGACTGAGGTGACGAGACAGCAGGGGGAGCTATTGCAGAGGTTGTGTGAGATGATAGCTCAGCCACCGAGTTCTGTACCGAGGGCACCAGAGTCGCCAGTTCCACCCCCGACTACTCCAGTGACAGCACCAGCTGCAGCAGTTCCTCCATCGGCAGCAGTTCCAGTAGCGCCAGTTGCGCCTGCTAGGGGGCCAGTACCGTTGACTGAGGCTGAGCAGGAGCGGTGGACGGAGAGGTTAGCTCGTTTTCGCCGATTTGATCCACCGATCTTCGATGGCAGAGGCACTGAGGCCTGGATTGTTGAGGGATGGGTCAGTGCGATGGAGAAGTTATTCGAGGATCTGTTCGTTCCAGAGGGGGAGCAGGTACCCCTGGGAGTACACTGTCTAGCAGGTGATGCTCATGACTGGTGGCGGAGAACGAGGCGAGACCAAGGGCTAGTGGCGGCGCAGCTGAGTTGGGATGAGTTCTGTGGAATGCTGTTTGGGATGTTCTTTCCCAACAGTGTGAAGCAGAAGCTCGAGGAGGATTTGAGGAGGCTTCAGCAGGGAGATCGCCCAGTACAGGAGTACGTTCGGGAGTTTACTCGACTCCTGAACTGTGTACCATTTGTGGCCAGAGACGAGGCGCACAGAGTATACATGTTCGAGCAGGGGCTGAGACCGGACATCTTCAGGTTAGTGCGGGCGCAGAGGTCGAGGACCCTGGATGCGTCCATAGAGCAGGCCCTATGGGTGGAGAGAGGTGAGGTGTCGCTGCAGGAGAGGACTCAGGCCTTGGGGCAGGGTCAGGATAGGAAGCGCCCCTTTCCAGATGACGGAGGGCAGTCGAGCAGCAGACGTCCGCCGAGACCTCCACGATCACGTTCTCAGGGTCGTGGTTCTTCGGAGCGTCAGCGTTCCAGGGGATCCCGTCAGCAGGGGCAGACTCAGAGGGCGCCACAGTGTGTGATCTGCGGGGGACCACACTGGCCTCGGCAGTGCGAGTAGAGAGAGGGCAGGTGCTACGGATGTGGTCAGCCGGGACACATGAGGGTAGCTTGTCCCCGAGCAGCATCTCCAGCACCGTCATCAGCTTCAGCACCACCAGCACCACAGCAGTCTTATGGAGCAGCACCGAGCTACCGCCAGGAGGATAGATCGTCTGTGCCGCGGTCGAGTGAGCGGCGACAGCAGGCTCCGAGTGGCAGGGTCTATGCAGCTCAGATGGAGGACTCTTCAGCAGCCGACCGAGTGGTGGCAGGTATCACTTTGATTTCTGGCATTAGAGTTCGCACTCTTTTTGATACCGGTGCATCCCATTCCTTTGTTAGCCGAGCATTTACATTGTTGCATGGTCTAGAGTTAGGAGCGTTGTCTCAGGCACGAGAGGTGCAGATCCCCGACCATGTCTTGCAGGTTACAGAGTGTTGTTGGTCCTGTCCGGTGCAATTAGACTCGTGGGTCATGCCCGCAGACCTGTTGGTGTTAGGGCAGCTGCAGGACTTCGACGTAGTGCTCGGTATGGATTGGCTGGCACGGTACTATGCTACGATCGACTGTGGAGCGAGGACGGTGACGTTCCGCGAACCAGGCCAGGAGGAGTTTACTTTCA
The DNA here is from genome assembly GCF_001540865.1 of Ananas comosus. Taxonomy (NCBI): domain Eukaryota; kingdom Viridiplantae; phylum Streptophyta; class Magnoliopsida; order Poales; family Bromeliaceae; genus Ananas; species Ananas comosus. The sequence continues at coordinate 11,880,058 of NC_033630.1, read as the reverse complement.
GAGGCTGCAGGAGCGCGCTGTTTGCCACCTGGATATCTTCGGCGAGGGCTCGATAGATGCTGAGCAGTGGGTGTATCGCTTTCCTAGCGACAGTTGTGGAGGTACCTACGGCGGCGCCGAGACTCGAGGACATCCCCGTAGTCCGCGAGTTCCCGGATGTGTTTCCCCCTGAGTTGACGACGTTGCCACCGGAGAGGGAGATTGAGTTTGTGATTGATGTAGTTCCTGGAACTGCACCAATCTCAAAGGTACCTTACAGGATGGCACCGGCAGAGCTGAGAGAGCTAAAGGCGCAACTTCAGGATCTGATGGATAGAGGGTTTGTGAGACCCAGTGTGTCGCCTTGGGGAGCGCCGGTGTTATTTGTAAAGAAGAAGGATGGTTCGCTCAGGTTATGTGTAGATTACCGGGAGCTGAATAAAGTGACCATCAAGAACAAGTATCCTCTGCCGCGCATTGATGATCTATTCGATCAGCTGCAAGGATCTTGTGTCTTTTCGAAGATTGATCTCCAGTCAGGTTACCACCAGCTGAGGGTGAGGGCCGAGGATGTTCCCAAGACGGCTTTTCGGACTCGGTACGGGCATTATGAGTTCACGGTGATGCCTTTTGGATTGACGAATGCCCCTGCCGCCTTCATGGATTTGATGAACAGAGTGTTCAAGCCGTTCTTGGATAGGTTTGTGGTAGTCTTCATCGACGATATCCTGATTTACTCCCGGAGTGATACTGAGCATGAGGAGCACTTGAGGATTGTGCTACAGCTTCTGCGAGAGAAGAAGCTGTATGCCAAGTTAAAAAAGTGCGAGTTCTGGTTACGGGAGGTTACTTTCTTTGGCCACGTGATTTCAGCTGAGGGCGTAGCAGTGGACCCGAAAAAGATTGAGGCGATTCGAGATTGGCCTAGACCGACGACGGTGACTGAGGTACGGAGTTTCCTGGGACTGGCAGGATATTACCGTCGGTTTGTGGAAGGCTTTGCGAAGCTTTCCACACCCCTCACACGCTTGACGCGGAAGGGGATACGTTTTGTCTGGAGCGACGACTGTCAGAGGAGCTTTGACGAGTTGAGATTGAGGTTGATGTAGGCTCCTATCCTTGCCCTTCCTGTTATGGGCGAAGGATTTGTGATCTATAGTGATGCATCGCACAGTGGACTTGGTTGCGTGCTGATGCAGCATGGTAGGGTGATTGCTTATACTTCACGGCAGTTAAAAGATTATGAGAAGAATTACCCTACGCATGACTTGGAGCTTGCCGCGGTGGTTTTTGCTTTGAAGCTCTGGCGGCATTACGTGTACGGCGAGCACTGTGAGATTTTTATTGATCATAAAAGTCTCAAGTATCTGTTCACCCAAAAGGAGTTGAATTTGAGACAGCGCCGGTGGTTGGAGTTGCTGAAGGACTATGACATCAGTATCCAGTATCATCCCGGCAAGGCGAATGTGGTGGCAGATGCGTTGAGCAGGAAGGCAGTGCAGAGCTTGAGTATGTTGATCACTCGGCAGAGACCGTTACTCGAGGAGCTGAGACGGCTGGGACTCGAGATAGTTTCCCCTGGATTTACTGCGAGATTGACGTCTATGATCTTACAGCCCACTCTGTTGGACAGGATTCGAGAGAAACAGAGTGGAGATCCACACTTGTCGAGGATTCGAGAGCAGCTTGAGAGGGGACAGGCTGAGGGTTTTGCTGTGGACAGTTCGGGAGTACTGCGGTACAGGGACCGACTGTGTGTACCTATGGATTCAGAGATCCGAGAGGACATCTTGCGAGAGGCTCACTGTTCACCTTATACTGTTCACCCCGGTGGAACCAAAATGTATAAGGATTTAAAGGCCCAGTTTTGGTGGAATGAAATGAAGAGGGACATTGGTAGATTTGTGGCTCAGTGTCTGACTTGTCAACAGGTAAAGGCCGAGCATCAGGTACCTGCTGGCAAGCTTCAGAGTCTACCAGTGCCCGAGTGGAAATGGGAGCAGATCACGATGGACTTTGTCGTCGGATTGCCGAGAGCTCAGGGTGGTTTTGACGCGATTTGGGTGATAGTGGACAGACTGACCAAGTCTGCTCACTTCTTACCAGTGCAGACCACTTGGTCCAGAGAGAGACTCGCTCAGTTGTACTTGGATGAGATAGTGAGGTTGCATGGCGTGCCCACTTCGATAGTATCCGACCGAGACCCGAGGTTCGTATCGCACTTCTGGAGGAGTCTTCAGACAGCCTTGGGCACTCAGTTGCAGTTCAGCACAGCTTTTCACCCACAGACAGATGGTCAGTCAGAGCGGACCATTCAGACTCTAGAGGACATGCTGAGCATGTGTCCTTGGAACTTTGGGAGGAGGTGGTATCAAAGCAGAGACTGGTTGAGTTTGGTACAAACAAACGGCTATCAAGCGAAGCATCCGATGGCTCCGTTTGAAGCGTTGATGGCCCGCAGATTCGATCCCCTTTGTTTTGGAGTGATGTGGGGATGAGGAGGACGCTTGGCTGAGAATTCTTGAGGCTGAGAAAGGTAAAAGAGGCGCGACGGCACATATTAGCAGCCCAGAGTCGACAGAGGAGCTATGCGGATACCCGGAGACGAGACTTGGAGTTTCAAGGTGGGAGATCATGTTTTCTTAAAGTCTCGCCGTCCAGAGGGATTCGCACGATTTGGTATACGTGAAAGCTCAGTCCACTTTGTAGGCCTTTCGAGGTATTGGAGCGAGTCGGGCCAGTTGCTTACAGGATTCTCTACACACGCTAGCCCGGCATTCATGATGTGTTCCACGTCTCGGCTTTGAGGAAATATTGTGTCGACCCTCCCACGTGATCGACTTCACTCCGCTGAGATTGGCGAGGACCTGAGCTACGAGGAGCGAGACCGGTGCGGATCTGCTGCATGAGTCCGAGGGAGATTGCGCAACCGGGTCATACCCTTTGTAAGGTGCAGTGGAGTAATCACTGAGCGGCGAGGCGACTTGGAGTCGGAGGCGGTGATGAAGAGTCCTACCCTACCTGTTTGATACTCCGTCTTGAGGTATGTTTATAAGTTTCGGGGACGAAACTTTTTGTTAGTGGGGGGGATGTAGTATCTCTGTTTTATTTATTTATTTATTATTTACTTCTTTGTATTCGTTGTGATGCATGGGGTGGCTTGGATGCCACGTGCACCCCCATGCATCCTTATCTTGTAGCCTATATGCTTGAGATGCAGAGGGAAATTGTGATTTACAATTTCTCTCTCTCTCTATTTTGAAAGGGAGAACTCGTGAGGCTTTAGTGGAGCTTGATGACGTACATTCGCGCCGGCGAGCCGTGGAGGCGTGCGTGCTCGGGTAGTGCCGTTGGGAGGCCGAGCATTGCCGAATTTCTTCTTCTATCGACTTCTCGCTATTTCTGAATTAGCTTTTGAGGTGGGTTACATCGTTTATTCCTAAGTATAGCATTAGTCGACCATGTATGATTTGTAGTTGTATAAATCATGTGTAGCTCTATCTCATTGATATATCTTGGATAAATACGATTTGAGAACATGATAATAAATATGAACATACATTTGGACTTGGATTTGACTTAGGAGAAACGCGATAACGATCGCATATGTTAACTACCTGATTTAGCCTTAGGGGCCGTTGTATTGTTATACAGTTATTGTATTTCGGGTTGTGAGTACCCCAGGCATTAGAAGGCATTTACTGCTCGTGCTGGAATGCGCGAGCTTATTTTTAGCAGAGTTTAGGCTGTTTCGGGTCGTTGGGTGCCGTTCGGGTTAGCGGTGGGACCCAGATTCTTGTTTTGGTCACAGGCGATTGTGCAGGGCACGTGGTTTGGTTTGTAGACCTGTCTTTGAGACCCTGTTTACTTGTACTTGGCTAGTTGGAGCCTGTTTGAGCTCGACAGAGATAACGCTGCATACTCGTTGGGTAGCGCCCACGAGTGCCACTCCGGAGTCAGGCTTTGTGCTTTCGCTTGGTGTCGCTCATGCAGTTGGACTTGCTCTCACCACCATTTAGTGTGGATAGAGCTTGACAGTCACAACGGGGCAGGGACGGGTGTATTCACAGTCCGCGGGGACGGGTATGCTTACAGTCCGCATGGATTTGGGTCAGATTTGACATTTCCGACAGTGTTATGTAGAGCAGATAGTGTAGTGATGATAGCGGATGAGAGAGCTTCCTGCTTTCCTTCTATCTTTGCTCCCTTCGATAGACTTAGTGGGTGACCGATGTTGTTTGGGCAGGTACCCACTGAGGACTATTTGTTTTTACAGTAGTCTCACGCTACCAGTTATTACGCTATGTTTTGCAGAGCCACAGCTTCGCGGCTGCACCCGTCTGCGGACCAGGATCGAGGCAAAGGGCGTCGCGAGTTACGAGCCCTACCCGAACGTGCTGAGCTAGAGGTGCCCTACTGTCAGGTAGATGTTTTGTTTCGAGTTTATGTATATATTGACTTAACTCGCCAGTGCGAGTAGCTCTGTATTTTGGATCTGAATATGTATATGAAACTCTGTTTTATTTAGCTTCAGTTTTCTCTAGCAGCTCTCTACTACTGTTCGTAGTAGTGTTTGATTTACAGGTACACTATCGCTTCGTATACAGGAAAAATTTCTTGTAATATCGGCATTTGTCGGCGTGCCCGGGGAACGTGTAATCCGGGGCGTGACATTCTTTGATATTATTCTCTAATCTATCAAGTGGGCATAAAATGGATGGCTGAAAATGAATATCCTTCAAAAAGTGATGATACAATTTTTCTATTCAAGATCTAGAATTCTAGATCTTGTTTTAAATAGTCAAAAAAATTTTCTAACAATAAATCAGCCGATTTGGACTCTTCTATATCGTTAAAGAGCACAAACGCATCATACTCGCCATTAAAAAATTGCAGAATTTGTGACCCTTTATCGTTCGGTTAATGATGTTGAAATTTATGAAATTTAATTTCTAGATAGTTTAGATAAGTTTAGATTATATTCAACAGTGTTGATCGTGATTTGAAAGCTTATATCGAAAACAAATCAGTAGTAAACTGGGCGCGTTTACTACCGATAGTAGCTCAGTCAAGCTATATATATATATATATAGAAGAGAGAGAAGAGAGAGAGAGAGAAGAGAGAGAGAGAGAGAGAGAAGAGTTGGACTGGGCTATCTATTAGTAGAAATTTCATTGTTGCTACCATTTTTTAGCCTTTGGATCAACTCTTTTCATTATTTCTAACCATTGGATTAAATACTATAACCAGTGCGGACCACTCAACCCAAGGGGGACCACTCAACTAACCGACTAAATATCATCCGACCCTACAATTTTTCATCCAAGGGTTAAAACTGATAGCAAAAGACGTTTACTATTAATAGTATTCCAGCCTAATTCTCTTCTCTCTCTCTCTCTCTCTCTCTCTCTCTCATCTCTTCATCTATATATATATATATATATATACACACTGATGTAATATGGGAGTGGAACTGGGCCGGGTCGGAATTGTTCCGCGGGGCTCCATTAAACTAAATGGGCATCAGAGCGGCTTTAGGCCTAAACTATTGGAAGGAGTGAATCTTGGCCTATACCCGAATCCGAAGCCTGATACCCGTTTAGGCCCACTTTCAATAGGAAAACCTATATGAAATAGTATGAACACATTGCATTATAACAACACATTGCATTATAACAAATACATAATTAAAAAGAAGTAAAAATGCACAAAACTTACTTGAGCTATGCACTGTAGATAGCGGCCTTTCTGAATTTTGATTTTTCTTTTTTTAATTTATTTGATTTGAGTCGGCAATGTTACTTTTAACTTTAAAATTTAAACTACTTACTTTTATTAATTTGTAGTTACAAGAATTGTATAAGATATAATAATCTAATCTATAAAAATAAATGAGATATTCGCCTCAAAATGTCTTTAACTGAATCAAATCAAACAAACTAAAAGTTTGGATGATAAAATCAAAATTTTGAAAAATTGAATGGTCGCCTCAAAATACTCTATAGTTTAAGTATTGCATATTTTTACTTTAAAAATATAAATATGCACATCAGTATATCCACATACTTTTAACCAGTTTAAATTTTACACCCCATTCAAATTAGTTTTTGTAATTCTAAAAATCAAAGAATTTTATGAATTTTGGGATAGATTAATTTTATTCTACTAGTCCTGTGATTGTTATATTTCAAAATTAAAAATTTTAAAAATTAAAATAATTCTGGGATGGATAAAATAAAAGATACACATTTATATAAAATATATAAATAGCATTTTTTTAATTTTTTATTTATTTGTATTTATATTATGTTATATTAAAGATTTATCCATCTTTGAGGACCATTATATCTCTTTCCCATCACAACCAATCAAATCAAGTGTGATTGAATGGTGGGAGAGAGAGAGAGGAGAGAGAGAGAGTCATCATAACCATCAAATCAAAGGATATTAGCATCATGCATTGGAGTGCAAAATCCTACATAGGGAACAAACAAAATGCTGCATTGTTTGATGTACCATAAAGCCACCAAGAGGTAGGAACCTCAGGGGCGTTTGGATTGACGAATTTGTAGATCCAACGTAAGTCAAATATAATAATATTTAAATTTTTCTAAAATATAATTATTTTTTTATTATTTATTTTGACGTAACTCGTACGATCTGAAAGTTAAATTCAATCACTTCTGCTGTTTGTTTTGGTATAATTTGGTACTGGTAAAATTTATTTTTTGAATTTCGTTGTTTGTTTTGATGTAAGTAAGCGGATCTCATTATCTCTTAAATGAAGTAGTAAATTTACCACTATAAAATTTAACCTATTATATAATTAAATTTATTATTATTATTTAAAGATAATTCTAGTTTATTATAAATAAGGTAATTCTAATCCATTATAAAAGAAGTAGAGTTTAGGTTTTACTATTTAATAAAGATTTTAGAGGGGGTTAAGTGTAGCGGAAGTCGAGTTCGGCACTTTAGAGGAGGAAGTCGAGAGTTGGTGAAGTAGAGATCTAACGTAACTTGAGTTACACTATATTTTTGACTTACACCAAAACAAATAACGAAAGTGATGGAACTTGAGTTCCATCCCTCCACTTACACCAAAACAAACGAACTCTAATGTTTATAGATATTCAAAATTTTATGCGAGTCTGAATTAAATGGAACAAATTAATTTGATACTAAACGAATATAATTTTAAATGTAGATATCAAAAATAAAAAATCGACTGATTCTAATGCAGTTGTGAATGTTGACTGTATTTGATCCAAACCTAACCCCAAAAATGATCAGAATCCAAATTAATTTTACATTAAATTATATATATATATATATATATATATATATATTTGGAGTTATATTTGAGCTTATATTTTAAAATATTTAGGTTAAATGTAATATATTTTAAAATATTGTAAAGTGATGTAAATTTTACATCTAAAAAATCTAAAAAAACATATAAAATAAATTAAAAAAATTGAAAATTTTTAAAAATCCTAATTAGTTGTTTTCTTTACTGCATCATCTATACCTCTATACCTATACATTATCCCTCTTAAATTTGTTATGTTATATTTGAATTTATATTTTAAAATATTTAGGTTGAATATAATATAGTTTGAAATATTGTAAAGTGATGTAAATTTTACATCTTAAAAATGTGAAAAAGCATATAAAATAAATTAAAAAATTAAAAATTAAAAATTTTTAAAAATCCTAATTAGTTTTTTTTTACTGCATCATTTATACCTCTATATCTATACCTTCTATATCTATACCTTTATGTCTATACATTATTCCTCTTAAATTTGACACATGGCAACATGTCTTTCATTGTTGAGTGTGGGCTCTAACTAAAATCGGCTCAGATGCTCCACATGTTTTCTTCTTTCTTTGCTTGAATCGGACCGGATTTTTCTCTTTCTTTGCTTGAACTGAACTGATTATTGTTAGGTGTGGGCTCTCCCGAACTAGCTTAAATTTTCTACATGTTTTCTCTTTCTTTGTTTGAAATCAACCTGATTTTCTCTTTCTATACTTAAAATCGAACCAAGTAAACCTTTTTTTTTTTGCGTGAACCAAACCGCGCACACCTTTGCATTGAGCCGAACTGTTCATCTTCCTCTTCCTTCAGTTTTCTTCATCGGCAAGATGAATCTTTATCATCGTTTCTTTCATTATCGTTTTCTCTTTCTTTGTTGTTATTTTTTTTTTCTAATTATTTATTCATCGCATCGCACATGTTACTGTATTAGTATACCTTAAACCTTCTGCACACATGAGAGGGGGGAGAGAGGGATAGAGAGGGTACCAAAGAGTACCAATGTACATACATACAATTATTGCCTTGACCCAATGGAAACTTAGCCAATTTAACTCACCTCTAAAGTAAAAAAAAAGAATGTTGTACTTTGAGAGGTCCCCACATTCAATCATCACAGAAGCTGCACCACTGCAACAGCTACAAATATTTATATACATACATGGAGAGAGAGATCTAGAGAGAGAGAGATCTAGATAGAGAGAGAGAGAGAGAGAGTAACTTCCACCCTAGTCCCTAGACATGCTAAATACACACAGCCCACCTCAAACAGTGAGCCTACTCTTCAAAAGAAGCAGCAGCAGCAGCAGCAGCACTGCATCAACAGCAACAGCAGCAGCAGCAAAGCAGCAGCAGCAGCCTCCCACTCTATGCTGTTCTTCTACACAGCTGCACAGCTCTGCTGTATGTCTCCAACTGTAGCAGCCTAGCAGTGCTTGGAGAATCCAGGCTAAGTTGTTGATTGATCAAAAAAGAAAAAGAGAAAAAAAACATAGCTAGTTTACTCACGCTTTGTTTGGTATCGAGTCCCATCAAACGCTATTAGATAAGATAGAGTTGGAATAAAAAATATATAAAAATATATTTCTACGTTCTTCGATGAAACCGCAGAAAATATATTGTAACCGACTCATCGCGATATGCGAAACGCAATATTAGGTATAAAAACAAACATAGTATTTTTTCATCGTACTTTCTCATTGCACGTAACGCTATTTCCCCGCAATTCCAAACGAAGCCTTAAATATTTGGGACAATTGCTTATATACTCCTAAAAAGTTTCCGATTGACTTTTTTATTTACCCTTTTTGGAAAGTTAATATTAAAAATACCTTTTTAAAGTTCCAAAGTTTTTTAAATATAGTGATAGAGTTAAATTCTCTTAGTAAATTGTTAGTAATAACCGTTATCTCTATTAAATTACTATTTTGTCCTTTCAAATATATCCTTTTATTATCACCAACTTTTCTTATTTGCCTTTAATGTGGGGCAAAAGAAGTATTTTGACTTTTTGTATTTTCAAATATACTCTTCTAGTATCACCAATTTTTTTAATTTGCCCTTAAGTTAGGGACAAAATATGTATTTTACTATTTTTTAACTATTATAAAAATTTAATTCAGATTTAACCTGGAATGATTTAACGGGCACTAACAGTAGGGGCATTTTTCAATAACGAAAAAATATATAAAAGATTTATTTGAAATAAAAAAATAGAGGTAAATAAAATATTTTAAAAATTTTGAGAGGTATAGGGGCAATTATCACTAAAGATTTTGGTTCTTAGAAATAAAAATAAGATAAAAAAATAAGAAAAAACTTCAAATACCGCCCCTATAATTTTGTACTTTTTTATTTTAATACCTTGTGGTTTAAAATGTATCAATTTAATACCCCGTGATTTCAAATTTTTTTTATTATCCCATCTACTAATTTTTTTCGTTAAATTAGTGACAAAGTTAAAACTAAAAGGTATTAAAATGAATATTCGATAAATCTAGATGAAATATCTGAAGTTTTTTATATATAATTTAATAAAATGTTAACGAAGGAGTTGACGAGAAAAAAAAAAAACAAAATACAAAATTGATACATTTTAAATCATATGGTACTAAAATTAAAAAAGGCGAAACTACAGAAGTAATATTTCAAGTTTACCCAAAAAAATAAAATACCAATCTCTTCATCTTCTGCATTAAATTATAGCCCACATTGTTTGGACTGCCCTCCACTCCTTTCAAATCACACTCTGATCTGCTGCAACTTTCTGCAATGATTTGAGAAGGCAATTTGTTTGCCTTTCTGTTTCACTGTTGCTGCAATGTACAAAAAATTTCAAAAATTAAAAAAAAATTTTTAAAAAAAACCTTAAAATCCACTGCTAAAACTACTAACCATGTATCATTGATTAGTCTTTTAATAGGTATCTCAAGTTTAACCCCTAATAAAATACCCATTTTAAAAGAATTAAACTCATTAATAACACTGCTAAATATATAATATATAACACTGACTCATTAATAATATTTCGAAATTAACAATTCTAACAAAACAAACAGCAAATTAATGATATGATTAGTGCTCACTTTCCATTCAACTATTTAGCACTAGAATTAATTCCATTTAATGATCTCATTTCCCAACCATAATATTCCTTGCTTCCATCTTATACATTACAAAGATATACAAATATTAGCCAAAAAAGCAACTATAGATGTATAATCATAAGTCAAAACAACTTACAAAACTAAGATCACTAACTCCCCCTCACAATTTTTTTTTTTTTTTTTTTTTCCAACTACAATACCATAACCAAAAGAAACGCCGCGACGATCTCTTGAACAACAAGAACCCACCAAAATCCGTCGATTTTAGAACCCGATAACCCGAACGAAGCCAACAAGCTCGAATTCGCGTTCGCATCCGGGTTCTTGCTATCCACCTTGTTTCGCAAACCCGAATCGCCATCCGAAGCTTGTTGCACACCCTTGCATTGTTGCACACCAAGAGGGGCCTTCCCTACACCCGTCACCGCGACATCGTAACACAAATTCGGGTTGCCCCACGACGCAAATCTCCTCCCCATTTTGTCGTAGAATCCTGCGGAGAACCCGAGCCTTCCGGTGAAGTTGTTCCCATTGAGGTAAAGAGCACTTAAGTTAGGCAAAGTTTCGAGATCCCGCGGAACGACGCCGGTTAAGTGATTGTTGTCCAATGCTAAGAACCTCAATCCCCGCAAACTTGTCATTGTTTCGGGGATCTTTCCGGTGAGACCCATGTAAGAAAGATCCAATGTGGTGAGACTCAACATGTTCTCCCACGTGAATTCGATCAAAGTACCGCCGAACGGATTGTTCGAGAGGAGCAAATCTTGCAGAGAGACCATTCCGTTAAGCGATCGATCCGACCCGCAGGATAAGTTATTGTTCCTGAGATCTAAGAGTGTGAGATTCTTCAAGTTCGCGAGCTCGAAAGGGAGGCTCCCATTGAGTGAATTGCTACTTAGATCGAGCTTTAAGAGCGAGCTCAATTGACCTAGCGACGGAGGTAGAGAACCAGTTAGCGAATTCCTACTAAGATCCAATATCAAGAGCTCAGTTGAACTGTGATTGTTGTTATTACCAAGGGAAGTCGGAATTCGGCCCGAAAACTTGTTCCCGGAGAGCACGAGCCGTCGGAGATTGAACAAGTTGCCGATTTCGCGAGGGAGCTCTCCGGTTAGGCCGTTTTCGACCATGACGAGTGATCGGAGATTGGTGAGTTGGCCGACTAAGGGCGGGATCGGCCCGACGAGACCCGGGTTCGACCGGAACTCGAGTGTTTCCAAGCTGTTTGAGAGAGACTCCCAACCGGAGGGCGGAATCGACGACGGTCGGTCGACGGAGAAGCAATTGTAGAGAGAGAGAGCTTTTAAATGCTTGAGATCGAAGATCTCGGCGCCGAATTTCGCGTCGGGAGCGCATTGAAGCGAGTTTTCGAGGACCGGCCCGATGTTTAGAACTGTGATGTACCACAATCCATCAAAGAGATCACATGATACTCCCTGCATTAGATAAGAGTTTTGGTTTAAGTACAAATTAGAACAACAAACACCAACATTTACGCGGGAAATTCGCTGGTAAAATATGCGTAATTTTTCGCCAAAAATAGGGATAAAATATGCCATGAATCCTTTAGTTGAGTTTAAGCACAAATTAGAACAACAACTACAAAAATTTACACGAAAAATTCGCTAGTAAAATATGTGAGATTTTT
>NC_033630.1:11688002-11865502 GCF_001540865.1 Ananas comosus | reverse complement strand
TGAAGACTGTATAAAATATTATTAGGGGTGAAAATGGTTACGATAAACTACGATCGAATCCGACATCAAATTCAATAATATGCAAATACCGATATCAAAATTTAGCATTCAATATATATTCTAATTCGTAAAAATTAAAAAAAAAATTGTGTATGCGAATATGGTTTATTAAAATATCCAATCGTATTCGACCATTTTCACTCTTCAGAATAAGAGAAATATTAATATATATCGTATGGGGAAAATAAAGTGACCTTTTATCGTGTTTTTCGTTTATTTTACTACAAGTTTCATGTTAAAATTATATTTATATTTATTAACAACTTAAATTATATTAAATAAAATATATGTATACAAAGTTTCAACACGAATACGAACCTTTAATTGTATTGTATGTTTTATTCGTGCTAATTTTAATTTATATTTATATATACATATTACTATATATTATCATCTCACTCATAACTAAATTTAAATCCACTTTTAGCAAATATGATAAAAAAAATTTCCCATTCGACGTATATCGATATTTAAAGAAAAATATCGATACGAATATAGTTTTGTCAAATATTCGACCCGATTATTATTCCTAACATTTTCATACCACAAAGTTTTAGGTGAAAAGTAGAAGGACCAATGTACAATATTGAGATAGTATAGGGAGTGTTGGCACATTGTCACCTTTTAACTCTTTTGTAAGAGAATTTAATGGTGAAAAGATACTAGAGGACATGGTGGGGAAAGAGTGTGGGAGAATAAGGTATGTGATTATTATTGTAAATGTGTCCATGGATGGGGGACCATGCAACCATGCATGTGATTGCATATGGAAATATAGGGAGGTACTTAATTTTTTGAAAAAAAAAAAAAAAAAAACTTCCATTTTCTCCTCCTTAATTTAGTTTATTTTTTACTAAACATATGACACCTCAATAATTCTACATCAGATGAAAACGAAATTATGATTAGATATATAAATGATCATGGATCATAATGATTATCATTGAGCTTAAACATTTTGAGTCAGTGGTTTGAACCCAATAAATATTAATTACTATTTTGTAATATAGCTTATTTTTATTTCATTATTTTTTGGTTCAAAATTTTATACTTAGCTATTCTGTGATTACCAAAACTTCACTTTCCTGTCATATTCAATAATAATTTTATTGAATGAAAATAGAGAGAAAATCACGTAATAGTTAAGTGTATCTTTTTGAATCATAATATAGCAAAGAGAAAATGAGCTAAACCACACAGGAGCAAATTACATTTTATCAAAAAAAATCACATAATATGTTACTTACGATTAAAATGTGCGAAAGAAAACACTATGTTTGCTTATGTAAAAATAATATCTTATGTAGATCGTAACAATTTAGTTATGTTAATAATTTCCGACGATCCTATCGAAAAATACTGAACCATAGTTTTATATTATTATTTTTTTATGAACACCTTTGGATTCAATAACGATATAGATAGTTCTCAATACTAAACAGGAGTTTAACCAAATATATCATAGTCTTAGATTCAAAATTCATCTTAATTATTACTTAACTCTAATCTTGATTAGTGGGTGTTCAATCAACCTCACATGCTAGCATATGCATGACAAATGGGTTGTTGCTATCACTATTGATGCATCATTTATTTTCTTCTTTTCCCCTTTTTGTTTTTGTTTTCTTGTTTCATTTTTTTTTTTTAAATCTTATTTTCCTTTTTGTGGATGGGGGATCACTAAAGCATAATATGAGGTGCCTTTTCATCACACTCCAAGAACAATAGGATCTTTGTGACAAGACAAACAATTAACAACCTTGCACAAAGTTGTTAGGTTGACATGTTCCAAAATTATATCCTCTTTAAACCTCCTTTCTTTTTGAGCTAGCTCTTGGATGTGGTGGCATTGAGAAGTGAGTTACTTATAGGGTTAGGGTTAGGGTTAGGGTTAGGGTCTTTTGGATGGTTCTTGAGGGTATGTTGGTTTTATGTGGGTACCCATGTGAGGAGAGAACAAAAGGATATGTGGAGTGAAAATCACAAGAAGCCATTTCATTTGTGATAAGCATGAAATGAGCTTTTGCGGTGGTTAAACTACATCGACTGTACCTAACGTAGTTGGCTAAGAATTTGGTGGTTGGTATTCGAGATTCCAAATTTGAAACTTAGTTCTTCATAATTCTAGCTGGTGTCTTTCTCTCTCAGAAAATTTAAAAGGATAAATTGCGCCACTAGCTCTCGAACTGTCACCCGAGTTTTATTTTGATCTTCAAACTTTTAAGCTCGACATCAGTGGTCTCTAAGTTCTTAAAACTACTTCTACTTCAATCGTTGTCTACACTTTCTATTAAAAAGTGAATTATTATATTCAACGTGCATCTGTACATCTACGTGCCATAAATTTATCGATTATTTTTTGCATCATATATTTCAACACCACGACCTATTTAGTTACAATATATCTTTCTCTACGTAAAAATTGTACTGCTTAATAAAAATACAAGATAAATGAAGAACTGATATATCCAAAATGCGCAGAAATATAAACAAACTTGGTGCAAGCAATAATTTTAACACTAAGATAAGAATTAAATAAAACCTTATTAAAGGTTCAACTCTTGGTAGAGCATCAAATAAAACTTGAGGTTAAGGGACTCCAAGTGTAATTTCCCCTTTCTATAATATATAAATTGTTGGATTTGTTGGGTGGACATTAATGTAGGGATGTCAATTAATGGGAAGGGATATTCGAAATTTTATCTGAATCCGAACTCAAATAAAGCAGATATATCCGATGTTAAACGGATATAGTTTCGAATATGGATATCGAAAACAAAAATTCGAAGGATATGGATTCGGATATGGATTTTGACTGTATCCGATCCAAATCTGAACCCGAATTTATTTTACATTATATATAATATGTATATAAAAATTTGATGTTATATTTGAATTTGTATTTTAAAAATATAAATTTAATATAATATATTTTGAAACATTGAAAAGAGATAATTGTTTCGGTTCGAATCCTTCGGTTCGGATTCAGGTTCAGTTTTTGAATTTTTGGTCGGTTCGGATTTGGATATGGATTTCTAAAATCTGTCGGGTTCGAGTTAGAGTTCGGGTTTCAGATTTGGAGCCTTATTCGGGTTCGGATTTTTAAAAATTCACCGAAATCTGACCCGTTGATATCCCTGCATTAATGAGCCCTCATAAAATGAGGGAACCCTAGCATTATAGCCCAAAAGTGTGCCCTAGTAAGTCTATTATTCAAAAAGAATATAATATACACACTAGTAAAAATAGTAGCAAATTAAAGTTTACTTTTTCAAACTAACACATAAATAGCATACCATCCACTTTCATTAAATGAGATAATTACTCATATTTTTAACCTTATTAATTAAATCCAACATTATTTCAACTATATATCTATATATATCTATATACATATATGCCTATGTAACCAATTAAAATACATGTGTACGTATATGCATATTATCCTTTGAGACATGTAAAATACAATGTATTATTCTACGTGATTAATTTGTACGTTTCTACTCACTATATTTTTCAGATAATATTGTTTGTGTCTCCAATTAATTAATCCAAGGTTTGGAGATGAACACATGCTTTTCATTGAGTGATTAATAAGAGAATATTTTAGATGCTAATTAATAAAAACAACTATCAATTCATAAAGAATGTTTCGACCATAGGAATAAAAAAAAGAAAAAAAAGAAAAAACATAATGGCCATTTAATTTGCTTGTTTCTATCAAGAATTCAATATTGTTTCAGCAAGTTAGCTGAGGTAATAAATACACATTTACCATATTATTTTAAAACATATACTCTTAAATGAGTATACATATATATAGAGTAGGGATACTATACTGTTACGAGTATAGAGTCCTTTGTACTCATAAATTGTTTTCGATGACGGAGCTTCTGAATCGGCGATTCACTCTGTGAAATATGATCTAGAGTTTTTTAAAACTTCTAAAAAATAAATTTTGTAATTTTTGAAAATCATAATAAAGTCCATCAAGCGGGCAGAAAATGAACGGTCGAAATCGAACGACGTCCTAAAAATGAATGATCGGATCCTTCAATTTAAGATCGAAGTTATTAGTCTCTATCTAGATAGTAAATAGAATTTTCTATCAAAAATTCAACCAATTCGATTCTTTTATACCGTTAAACTAACAAGTATTTTATACCGACCGTTGAAAGTTGTTAATTTTGAGATCTTTTGATTATAAGATAAATAATGTCAAAAAATTATAAAATTTGATTTCTGAAAGTTTTAAATGCTCTAAATAATATTTAACGGTATGGATCGTCAATTCGGAAGCTCTATCATCGAAAACGACTTATGAGTACGAAGACGATCATACTTATAAGAATATAATAAACCGACTATATATATATATATATAGAGAGAGAGAGAGAGAGAGAGAGAGAGAGTTTGTGTGTGGAAAGTACAACAGTCTATGTTGTTTTTAATAATGGAATATTCGATTTGACGATCGTCTTTGTTAAACACGATCTACAGTATTGGAACTATCTAGAAACTAAATTTTATAATTTTTTAATTTCGTTTGTCTAGTAAATAAGTAGCATCAAAATGAACGATCAAAATAAAATCTTATAAAAAACAGTGATAAAAGGTTTAAATTTCAAATCGAAAATTCTAATCTTGCTCTTGATAGTAAGTAAAGTTTTTAATTATAATTTCACATAATTTGAATTATCTTATACCGCTGAACTTACAAACTGCCACATCAGCTATTAAAATAATTATTTTTAAGACCCTTTAATCACTGAACAAATGATGTGAAAAAATTATAAAATTTAATTTTTAGATAGTTCTAGTAGTATAGATTATGTCTTAGGAAGTCGATCGTCGAAGCAGCAAACCCATCACCAAAATAACTTAAAAGCATGATAACCTCCATCACCAAAAATAACTTAAAAGCATGAAAACCTCCGTCGTTTCGAAAGCATAGAAGGTGTACTCTACATATATATAGAATTGAGCTCCTGTGCTTTTAAGAGCACAGGAGCATAACTTTTTAATCGTGAGATCGGTTCAAGATTCGTGTAGCACTATTAAGGATCTGTTTCGTTAAGTTTTATTTACTGATATTGTACGGATCTTGAGACGTTCTGACAGTTAAAAAATCATAAGCATAGAAACTCTCTCTCTCTCTCTCTCTATATATATATATACATACACACACACACAAAGAAAAATAATCCTAAAAAATAAAAAACAGGGGTTTGATCCAGCATCTATCCAACAGCTAATGCATGCCTCACTGTTCCATTGTGTGTGCCCTACACCATATATATGTCTGTGTCACAAGGAGTACAGTAGAATAGAATGAGGACCATCCCCAATACAACTTGCACTAGCATTGGGGTTTTGCAGCACATACAAGTTATAATTCATTGGGATGATCAGGACCACTCTTTTGCTTGATAATTTTGAAAGGATAAAAAAAAATAATAAAAAGAAAAATCACACAAAAGTTATCTGAACTGTGGACCATTTTGAGTCAGCTATCTAAATATTTAAAATTTTAATTTTACTATCTAATCTTTCGGTTTATTTGATTAAATCGGACAACAATGCTTTATTTTCAAAATTTAAGCTAATTACTTATATTTTTATAAATTTATAGTTGCGAGAATTGTGTGAAGTAGAATAATTAATAATGATAAATAACACATTTAAATTTTAAAGTCAAAGTAGCATTGGCTAACTAAAATCAAATAAATTAAAATGTTCAATAATAAAATCAAATTTTCAAAAAAGTTTAATAGCTGTCTCTCTCAGTTCAATAAGTTTTATATTTTTTTACGCAAAAAAAAAGACAGAAATGAAAGCTAAAAATTATTTTTTAGGTATAAAAAATACTTTTTCGCTTGTCTGGTTCGACATAAAAATATTTTTCGTAAACAAATTTGGAAAAAAATTAAAGTTGTTATTTTTCGTTGCTTTTCGACAAAAAATAACAACTTAAGCCGCGTAAAATTTTATTTATTTATTTTTTTTTGCACCAAAGCAAATAAATATAATTTTTTTTCTTCCAACCAAATAAATATCGATGAAAACTTATTTTTTTTCTACAAATCAAATATTATTAAAGGTAATATTATTAAAGGTAAAACTTATTCTTCATCAAATTAAAACTTTTTTTATGAAAAATTATTTTTCATGTTTTAAGTAAGATGTGGGGCAAATTTACTAAGATGGTCCACAGCTGCTGGTGAATATGATGATGCCTAATCCCCTCTCTCTCTCTCTCTCTCTCTCTCTCTCTCTCTAAAAAGATGTACTATGCATGTATGTATATGCATCTACAAAAAAGATGCAAATCACTGAATGATGATGATAGGCATTAAGGCATTGAAATAACAGTCACCAGATGTCTCCACTTTTGAAAAAAAAAAAAATCTTAAAAAAGTAGGAGTCACTCTCTCTCTCTCTCTCTCTCTCTCTCTCTCTCTCTCTAAAAAGTGATGTTTGAAAACTTGAGTCCAACAATTTGGTTCGACTATGACTCGATTAATAAAGTGATTCGGCTCAATCCTTTGAAATGGATACGCTAAAAATGTTACTTTGAATCGGCAATTCAACCGGTTAACGAATCGGTGAACTGGTACAGTTCTGAACAAACGGTCTGAATTTTTTTTTGAACTAAGTCTTTGAAATGGTCGCACTCTCTCTCTCTATAAAGTAATGTTTGAAAACTTGAGTCCAACAACTTTGTTCGACCATGACTCGGTTAATAAAGTGATTCGGTTCAACCATTTGAAGTGGACAAGCTTAAAAAACTTGCTTTGAACCAACGATTCAACTAGCTAATGAACTGGTGAACTACTACAGTTCTGAGCAAACGCTGTCTGAATTTTTGTTTTTGAGTTTTTAGCTTTTCTTCATTAGTGTGAATTTTAATTTTATTTATAATTATTATTATTATTTTTTGTAGATTTTACTTTCTATCATGAAAAATGAAACTTGCAAACTTGCATCTATTTAATGCAGTCTAAAAATCAGTATTTTATAATAAAATATGATACTAAAATAGTATATAATGTAGGCATCGATCACTGGTTCAACCCAAGCGATGTAACGATCCAATCCACTAGCAATAATAACTTACATTAGATCTAAACTATCGGCCCAAAATGCTTAAAACCAGTTATTTTTAATAGAATACGAGGTCTCATATATTTTCAATTGAAACTTTTTTTTTTCCATCAGATATGAAACTATTTAGGGCATTGTAAGTCATTAATTGAATCAGTGACCCTTGATCCGATAATATTTTTAGATCGCTGTTCGACCTGATTTTTAAAACATTGGCTCCATGGTGAGGAAGGGTCTCTATCCTTCCAGGCTTTTTGTGCTTGGCTGCTGCTGCATGGTTTCTTCCATGTGGTGGGTTTGTTTTTTAGCAGGCTCTGCATTAAATCCCTTCCCCTCTCTCTCTCTCTCTCTCTCTCTCTCTCTCTCTCTAATCAATTGGGGATTGGGAGAGGTGAGAGAGGTGGTGTTAAAAGCTAGTAAAAGGGTTGTAGGGGCATAAAACGAAATGACAAATATCTTCATAAATATTTATTTTTTTACTTTTTTTTTTGTCTAATATTAAAAGATTTATGTTTCACTCCCTCAACATTTCAAGTTGTTGCATTCAGTTCCCTTCTGTCAGAATTCCACCACTATTCCGTCCATATTTTATAATTTATATCGAAAATATTCTTCAAAATAATAGAAATATATTAAAAAAAATTACTTTTTTCTTATAGAAGAAGTAAGGGTAATTTGATTATTTTGTCCTCTCCATTTATGCTGTACCCCCTGAAAATATTTCTGAAATTTTAAGGGGGCAAAATATAATTTTTTTGAAAGTCAGGAAGGAAAAATAAGAAAAGAAGTATTTATAGAGAGGTTTTCTGTAATTTAGCCAAAAAAAACTCTTCTCTTATTATTAAGGGTTAATTTACATATAACTCTCTGTAAATATATAGAATAGCAGATATATCACTACAAAATTTAACTTTTCATATTTATCCCTACAAAAGTCCTAACGTTTTTAAATATATCTCTGCTATTAGAATCCATTATAAAAATATAATTAATCATAGGTAAAATATTTAGCACTGATTAGTCAATGAGATAAATTGATCTTTTTACCCTTCTTATTTTACTTCTGATGGCAATAAGGAAAAAGATGATCGTTGAAAATTTTTTGGAAGGACATTTCTACATAATTCTACCAGTTGGAAATTTTGGAGGAATATATTTGTGATGGCAAAAATATTATTTTATTTATCATCTGTTAAAAAATAAATCTAATCCAGAGAATCTTAGTAGAATAAATCAAAATTTTAAAAAGTAGAGTACAATTTAAAACCTGAGAAGTAGAGTACAATTTATATTTGAAGCTTTAAATAAATCCAATCCAGAGAATCTTAGTAGAATAAATCAAATAAATTTAAAAAGAATAAATTTGGACTGTTTTTAAGCTGAAAATAAATCTAACATCAACTATAAAGTTTCTTGAGCTTGGATTAAATTTGAATCAAACCATAAAGTTTTTTGTTTCGAAATTAAGCTATTTGGTGCAATTAGGGCATTACTTTAATATAAAATATATTAGATATGTCATATCAAGGGGTCGGATTTGGGGGAGATTTTCAAAACCCCAAATCCAAAGTCGACTATCAAAATCGAAAACCGAACCCGAACATGAAACCTTCTGGTTTTGAAAATCAGAATCCGATCACGAATTTCAAAACATATGATAGTGACTCAAATCTAAATTTTTAAAGTACGAATTCAAATTTTATATTATTATATATTATATAATCGGCTTGGGTTTGGGTTCAGGCTTAGGTCCAGATGAAAATCATACCCAAACCCAAATCCATAGGATTCTTGGTTTTTATACTTATAACTGAAACTATAACCGCTCTGGTTCGAATAAAATTTTGGATATCCATAAATATCGTGGCCTGAGCCTATTTAGAAATCTATTAAAAGCCCTAGTTATTATGATTTTTAATGTAATAACCAGGCCGAGAATTAATTGGGCCGGGCCGGGCTTTTTTGAAACCAATATAATTTGCAATATTAGACCACTAAACTTTAAAGTTCAGTGTCCAATTAACCATTACCATTTAGAACAGTTGGCAGGTATTTTTACGACTCAAAAATAATAAAAGAAATAAAAACTAGAAATTCAACAAACATTATTCTCAAATTCAATTCAATTGAATTCACTCGGACTCGAAATCAATTCAATTCGATCGCGATTTGAAACCCCACAGGAGCTAGTCGTTGTGTCCGAATCGTGTCGTGTCTCGTATACCGTATTTGTGATGCCTAGTTGTAGATTTGAAATAATTTGAATTATAAATCAATTCGAATTTATCATGATTTTAGCACGAGACACATTGTTAGCTATTCAACAGGTCTACAAGATCAAAGCAAAGCCCACACTTGACATCCACATCCTTATCCTCCGCCGCCACCGGCGAACTCAGCGAGCGGTCGGCGAAGGCATCCTCGCAGCTCCGCGGCACCTCCCAGGCGCTATCCACGGGCTCGGCGGCGCCGCTGTAGTCCCCCGACCGGACGTCCTTCCCCGCCTCTTCGAGGTCGTCGATCGCATTCCCGTACAGCTGCGCGCACTGCTTCAGGGCCTCCTCCGCCGCCGTGCCGGGGTCTTGGTCCGCGAGGTCGTTGATCCGCGAGAGCGTCGAGGCCGCTGCTGCGGTGGCAATTTCGATGGCGATTCCCGTGAGCTCAGCGACCGTGGAGGCGTTGAAGCTGCGGCGGTCGGACTCGAGGGCCGCTACGCAGAAGCCGGAGTTCTGGGTGTGCTTGCATGTGTTGACTATGAAGTCAACGCCGGCTTTAGACAACGGTATGTGGAAAAGGAAAATATTTATGAGGAAAAGAGTGAGAAGGTAATATTGGACAATAGTAGCCATTTTGTATGAAGAGTTTTTATGTAAAATTTAACATTTGAGGTATATATATATTTGTATAAAACCTATATAAAAGGGGTGCAATTATTTTACTAAGAATCTAAGATATGCAAACTATTTGGAATGTTATTATGTGAATATTTTGAGAATGAAGGGTGCTTTTATTGAATATGTAGTGGAAAAATAAATGTACTATAAATGTTGGCCAATGATATATTGAAATAGATACCCACTCAAAATCATGGGTACAAGATATTTTGAATTTGAGTAATCAATGTTAAGTGAAATAATAGGGTTATATTTATTTTACTACTGTTCTCACTTCATTGTACCATAATTGCTATTGAATTATTCTAGAATAAGAAAAATGCTTCTCGTACATCCCAAATAAGGGTGTACATCTTACATCCGCAATCCTGCGGTTGATAAAAATCAAATTAATTTTGAGTAAAATTTTAAAAAATTGATGTGATAAGACTGACCTTAGAATAGAATGGGTGTAAAATATACACTCAAATTAGGATGTATCTGTAGCGTTGCTCAAACATCGTAAACCACCGGAAAAGGAGACGAAGAAGATCAAAAACTTGAAGTTCGAGACGAAGAAGATCGAAAAAAAAAACTCAAAACCCTGGCTCAAAGGAAGTATGGATAAATACCTGAAGTTTAAGAAAAGATGAGAGGAGAATAATGTTATTTACAGATGATAAAATGGGTGTAGAGGGGAATGCTTGAAAAGATAGCAAGTTTCATAAAATGCTGAAAAAATGCTTCATTACTAAGATTTAATTGAAGGTTTTAAGGAAACGAAACAAAGAGAGAAAAATCGGAGCGAATCGAAACTCCAAAAGGATCACATAGTCGTATTGAGTCTCGAACATTGTTCTCAGTGTTAATATATATTTCTGAGCCTGATTCCTACTAGATCGATCTATTAGCTAACATTCAGGTGATTAACTTGCACTGAGTCTACATGATTACACACAGCATGAAATATACAGGGCTTCTAATTATCAAGAGAAAAGAATTAGGTGGAAAAGGGGAGCAAAAATAAATGAAAGAAGCACTTTTGCTCTAATCTAAAAGACCGCAATTGGTTACGACCACCTTCGAGTAAGGGCGGTTGAAGCCTCTCTCTGCAACCACTGCTCTTTTATCGCCAATCAACTTCGCCACCCTGAAATATGAAACCAAGTTTGAAGAGGATCAGCAAATGTACTATATGATCGTTCTTCATTAAAAGCTTCTAACGAACACGACTACTACGGGCTTGTTTGGCTCTGCAGGAGCTTTTGTAGAAGTGCTTCGACTAGAGGAGTTCGAGAAGCCCTAGCCGCTTAGGAGTGGCTTTCGAAAAAGATTTAGTACTCAAAAAGAATGAAAAAACTTGGTAAGGAGTTTAGAACTTAATGTTCTGACGACAAGACGGAATGAAATACTGAACCTGAAAAGCAGAAGCTCTACTCAGCTAATACTTAACGGCTTCAAACTCTAGGTTTCACAAGCTTATTTTGGCTCGCCAGTATAATCAGAAACCGTTCGACACGCTAGTAATAGGTGATCGGGTTTCGATTCACAAAAGAATATAAGCAAGAGGTTTCGGCTTTTTGAGTTTAAATCCCCGAGGTTATATCGGTCTATAGATTTGCGATCTCTATTAAAGTTTCAAGCCCAATAACAAGATGTTGTGTTGACTAATAAGTATATACTGCATCTTTGGCCTGGCTTCTGGAACTTCTAGCCTATTCCGATAAGTATTAGTCAAACATTTTGCGATTTCAAGTCGAGAGTTTTGCGATAGCAACTTAAAAAGGAAAGGTACCATTGCACCAAGTTTGATAATTTCTACTTCTATTATATATAGTTTTATGTAAGGACGCAGAGCTTCTTCGAACAGCAATACTCAAAACAAGTATCATTGAAATGGATCCTGCAGAATTTTAGTCCTGAAAAGGTTTAACCCAGATCTCAATTTCATCCTCAAACCATGAATCAAAACAATTCAATACTTGAAGTTTGATCCCCTTCTTCTATCTATTTCATCAGAAGAGTAAGTTTAACTTTGATTTCAATTTTGTCCCTAAAGTTTGATCTTAGATTCAGTTTCATCCTTACCAGTTTACTATTGACAGATGCGAAACATTCGAACTTTGCAGGGTTACGAATTCAAATGGCTAAACGAGAATTGGTCATCAATGTCGGATAATTTGGGTGCTTTCGCATTTACGAAATAATTATCACCTGAAGTAGGGGGAGCTTGTGTTGTCCTTCACCGTCTTCACCGCGGCGATCCTCTCGACCACATCCATCCCCTCCACCACCCACCCCACCACCACCGCCGCTGCGTCGAGCTCGGGCGCGTCCCTCGCGGCGATCACGAACTCCGTCCCGTTCGGCCCCCGCTCGTCCACCTCCTCCCTCGGCGTCGGCGCCGTAGGACCGCACGCCGGCGTGCTGGACGTAGCTCGGGGTGATCCGGACGAACTCCTTGCGGCGGTAGCTGACCCCCGCGGCGCCGGAGACGAGGGCGGCGAAGCGCGCGGCGGCGAGCGGCGCTGCTCCGCCGCGCAGCGCGACGACGATGCGCCCCGCCGGCGCGCCATCGATGGCGACGTCGAGGAACGCGCGCGCCGTGGTCGGGGCCTCGCCGGGGCAGAGTACGCCGCCGTCGTCATCGGCGGCGGCGGCGGCGGCGGGGGGGAGGAGGAGGAGGGGGGCGGCGACGAGGGCGAGGGAGCGGCGGGAGAGGGTGGAGAGGGGTAGCGGGGGAGGAGGAGGTGCGGTTAGGGTTAGGGCTAGGGTTTGGTGAGGAAGATGAGGAGGAGAAGGTGGTGGTGGAGAGAGGGGTTTGGGAGGGAGATGATGGAGTGAGTGTAGAGACATAGCCATAGTTTGCGAGGAAGAGTTTTTTTTTTTTTTTCTTACTCTTTTTGTTTTTCTTTTTTTCCGTCCATTCCATAGTATCATCCACTATATATTTAAATGGATCCGGATCGGTGGAGCTCTCGCCCCGATTCGTCTCGTATGAGGCCCAATCTAATCTGGGCGACTCTGCCTCGTGATGAGTCCAGGTGTACGGTGAATATCTGATCTCCGATCGTTTTGGTTTGGGATCGGTCTCGTATAATTTTTGTTCGGGTCGGGCTAGTCTCCATAGCCATATTGGATACTCCGCAACATGGGGTTATCAAAAAGGTTATGATAATGGGGAATATTACAAAAATGCCACCGACCAACGAAGAGGTTAATAACGCACGCATATACACACAGTAGATCAAGAACAGAGCGAGAGAACGACGATAAAAGGAAAAAAAAAAGGCGAAAAGGGTTTTCTCTCTCAATCCCTCTCTCTCTCTCTCTCTCTCTCTCTCTCTTAGGGTTTTGGGAGCTCGTAGCGAGGGGAGCTTGGTGAGGGGGTGGCCATGGCGGCGGAGGCGTCGAGATCAGGGCCCTCGGCCGACTCCTACATCGGGAGCCTCATAAGCCTGACGTCGAAGAGCGAGATCAGGTACGAGGGCGTCCTCTACAGCATCAACACTGAAGAATCCAGCATCGGATTGCGCAACGGTAGTTCCCTTAACCCTCCCCCAAATCTCCATTTTGTTTCCCGTCCTTTTCGATCTGAAACCCTAGGTTTTTGATCCTCGAGAAGGTTAGGGCTTTGTAATGCGGTGAGGAGATCTCGGTTGTTGATTAGGGGGTTTAAGGGATTGTTTTTGGGAGAAGGGTTTGGTTCTTGTTTTATGTGAATGTGATGTGCTTTTGATGCTTCCTGTGATTTGCTTAGGTAACAAGTAATATCGTGTAGTAAGGATCAAATTGTTTACTCTCAAAAACACGTCCAAGATGTTTGGGCAAAAAGCCCCAAAACCCTAGTTAAGAATCATGCTTCTTTGCCCTTTTTGTGTTTATGGGTTGTTGTCTTGTGGAGGAAATTAGATTTTCTACTGTTTTTGTTTCCATCGAGAAAACGCGAACAACTTGCTATTTGATCAGATTATTCATTCCTTCTGATCTTTGTTTTGGTAGTTTAGACTATTATACATTGGTAATTGTTAGAAAGGAATTGTGATATCTTGCTTTAGTTATGTTACTGAA
Source organism: Ananas comosus (assembly GCF_001540865.1). Classification (NCBI taxonomy): domain Eukaryota; kingdom Viridiplantae; phylum Streptophyta; class Magnoliopsida; order Poales; family Bromeliaceae; genus Ananas; species Ananas comosus. Next base: position 11,851,394 of record NC_033630.1, on the reverse strand, counting down.
ATTTTAAATAAACAACTGTTGCCCGTTTATGCTTTACTTCAGGGACATAGTAAGTTATATGCTAAACCCATTCCTTGATTATTATTTCCTTTCTTATTGTCTAAATCTTTATTGCAAGTATATTGTTTAACGTTTTCTATATTTTGGTAGTAGGGTATCGGATCCGTTGCTGATTATATCTGGCTAATTAATGTATTATTTCTCTGACGCTGACCGCAGCTGCAGATCAAATATTATCTATCTATTTAATGTTTAAATCTTTTACCCTGACTATTTATGGCCTGGGTGATTCTCATCAAAGCTTGAAAGTGTTATATATCTAGCGCATTAATTAGTAATCAGCAAATGTTCAAAAGGCTGTTTGGTGACAATTTTGTTAATTTTGTCTGATATTTTCTGTGAAGCATTCTCTTTTGGGCTAGCCTTATGTCGAATATTCCAGCTCTATTCATTGCCATATCCTACTTCAAGTTTTGGATATACTTAAATTAGCTTTCTACTGTCTGGTTTTATTAATATCCTTTCCTTCCTGCAGTACGATCTTTTGGAACTGAAGGACGAAAGAAAGATGGCCCACAAATTCTTGCTAGTGACAAAATATTTGAGTACATACTCTTTCGAGGAAGTGATATTAAGGTAATGTTAAAAATACATTTTAAAAGCATTAAAAACACATCATTTTCGGAGATCTTCTAAGAACAATAATATCTGTTAATGTTTGTAAGGAAATATCATTTTGGCACTTTTGTGCCATTTATTTTTTCTATAACTAAGGTAATTACCTTTTCATTTGATATACCATTATTATATCTCTTTGGCAACTTTGTGCCATTTATTTTTGCTATAATTATAGTAGTTTCCTTTTCACTCGAAAAACCATGTAATAGGTGTAATTATACATCCAATTTAATAGATGTAGACCTGCTCTTGACAAGGAAAATTTTATTTGCCCAATATAATAGTGTCAAAAGAACTTTCTTTTTTACATTAAATTTTGGGTTAAAGGAAGAGTAAATAAGTTTTAGCTTTCTTTTTTCGGGTAGAGTGGAAAGAAAATGAGAGACTGCTTTTTTGCACATTTTTTTAATTTCCTTAAAAACCCTTTCCTTAAATATTGGAAATATTAGGTGTTTATATGTTGCAAACTTGGTATCTTGTTCTATCTTTCTCATTGTTGTTTAAGCCAAACCTCATCTGTCTCTCCTTATAGTTTGTTGGATGGTTTGAGCCTTATTCAAATTGTATATTATCGTAGTATAATGGTTAAAAGGAAATGTTATGGCTTTTAGTTTTTGTTTTCTCCATATTGACTCTAGGAACTTCTTAGATCCTGACATACTACATCTCATTTATATGCCCAGACTTTTCTTCCATTTATTGATAGGGATGGTTAGTGGTATTAAACGGTACAGTGAATCATGTTTTATTTTCTCTTTTGTTTTATTTTCTCTTTTTTTCTCCTTCAAATGAGACGCGCATAATCCACAGCCAATTATAAGAAGGGAAGTTCTTTTTCTTTATCCATAAGTACCTTGAATGTAGTAGATGCCAGCTAATGGGAACTCTAATATGGAAGTATTGGTTATGTTTGGACCCAGTTGGGTTGGATATTGGGATTACTGGACACAGGACTAGGTGAGAAATGATGGAACAATTGGGCCGAAATAGAAAGAAGAATAAGATCTGGGTACATAACTTATTTCACATGAACTTAGCACTGCAAGTTCTGCGACATTGCTATCTCTCTCTGGCTTGTGTGTTGCTGCTAGAATATTGATGTCTTAATTGCACTTGGATATGAAGTATTCGCTTCTGATGCCTTCCGTACAAAGAATTTATTAGATTTTATTACTTCATTAATGTTTTCATGTCTTGCAATTTTGATGTATTATCATCTTTGTTGAGTTTGTTTTAGCTACATTATAATCTCGATTTATGCTTGCACTTTTGTAGGATTTGCAAGTTAAGTCCTCACCCCAAGTTCAACCAGCTACTTCCATACACAATGATCCAGCTATTATTCAGGTAAATCCTGGATGCTAAAAACTTGAACTAATTCTCTTTATCCCTGGCTCGTTTAGTCTTTATGTTTTTGTTTTTGTTTTTTTATGTTTTATGCAGTCGCATTATTCTCTGCCACCGTCAACATCTTCAACATTGCCTTCAGTTGGAGCTGCAACTGCACCAGACCTCAGTTCCCACACAGCTCAAGTGGGCCTTCAAAGCCCAGCATTTCAAACCAATTTGCCTCTTTACCAACCTGGTGGAGGCCTCGGTCCATGGGCCTCTTCTCCTGCAAGCGGGCCTGGGCCCGCAATGCCAATGATGTACCGGCCTGGATATTATCCATCATCAAGCGGACTTTCTCATTTACAACAGCCTCCTTTCCTTCGGGCCCTACCTGGAATGTCAATTCCCCAATCAATTCAACAGCCTCTTCAATATCCTGGACTGAATAATACTTCTTTGCCGTCTGGATCAGAAAATTTGCAAGTGTATCCTCCTCCTTTATTGCAGCCCTCTAGTACTAGTCTAGGTCTAACTTCTAGTACATTATCAACTACATCACTGCCTACTTCAACCAGTAGTGTATTAACTCCAGAAATCTCAGCGAGTTCACTGCTAGATAAGCCAGCTTTGACTTCTACTCCTAGTGCCAGTCTCCCTTTTGTGACTTCACAAACAACATCTAATGTTGAGCCCGGCCCAACTTTAGCCCAAATTCAAAATCTGACTTCTCTTGCAAGCAACAAACCTGGTTCTGCTCCTGGTCCAACATTGCCTTATCAAACTATGCCTCAGATGGCCTCACTTGTTGCTTCATCTAGTTCAAGCCCAGTCGAGACATTGTTACCTTTAGTTACTCCGGGTCAACTTCTACAGATGGCTTCCTCCACAATCGGTTTACCTCAATCCTCGCAAACGAACCATAAAGAACAAGAAGCTAAGCAAGTAGAAACTAAGAACGAGCCTCTATTGCCTGAGCCATCAGTTCGTGCTGCAGCTGAAATTAGCGAGCCAATACTGCCATTGCCTAAACCAGTTGTTCAGAAGGTATGATGGTGTTCCTACGTATATTACTCCAGTTTATTACTTCTGTTGAGTTACAAAGTCATCCCTCTTATAACCAAATAGTCTTTCTTGCCTTGTTTATGATCCATAAACTTAATTAATCACGTGTTCTTTTTTTTCCCCTTTATTTCATAATTCTTGTTACTTTTAACTGTCTATATCAGAGTAGATTCGTTTGATAAGAGCGGATGGCATCGATAACTTATCGAAGTTTGGTTGGTTAATTGATACAAAAAGGAGTTCAGGGGCCGAATATTCCTCTTAGAGTAGAGGCGCTAGCTTGTAATTAACTCTACTCTGCTTTCTCTTTTATAATTTTAGAAGCTGGGAAACTGCTCTTACATTTAACAATATCTGTTCTTCTAATTTAATTTCGTAATCTTATGTGTAATGAATTGTCTGATGTAACAATGTGACAAGTACTTGAGCAGAGGGTTAATGATAGCCGAGTTCTAGAAGAGTCTATCTTGACTTTGGTATTTCAAAATTCCCTACATGATTTGCACTATTTAAGTTGATTGCCTTTTTTCTTTTGTTATGTGGATTTTACTTGCATAGTGCTGCAATCCTTTACTTAACCTTATTTTTTGGTTGATCATTTTTTTGTGTTGTTTTTCGGATTTTGGATCTTACATTATGAACTATCAACCTTATCTTTTAATGCTTTATATACCATAAACATAAGTCTTATTTGGCTATTTGGCATCTTTGCTGAACATTCCCACTATTGTCTGCTGTCAGTTGATGCAAATTCTAATTTGTTTCTAATTGCTTAGGAGATCATGTATCACTGGCCATGAGCTCTGAATAATAATTCGCATTTTTTCTGAAGTTGGTTTATATCTATATAATGATGAGCTATTATGAAAGAACCTGTAATTAAGTTTAAATGTTCTTTCATTTTGATGGTTTTCAGAAATATGGACTGTATTTTCTTGTGTTACAAGCTTTTTCTGTTGTTTAGGAGAATTTCTAGTTCTCTACGATTTGAGATTATTTATATATTTACTTATTTTCAGACTAATGGAGCTGCTTCATATACCCATCACAACTATAGGGGAAGGGGAAGAGGAAGAGGAAATGGGGTATGCCATTTTTTTTCTTCGTGCTTTCTCTTCTTTTGGCGTTTTCCTGCATTGGAGATGCTCTGCATAATTTTCTAAATGCGCAATTGAATATAATATTAGCCTAGTGTTGTTCCCTCTAATTCTTCTGTGGCTTATGAAAGCATTGACTTATATAGAAGAAAGAATTGCTATCAATTCTTGCTTCCTGTTACTGCTTCCTTGGAGGAATTATCTCCATTTTATACTTTGTAGCATTTTTTTTCTTTTTTACCTATTGAAATGATGCAGTAGAATTGTATTTTATATTCTATGGTTAAATTGTTCTCAAGAAATTTTTATTAATATGCTGTATTAGACTTTGGCGTTTCTTATTTTTTTCCTATTATCAGAAACTAGGCTAGAATGATAAGGGTTTAAACCTTATACCATTGTGGTTTTCTGGGACAACTCTAGTTGACGTACCTCCCTTTTTTCATTTTTTTTTTTTTTTAAAATACTATCTCTTGCTTGTTTTGTAGTGTGAGCAGGAGCTTAAATTAAAACCATAGCTGGAAAAAAACTGTTTCGTGGGTTCAAATTCCTCTAAAAGCAAGAAAAAAAAAATACAATTTCTTCTCATCCAAATTCACAAATGAAGGCAATTTTGTATTTTTTTAATGATATACTGCTGCTTCTTGTAGTAACCGGGTCTCTCCCTTATTTGTGCTTCCACTAAGATAGGCTTGAGTGCGTTTGTTGATGAATGAAACTATATCGTAAAAAGTGCCTTCTCCGAATTGTTGCCATGCCTACTAATGGATATTCCATAGCTGACTGATACAACAATTCTTGCATTCCCACCTAGCACGATTTTTTTTTTTTTCTTGTTTCTCTTCTTGCTCTTTTTTCTGACTGCTCTAGATATCGAAGGTTTTAAGATTAACCAAACTGAGTTTCATAAGGAGGTTCTTCAATCTTTCCATCTTACAGTACTCTCGCCCTGTGACGCAATTTACCGAGGACTTTGATTTCATAGCAATGAATGAGAAGTTTAAAAAAGATGAGGTATGGGGTAATCTCGGCAAAAGCAAAGCCCAAGTAAGAGAAAAGGATGGAGAACTAAAAGAGGATGAAGATTATGATGTTGAAGAGGATGATGAAATAGAAGCTGTAAAGCCAGAGAGCAAGGTAAAACTAATTCCTAAAACTAATCCCTCTATACTCATCTCTAGGACTAGTAGCTTATTGAGCTAATTGTAAACGCCAATTCTTTTATTTTATTTTCTTCATTTTTTTTTTTTTCTCTTTCAGCCTGTTTATGTCAAGGACGACTTTTTTGATTCACTCTCTTGCGCCACGCTTGATCGGGGAAACCGTAACGGACGGACCAAGTTCTCGGAGCAGATGAAAATAGATACAGAGGTAAGTAAGAAATGAGAAGCAACTTTCATCAGTACTCTAGGCACTTCCCCGCCAGCCTGAATATTCTGACAAGCAGATTCTGGTGCATTTTGGTTATTGTTTTTTTGTAAAATATGCTCTGACGGCATTTGTTCTCTTTTCAACTTATTGGATGATATCCGTGAAAGTTCATGTCACCAGGGAGGGTACATGTGTGTAACTTCTCTCTTCTCTCTTTGTTCCACAGACCTTTGGCGACTTTCCGAGGCAGAATCGGGGTTTCCGTGGCAGCGGCAGTCGCGGTTTTCGAGGCGGCGGTCGCGGCCGAGGCCCCTACTATGGCGGCCGGGGGTACGGCTACATGGGCAGGGGGCGCGGCTATTCTACCCCAAATCGCAGCTCCTATTGATCAGGAATCGCCACAAAAACCTAGATGAAATCTAGAGATGGGACTTCTAATGTCGAGCACTATCCCTGTATTGTGTGTAGCCTCATTTCAGGAAATCTCAGAATCCATGCTAGTCCATATATAATACCTGGAAATTTAAGTGATCAATCAGGAGATTAGCATGGTGGGTACTCTTTTTTTTTAACAAAAATAGAAATAACTTTTAGTTTCAGCGTGTCGGGCAGTGTCGCCTTTAATCCAAAGAAAAAGGGGAAGAAATATTTGACTTAGTGTGGTCACTCCAGATTCACATATGTTTCTTTTATGTAGTAGTAGTATGATGTCCTTAAAAGAGTCACTTAACGATGCTCTTAGATGTAAGCTTTTGTGGTTGTGTTTAGGGGAGGTTAAAAGTACTCCTCTCTTTTATGTTTGGGTAAATGTAAGAAGAAGAAGAAGAAGAAGAAGAAGAAGAAGAAGAATCAGTGTTGTAGACTTTTTAGGTTTGCTTTAATTATGTTTTTTTGTTTTTCTTTTTTTTAGTTAAGAGGTGTGACTTTTTAAAGCCTTTTCTGTTTGTAGTGGAGTGGTGTATTTCTCTTTCTCATCTGAAACCCTAGTAGGAGCTTGTGCTTAATTGCTCTTTGACTTACTATAACTTTGATTAGGTAAAAAGGAATTTCAAAGTTGTGACTTTTGTTGATGAGTTTTTTTGTACGAAATTATATTTAATCACCTTGCGTAGTTTTGTGGGTATCTTTATCTTTACACCATGGCCAAATTGCAATTTGGGGAACTTGTGTTTTTTATATGCATTATTGACCCCTCTAAACTTAGTTTTTGGAATTAAGTAACTGATTTTGTTCTTCTATTTTTTTTGAGAGTTTTATTAAATTTGTTAGTGATTTTATTAAGCTTAATGATATCAATTATTTTGAAGCGGGTAGAGTTTAATTAATTAAAGTCAACAAATTACTAATGGAGCTTTAACTTTGATGAAATCTTTTACTTCCCAAATCAAAATAGCTAGAAGATCAGGGGGTCTCGAGCCAAAATAAAATAGGTGAGGGGGCAGTTTCAAAATTTTTTTGTTAGGAAATGGAGAGAGTATAATGAAAAAAAAAACATCCAGTTTATTTTTGTATACAGTACTAAAATTAAAAATATATACTTTTATTTATTTTCGACCAACTCTGTTTTGTCTAATATTATACCAAATAGGCCCTAAATAGTAATACACTCTCCAACAGATTTTTCAGATGTAAATATGCACATTATTGAGGGTATATCTGCAAAAACCCCATTCCTTTCCTACAGGGATGTCAATGGGTTCGGATACCCAAACTTTTATCCAAACCCGAATCGCAACCGAGCGAATTTATTCAATACTAAATAATATGGTTTCGAATATGAATATTAAAATTAAAAACCTGACGGATATGAGTACGGATATAGCTTTTGATTGTACCCGACCCGAACTCGAAACCAACCCGAATCCGAATTTATTTTACATTATATATAATATGCATATAAAAATTTAATGTTATCTTGAAATTTGTATTTTAAAAATTTAGATTTAATGTAATATATTTTGAAATATTAAAAAGAGAAAAAATTGTTTCGGTTTGGATTTTTGGGTTCGGATTCGGGTTTCAAGTGTTTGGTCAAGTTCGGATTTGAATATTAATTTTTAAAATCCGTTGGATTCAAAATCGGATTCGGATTTCGGGTTTGGAGTCCGGTTCGCGTTCGAACTTTTGAAAATTCGCCCCAAATCCGAACAATCGACATCCTACTCGCCTAACAACTGTCCCAAGCCTCAGCTCCGCGCTGCGTCACGTGCGTCTGAGCCGAGCCGCTCCCGCACCACCCACCCAAAACCCACCCCCCCCCCCAACGCCCACAAACCCAAACCCAACCAACCAACGCCACGTCGCCCACCCGCCGGCCGTCCAAGCCCAACCCCAAAAATATTAGGGCGCCGATCCCGCCGATAAGCCCGATCGCCACCGCGCCGCGCCCCGGCGCCGCCGCATCCCCCGCGTCGCTCCCTCTCCCCCTCCTCGCTCCTCTCTCGCTCCGACCCTCCCTTTCTCGCTCAGATCGCTCCACTCACCCCCCCCCCCCTCCGCCGCACCGTAGATCGGGAGGATCGGGGGCTCGTACGGACGATTCTGGCCCCCCTCATGCGTTTTTGAGGTAAAAAAAAAAAAGATTTAGGGCTTTTTCCACGCTCTTTTTGGTCCCTTCGATGCTCTTTGGTGTTGGTGTAGCCTTGATCCTCTGTTCGATTCCTAGTTCGACGACAAAGTCGCCTCCTTTAGTGGTTTCTAGGGCAAAATCGATGCGATTTTGTAGGTTGAGGACGTGCTCCGTAGTGAGAAATCGTTGATTCTCTTAGGCCTCATTTATCGTGTTTTTGCGCCATTTGATTCATCTCCTTATTATCTAAATGGAATTAGGTTAAATATTTGTTCACTTGTGGATATGGCCACTAACATATAGATCTATAAACTTTGATGATGAGTATATGGTTGCTAAACTTGATAACTTGTGAAGTTTATTTCAAGCTCAAAACTTTTTTTTTTTTTTGTTTTTCTTTTTTCGCCAAATGCGCCGTCGTTGTTTCTCGGCGTAGAGAAGCTGTTCTTAAAGCCAGTCCTAAAGGCGTACAATCATGAATCACATGATATTCTTTTGGTAAAAACATATAGAACTTATCTGAATTGTAAACCATTTTGAATCTTAACTACCTGAACTTTCAAAATTTTGAGTCTGTCGACAGCACTTTGACTTTAAAATTTAAACTAATTTTTTTCTTTAATGAATTTATAGTTACGAGAATTGCATACGGGTGCGAATGGTAAAATGAATCTATGATCTACATTGTAGTTGAAGATTTTCATTTCTAGTTTTGTGCTGACGATATCGATAGAATTATGCTTTTCAGTTCTTGCTTTCGCATAATTTCGCTAGTAAAGATCAGTGGATTGTATATAAGTCAAATTTAATCTTTGCTGATGTATAAAGGTGTTCATTTTGTAGCGATTTAATGCTTCTAACAGGGATGGAAACGAGAACACTAATAGATATGGCTCTTGTGCCCGGCGTAGAAACTATAGGAGCTGTAATGGATTCTTCGGACAAAACAAAAGTCGGCGCGCCACCATTGAAGCCGAGAAAAAAGTCGATGACGTCACTGTATCTCAAATATTTTGAGACGGCATCTGACGGAAAGAGTCGCCGATGCAAATTTTGCAAGCAAAGCTACTCTATAGCTACCGCAACTGGTATGTTTGACTCAGGTTTGACTCGGGTTTAAATTTAGTCCCTAAAATTGAAAATTATGTTGCTGATGTGGTACTTTCGCGGAGGACATACTAAAGGGAGGACTTAAATTGTTATGCAGTAGAAACTTCGAGGACTCAATAGTTGTGATTGAAACTGTGAGGAGGAAATGAAAATCCTGGCCAAAAAATTCAAGGACTAAAGTGTAAACTTCAATTTGCACCCCCGCGGTATAGAGCATTTTCACTCCTCGTGGTTCAAGAAGTTGTACTTAACTACCTTATGGTATATTAACTACTTTGTGATTTTATTTTTGTTTCACTATAAGGACCTATTGTTAAACAGGGTACCACCATGTGGTTTTAAAAAAAAAAATTACTTTACTACCTTGAAAATAAAACCACAGACTAGTTAAGTGCAACTTTTTGAGTCACGGGGTGGCAAAATGACAACGCGCTGTACCACAGGGGGCAAATTGAAGTTTACATTTTTATAAACTTATAGTAGGTATCCGATGAACCAAAAACACTACTATTTTGTTTACCCTAGTTCGCATATGGTCTCAAATTTGCATAGCTATAGTTTTTCTCAATTGTATCATAATTTCCTAACAACTTATTTCGTGAAAGGAAATCTGGGGAGGCATCTGAATAACCGCCATCCGGGCTACGATAAATATATCGATTCCGCACAACAAACTCCGCAAGCTTCTGCTGCTACAGCAAACATTAAGCCTCAAGTTCACACCAGGCCTGGAATCAATCTCGACCATCTAAACTGGTTGCTACTTAAATGGCTAATCGGCGCCTCCCTCCCTGCTTTCACCCTCGGAGATGAAATGCTTTTGAATTCTTTCAAGTTCCTCAACCCATCAATCAAAATTTGGCCAAGAGAAAAGGTTCAAGCGGTCTCGCTCGAGGTATTCAGAAGCATGCGCGAGGACGTAAGAACATCGTTAGAGCAGGTGAATTCCAGGGTTTCGATCACCGTAGATTTCTGGACGTCCTATGAGCAGATATTTTACATGTCGGTAAAGTGCCACTGGATCGATGAAAGCTGGTCTATGCACAAAGTTCTTCTTGATGTCTGCCATATATCTTATCCGTGCTCCGGGCCGGAGATCTTGCATGCCCTAATGAAAGCCCTGCTGGCGTTTAATATCGATTCTAAGATCCTCTCTTGCACTAATGATAACAGCCAGCAAGCGATTCATGCTTGCCACGCTCTCAAAGAGGAGCTCGATGCTCGTAAAATTCCCTTTTGCTATATTCCCTGTGCAGCTACGACATTGAAACTGATTATACAGGACGGTCTTATAACTATAAAGCCGATATTGTCCAAAATTCGAGAGTTTGTGCTCGAGATGAACTCGTACCCGGAAATTATCGAGGATTTTAAACAATTAGCTGTGCTTTATCAAGAAGTTCATTGGAAATTCCCGCTCGATACTTCGTCAAGCTGGAATGGTGATTACACTATGCTTGATCTCATAAGGAAGGTACTACTTACCCTATTATAATTTAATAAGGCCTTTCTCGAAAAGAACAGGAGGTCCACTTTTTTGTTTTTGCAACAACAGGACATCTTTTAATTAATTAATTAATTAATTATTTTTGTAATTGCAACCTCCTCGGCATTACTATGATGACAATTTGCATGATCAATGAACAGCTTAATACGTAGGCTACCGACTTCTGAAAATGTCGTCGAGCATTCGAAATTGCACGTTGATTATTTGAAATTGTGCTCCAAACATTCAAGAATTGCATCATAATCCTGTAGAGGACAGGTTGTTTGCTCCTAAAAGTTCAAAAGTTGGCAAAGTTGCGAAAAACGAAAAAAACGTGGTCTTGGTTTTGCACCTCAAAAAAGTGGTGACCTTTTTCTCAGCAAAAAGCCCATTTGATGATGCCTTTTCCAATATATCGGAACATTGTCTATTTACTTTTGTGTATATTGTACAGGCCCCCAATGCAATGGATGGCATTATAAAGAAGCACGAAGAAACATTCGGAGGTAGAAACTTGCTGCTAAGCACCACGGAAAAATCCGTGGTTACCATTCTACATTCGTACTTGGAGCCATTCTACAAGACCACGACGAACCTGTGCACTTGCAAAGTACACACCGTTGGCCTCGTGCTTTTCTTAATGGACCACGTCTTTGATCTGATAAGTTCTTGCCGGGAAAGCTGTCGCCAAGAGTGGCTTAAGCGCGTAGCCGACGACATGTCCAAGAGGGCTCGCAGCTTCACCACCCAAGCCTACTACCCCTTCACCTTCACGGCTGCAGTCCTTGACCCGCGCATCAAACGCGACCTCATCCCGGAAGCTCTGAACTCCGAAAAGCACTTGGAAGAAGCCAGCAGCCATTTTCTCAGAGACTACTCCAGCACCGAATACGCTTCCATGAGTAACGGTTTCGCTACTCAAGATTCTACTACCGAAAATAGCGACATCGTATCGTTTGCCGAGGAGATTGCGAGAAAGCGGCGTAGAGTGAGCACGACCAACTCTTCAGACGAGCTCTCTCAATATTTAGCCGAGCCACCCGCTCCGATAGCGACCGACGTGTTGGATTGGTGGAAGGTGAATAGCACGAGATATCCGCGGCTTTCCGTAATGGCTCGCGATTATTTGGCCATCCAGGGGACTTCGGTTGAGCCCGACGAGTTATTCACGGGGAAAGGCGATAGCATCAATAAGCAGAAGTACTGTCTGCCTTTCAGCAGCATGCAGGCCGCGCTGTGCATCAACTCGTGGATCCAAAGCGGCTACAGATTCAAGTTCCGATCGACGGAGATCGACTTCGATAAGCTGGTAGAAGCCGGTGCGTCTGCTTCGGTCGACAATGTTAAGTTGTAGAGCGATGTGACTTCGTTGCGGTAGTTGCACATAAGCCCAGGTTACTGATTCTTGTATGCTGTGTACATTAATTGTGTTTCTGTAAACCATTTTAGATTAGTGTTTGATGAAACCATAAGGTAACACTTTAGCTAGCCATTATTCTTGTACAATGTATTGTAACATCCAATCATCCATTTGGGAGGATGTAGTGACTACTTTGCTTTTTCCATATCTTGAATGAGTTTATGCTGGTAAATGATAGAGTCAAATTCTGGAAAGTTATGTACATAGATTACAAAATGGAGTTTGCTTAATTAATCACATTTATCATCACCAACAGTTGTATATTCATTGTCAAATCATATAAATGTTGATAAGCTCCCCAACGAAACCTCGTTACGAGCCTCCAATTTGCTGTTACGTATTAGTTTTGCTTCTATCTAATAATTCGTGTTATATGTTTTCTAATAATAATTTTTTTTAAAAAAAATTAAATGTAGAAACAAGATTATAATCTTTGAATAGAGATAAAAATGAGATGTTTGATGGATTGGAGCTTCTTAATAAGACGTCGTTGGAGAGCTCCCCACTGAAGTTTTTTTCGTTAGCAAAGTTTGGTTAGGTAAAATATACTATGCAGCAAATTTTCTACACTAATAGACGGTAATAAACTATTACATAAAAGTTATGTTTCCGATGTATACCTTACTTTAAATAATATTTTTTATTAATTAGATTGTATTTTTAGACAACTTATAGAATTAATAATAAAATAAAAAAATATAATGCATGGTTGGAATTGATGGGAGCCTTTACGAGTAAAAGTGCGTCCTTTATCTGAGTTGAACTCCAAAAGCACCAAACACAGAGCACCAAACATCATTTGAGAAATAAAATGCTTTGCGTTCCCACAATATTGAGCTAATATATTAACAAATCATATGGTATTAATTATTATTAGGTGCTTATGTAAACCAATGAGCAAAATACTAAGTTTACAACCCAAAACGATTATAATCCCACAACCTTAAACCCAAGTTTCACATTCTAGTCTTTTATTAATCTTTTTTGCTTCTTACTTTTTTTTTTCTTGTGACAATAAAAGCGAAAAGGTGTCAGCTTAACTCTGAATAAAGAGTTGTAGGATTTCAACCTTTTTTAAGTAAGGATTTAAGTGCCGTGGTATGGGATCGTGCCGGAAACTTACCAGCACGGAATGACACGGTGCGTGTCGAGTCGTGCCGATGTGTGCTGATCAAAAAATTCTTTTGTGCCGACATATAATAGTATGAAATATTTATTTCTTTAGCAATAACATATTCTAATTATTTATTATCTCCTTTTATCACATTTTTTGAATTTTATTGAGAAAATTAATTACTAATTTAAAAAATAGAGGGTTCTGAGCTGTGCCATCAGCTCGGGGTCTTTAGCGTGTCAGTATCTTATTGACACGATACGGCATGGTGGATACGGTCTATGCCGACGGGCACTTAAAATCTTGCTTTTGAGTTGTAGACATATTATTTCTCATATATTTCTCAAATATAGATCTCCAATTTGGTGAATTTTTTTTTTCTTCCAATAACCACTTATGACTCGTTTGAGCAGAATTAGGCTACGTTTGGGATTGCGGGGATATTGCGTTACGTGCACGCGGTGAGAAACGACGATGGAAAAATACCCTATTTGTTTCCATACGTAATATTGTGTTCCGCATATTGCGGTTAGTCAGTTACGATATATTTTCTACGGTCCCATCGGAAAATGTAAAAGTATATCCCTATATACTTTTTCTCAACTCTATTCTATCTAATAGCGTTAGATAGATCTCAATACCAAACTACGCCTTAGTAGAAGGTACAGTATACAAAATAAACCTCTAAAAACTTTTTTCTATAACAAAATCAGAAATACTATACTGGAGCTTCTGCAAGGATCTGCTAAAATTGCTGCCATGGGAAGCAACAACAAAAACCTACAACAAAAACCTAATCAAACAAGCACTAAACAATTATGTAACAACACTCACTACAATATAATTAGGTTATAGCGACATATGTTTGGGACACTTTTGTGTAAGTATCCCATTTATGCCAAAAGTTAAAAAAAAAATCTACTAATGCCTAAATAAAAAGTCCAATCCAATCAAAAATAAAAGGTTACTCTACTCAACTCACCCCATCCAGCCTATTCGGTCCGATTACAAACATAAAAGAAAAAAAAAAAAATCAATTACCATTTTCCCTTCTCTCCTTACTCAATCCACTGAAATCCTAGACGAAGAGCCCTTCCCTCCCCTCATCCTTCGTCACTGCAGCCAACGAGGTAGAGTTCCGGCAGTTGCTAAATGCTTAAATAAGTGTTAGTAAATTAGCAGCGCTTTTTTTGGCTTATACCAACACTCTTTAACTGCTACTATATATCTAGCGACTCCACATATAGCAATACTTTCTAAAAGTGTAGGTAATTTAGTCAGCAATACTTTTTTTGACATGTACCGATATTTAAAAGTGTCGTTATAGACTGTTTTTGTTGTAGTGACTTTTTCCGCCTTGAGATTTGTGCAAACGTCACACGTGTGAACATTAATTTGTGGGTGTACTCCTTTTGGACAAAAGTGTTCAATTAACTGCAACATATGCTAAGGAAGTAGAGCTCCCCACGTCTTGGTTACAATTACAATACCATTTTTTTTCATATAATGATTGTACTTGGCCTGTGAAGCACCCTAACTATATAGTATTTAATTCATGGATTTATCTCTTTTCAACTCCATCACATGGTTGGGAACAATTAATATATTTTATCCATTAGTATAATATATATAGAATTGAACTGGGCTACTATTAGTAGCAAAATTTCATTGTTGCTACCAGTTTTTTAGCCTTTGGATCAACTCTTTTCATTATTTCTAACTATTGGATTAAATACTATAACCCAGTGGGGACCACTCAACCCTAGTGGGACCACTCAACTCTAACCGACTAACATCATCCTGACCCTACAATTTTTCATCCAAGGGTTAAAAACTTGATAGCAAAAAGAACGTTTTACTATTAATAGTATTCCAGCCTAATTCATATATATATATATATATATATATACACACACACAGTATTGATCAGCATCTCAAATTATAGAATCGAATTCAAAGAACAAAATACATTACATTGTGATCTTCAAGTACAATGTAGCTTCATAAATATATTTGCTTGTCTCTTTGTTGTACTTCACAGTGCAATCTCTCTCTCTCTCTCTCTCTCTCTCTCTCAACTTACGCATCCAATTATTTAAATTTTGGAGTGGTCTCTCTATTATTATTCAAAAAATGATCTAATAGAAAACAGACCCCCCACGAAAATATATAAGTATTTTCATTCACGTACATGATGAATATGAAAAATACATAGAATTATAAATGTTGAAGGTGAGAATTGAATCCACGATTTTATAGAATGAAGAAGTTTAGAATTAACTCTTATATCATATTATAAAAGATCGATCGAGTAAAAAATGGGATGGAAAGATGTATAAAACTTTTGATAATTATTAGTTCCTGTTAACCTCCAATTAATTCTCACAATAGATAAAAAGAAGGGAACTAAGTGTCACGGACACTGACATGGGACACGACACGACTCTGATACCGCGATTCGGCAACTTTCAAAAAATTAGGACACGGACACGACATAGACACCACTAATAAAATATAATATTATTAATATAATAATATATTTTTATTATATATAAAATATTAATTTTGGTAAAATATTATTATATTTCTCATACAAGTGAAAGATAGTAAAATTTTCATTTATAGTTTATATTTTAAGAAAAAAAATTTTCCACCATAAATAATTTATTTATATTGTCAAGAAAAAAAATATGCATTAATCAAAAAGCTAAAATATTTATTATCTTACATTATATATGCATAGAAAAAATAAACTAAAAATAGGTATATATTTTTTTTAGTTGTATGTGCTATATATGGATTGACATTAAACGCTCGTCCAAAAAGTGTTCACAACGGACACGTATTCGCCACGGACACAAGCGTATTCGACACAGATACGCGCGTATCCGATACAGATACGCGAGACTTATAGAAGTGTCCGTGATACATAGAAAGGGAAAGACGAGAAAGTAACAAAACAAAATTTATTTTTTTTCAAAGTCAGTGATTAGCATTTGATTGGGCCTTTAATTTCTTTTTTTTTTTTTCCCATTTTCTAAATATTCAATCTTGTTCTCTTTAGGTGCTTAATGCTTTTCCATCAAATCAGTCTTTACTATTTCCTTGTCCTAGATCAGGGTCTCGCTCCTCTGAGTGCACTTCAATATTACGCCGTATATATAATCATGACTCCTCCACCATGTATCCATGTTTACACACAAATCATAAACTCGATCGCATCAGACCACTTAAAAGACTATATATATAAGGTTCACTATTAATAGCAAGCATATCGTTGTTAAAGGTGATCCGACCCAACTCAAAACCACATAATTTTAAGTAAACTGATCAGACCTAAAGCTTAAATCAATATATATATATATATATAGTGAGGCTACTACGTATAGTTGTCCATTACTACGTATAGTTGTAATTTTGCGTCGAACTACTTCATATGTGATCAAATACTTAATAACCATATATATCAATACAACTAGCTAGCTTGAAGAACTTGTATATTAATTGTCTAATTAATGATGATTCTAATAATTCACCTTATATAGTTACATACATAGTTATAACTTTTTAAGTACATATACATCCTTGTCCATTTATCTAGCTACAATGTACAGTGCTCTCCATCCAAGAGACAGATAATGCTAATTAACTAGTCTCTCATGCGGGTGCAATTAGCTCTATCTCTCTCTATATATATGTACTCTCTCTCTCTCTCTCTCTCTCTCTCTCTATATATATATATATATATATATATATATATGTACAGCTAGCTTTTGTAGTAACACATCTTTTCGTATGGGGGGTTGATAAGGGTATAGGACAAGTTCAACTCTACTTTCCTACTACTTTACAAATGATACTCTTGTGCAGTGAAAAATGATCTTCTACTTATGAGAGATAACATGAAAAAGGTAATTTGCACCTAATTAGTTATATTATGTTTCTTGTGGAAGTAATTTAACTACATATACATACGCTACATGTATAAAGTTCGGTGCAAACTTAATTGGTTGGGTTTGGAATAAAACCTAACCCAACCCAACCCAATCTCGAGTTATGCAAAACTTTTGAGTTGGATCGAAGATTGATTTGAAGCAAGGTTGGGAAATATCAGGGAATTAAATTGGTCTATATATAAAGTTAATTTTACATGAAAAGTTTGGAATGTTGCATAATCGTAATTATGTAATAAGATATTGTCATTTATTACAAGCGAACTCAGTCAGAAATGTGAAGCAACTACGCTCAAACTTGGGATCTTTAGTATCATCCATTAAGTTCTTACCTAACTGTGCTGCATATTGTCGGTGTATTAAGATATTGTCGAAGGTGGTGTTGTAATGGGTTAGATTGGGTTAGCTAATCTGATTAAAAGCGATTCAAATAGTATTTGAACATAAATTATATATAAGTACATTCAGTATCTGATGCATACGCAGTTTAATTAAAGTATGATAGTCTCCACCAATAATGTCTTTGTGCCTCCTATTCATATTTAGTGCATCTGTGGTGTCACTTGTACTCACTACTATATATAAAAGATTACGAATAATCTTTGTGGTACAAATATTAATTAGTATGGAAAAGTACTCCAACTTTGACAATGATCATATCTCTCTAAATTAAGACTTTGGGTAACATTGAATTTAATGCAGTGCTTAGTATTATAGCAATTCATGACTCTCTTCAAATGCCTATTTGGCCCTAGCTATTGGATAGATCTCTAGTAGAAGAAGCGCAAATTAAAAATCTCTCAACAGTAGAATCAAAAATTCCAAATTGGAGTTTCCAGTTTCTGAGGTTTAAATCTCACTTTAACTTCTCATCACAACAAAAGCTAGCACTTAATTTTTTATCTGAAAAATACTCTATTAGAACCAACCATTCTTAGCGTAGTTGGCTAAGGTCTTGATGGTCGGTATCCGAGGTCCCAAATTTGAAGATTAGTTGCTTCAGATTTCTTGCTGAGCGCTAAAGTAACAAAAGTAGAGCCAAATTAACACGTACTAAAATGAAAATCTATTAAAGGTGATTGCAACTAATTAAAGTAACAGAAGCGAAGTGAAACATGCATTAAAATAACAATTAACTTATGTAAGAGTGCTACTACAGGTACCCTCAAGTGTAGCCTGATGTGACAATATCATTATTACACCTTAATCATTAATTACTCAGCTCCAAATACTATTATTAGATTCCAAGTGCAATCATTCTACCCTAAACCTTAAGCCCTAACCCATTAAGCATGCCACTACATGTACCCTAAGTGCAATCATTAATTATTTCTTAAACCTTAAGCCCTAAACCCTCCATATATGTAGGCCAACTAATCAACAATATGATAGAGTACCCAAAAGTAGGGTATGCTCAGGCATTTCTCTTATACATAAATAAACAAACATAGCATGACTTTTCATGCTATGCAGTACTAAAGAGGAAATAATCTACTGGTGGTGTATCATTCCCCCTCCACTTTCTAATGCATCATTAAAGCCCTTGCTTAATTCCACACAAGTAAGATAATGCAAGTGGATTTTGTCATCCTATTAGGAGTCAAGTAGGCCATATTCATAAATATTCTCATTTTTTTCTCCTTTAACATAATTAATGAACCACCAATAAATACAAGTAATTAATTATTTTTTATTTTTCAACTCTAATTAATGTGGGAGGGATTAATTAATCAGCACCCTCAGGTTCCTAATGCATGTAAGGGAATTAATGACAACATGATTGTATGGATTACAATTAAGAGAGATTTGAAAAGAGCACATCATCTTTGAAAATTAGGGTTTCCTCATTTATTACCATATAAACTATATCTTATCATAAGTATGCCCTAGATAAAAATAACACTCATTGCCAATAAACAAGTATATATAGAGTCCTCATTTATACCTGTTTTAAGACATTGAAGTACAACACATCATTTGTACATTGACTAGAAAATTAATTTGGCACCATAAAATTCCACAAGTTGGGAAACAAAAATTAAGTGTTATAAGTAAACATATATTAAAATGATAGTTGTTAAGACCTTCCGATCATTGAGATCGAGATCGGACAGCCGCACGGGCAGGTGGCACAAGTTGGTCGACATCAGGCATGTTGTAGTCCGATCGATCGATCGGAAGGTCATGATCGAACGACATCGCGACTTAACTATCGTTATAGCTTGAGCTTTCCCTAGAAGGAACAGGTATTCTACTTAGGGAGGCTCTCCCTCATTAATGGCATTTTTTTTTAGTTTAGGGTGGATTAGGTTTTTTTTTTCTTGTTTGAACTTTGGGAATATGTTCCTAAGTGATAATGAGAAATTAATGCATGTCATGTGGAGCATGATCATGGTAGGTAACAAATTAATTAAGCATGTTAGGGTGAAGCTTAAGTTTCTTAGCTAATTTATTTACTGTGTTGAAGTGTACGTGTTTCATCGATTAAAGAAAGCGATGTTGTTCTTACGAAAGAACCTCATAAAATTAACACAAAAATGTTATGATTAATTTGCTAAGATTTTGTTATTGATACTTAGTCAAAAATGATCTTATTTTAAGCAAACTCGAACTAAAATATAAACAATCATGCATATCATGCAACATATATATATACAGAAAAGAAATGGAAAAAAAGAAGATGATAACTAAGTAGTTGAAGCTAGAAAATTTTGGTTAATTTTTCGTGGTCCCTTCGATTAGCTATTGGAATCATAGGTTGTTTGTAATTAACTTTTAGGGTTTCAAGGAACTTGCAGTAAATTAATGGCAAATTCAAAGTTTGCACCTTAACAAGCTGCTTTTTATTAGTGTGAACCATATCCAGTAAACTAAACTAATGGAAAGCATTAATCAATGTCAAAGTAGCCCTTCGAAAGCATTAATTAATGTCAAAGTATAGGCCTTTGTCCAATTTATAAGGCTAATGCATGTGCCTAACTATATATCATGCATGGATTCATGCCTCTCATAACTTAAACAAGCTACCACACAAATGTGTGTGTGCGTGTGTATATATATATATATATATATATATATAGAGAGAGAGAGAGAGAGAGAGAGAGAGAGAGAGAGAGAGAGAGAGAGAGAGAGAGAATTGAGCTGGAATATTATCGATAGCAAACGAGCTCCGTTGCCACCCATTTGTTTTCGATAATCGAGTCTCCAAATTGACGATCGACACTATTGAACATGATCTATACCACTTGAAGTATTTAGAAATCAAATTTCATACCTTTTCGATATCATTCTCTTGTCCATCAAAAGTGGACACAAAAATGAACGGCTGAAAATAAGTATTCTTTAAAAAGTGATGATAGAAGTTTTGTAATCACAATCAAGAGTATAGATCTTATTTTAAACAGTTTAAAAAAATTTTTAACCAAAATTCAACTTATTTGGTTATCTTTATGCCGTTAAATGAGAAACGTCTCATATCGACCGTTAAAATTATAAATTTTAAAACTTTTTGATCATTAGGCCAATGATGTCGGAAAAAATTTGAAATTTACTTTCTAGATACTTCAAATGGTATAGATCAGGTTCATCGGTGTCGATTGTCGATATGGAGGTTGGATCATCGAAAACAAATGGGTGACAACGAAGACCGTTTGCTACTGATAGCATTCCGGCCCATCTCTCTCTCTCTCTCTCTCTCTCTCTCTCTCTCTCTCTCTCTCTCTATATATATATATATATATAGAGAGANTATTGGAACTATCTAGAAACCAAATTTCATAATTTTTTGACTTTGTTTGCCTAGTGAACGAGTAGCTTCAAAATGAACGGCTGAAAATAAAAATCTCATAAAAAACAGCGATACATGACTCAAATTTCAAATCGGAAGTATTGTTCTTGCTCCTGATGCTAAGTAGAATTTTCTATTAAAGTTTCATGTAATTTGGATACTTCTACACCGTTGAACTTAAAAACGTGCCACATCGGCCGTTCAAATAGTCAATTTTGAGACCCTTTGATCGCTTGGTAAATGAAGTCGAAAAATTATAAAATTTGGTTTCTAGATAGTTTCAATAGCGTAGATTATGCCTAACGGAGCCGATCGTCGAATCGGATGTCCTATCATCGAAAACAACTTAAAAGCACGGAGGCCTCCATACTTTCGAAAGCACAGGAGACATACTATATATATATATATATATATATATATATATATATATATATATATATATGTTGCAACTTCACTTTATTCATTAGGAAAATGAACTTATCTACAAATGTGAGGCAACAAGGCCTCAAAAAGGCCAAAGTATACAAAAGATTCGAAGAACAGACAAAAAAAAAAGGAGAAAGTAAATGGAAATTAAAAGCATAAAAAACAAACGAGAAAAGGCTATTCCACTGAGTTGACAACGGGTCCAAAGATAGGTTCCTAAAGATCACCTTATTTCTTTCTATCCAGATGACCGACCAGCTTGCTGCTAAAGTAATTGGTCTCTTCTCTAAGATCTAGTGATTTCTCCTTTGCACCACTCTTTGCTACAGAACCCTAATGTCCTCCACCAACTCCCATTCATGATTCCCCTTCAAATGACATAACCAATAGAAATATGCTAAATATGCATCTCGTGAAAAGATAGTCCACTGTCTCACTACCATTCACGCAAAGCACACACATCTGATCTCCCATCCATCCCCTCTTAAGTAGGTTATCCACCGTACGTGCTCTTTTCTTTAGAACTAATCATACGAAAATCTTAACTTTCTTCGAAATTTTCAACCTCTGTAGATTCAAAAATAACTCGTGTACTACGCCTCCATCTAAGAGCATCATATGCATATATATAGACTTAATTGTGAAACCACGCTCGGCGTTTATAGCGCCAACAAATTCTATTAGGCCTCTTTTCTACATAGATATTGGAGATCCTGTCCTTGAGCTCCCCTATTCGCGAATCTCAGCTTGGATTTGCTGCTTCAAGCCCAGAATCTTCCTCCACCTTCATCCACAATCAGAAAAACACTCCTTAATAGTTATCTTTTTCAACTCAAATTTAATTGTAGCACTTTAATTGGTGCAAAAACTAGCTACAATATGCATTAGTAGAATGATGTTGCATAACCAAAGAATGTTAGTATTTACTAATTACTTAGTTATGTCATGAAGTTGGTTTGCCAAAAAAAAAGGCATAACACATTAATATAACCAAGAATTACTTGAAAATATGAAGAACTCCGTAATTTCAGAAACATAGAACATATTCACACACACACACACACACCATCTATTAGCGATTAGAATCCAATATTAATCATTTATTTTATTTTTATTTTAATTATTTACACCACCCCCCCGGCCCCAAATCTATTAGCGATTCGAATCCAATATTAACCATTTATTTCATTTTTATTTTAATTATTTACGTCTTTGGTTACACTTTATGCCATTCTTGAATCTTATTTCAAAGTCATGAAAAGGAATTCATAAATTAATAAATTTCTTTGGAGAAGAATTGTCTCAAGTTGTCATGAAAAGGAATTAAAACGTACCCAAGCAAACAACAAAACAAATTAAAGAACTAAAATGCATGGGCCCCAACAAAAGAAGATCAATTATATATATATAGAATAACATTACACTGCAAAAAGAATTAATTAGTACACTGTTAACAAAGAAAAAGAAGCTTATCTCCTCCCTTTTGAATCGCGTAATTAAGAGTCAAATTAATTCCTATTCTTTTTATTCTTTGATACATTTTTATTCTTCGCCTTACTCCTCCAAAAAAATAAAACTTATTGCCTTGGATTAGAGTCCCTATCTCTTTGAGATGACAAGATCGCGTCGATTGCGTCCTTAACTTGAGAGAGATCAGGTGCTTTCCCTCCTTGTGTAGGCCAAAACTCATCAGTTGCTAACACCTACATATTTATTCAAGCCTAAAAGGATTAGTCTTAGCTTATATGTTAAATTAAGTAGTCTCATATAAGATTCATAACTCAATGATCATATATATATTACCTTTACTTGCAATTGGAGAAACTTCACATAGCTAATAGCTTTCTCTAGCATGGTAACCAAATCAACCTACAAATATAAATTGAGTAATTAAGAAGAATTAATGCCAAGTTGAATAAGAAATCAACATGCACCAAAGATGAGCAATGTAGTGCACCTTGGTGCCATTCGGCACGAGATCTTGCAGAATCTTTAACCTCTCGCTGATCCGTTCCCTCCGATTCTGCAGTTTGAAAGAACCTTTTAGTACTTCTATTTATCATAGTGATCACAAAAATGGCCTGCCCTAACTATACTAGGCATGTTAAATTAGCACACCTTTGCTGCAATACTTTGAGGATCCTTGGATGGACTAGGTTTGGCCTTGCTCTTCTTATTTGCTCCACACTGCTTCTTAGAAGTGCTTACTTGCACATCACCACCCTACAACAAAAACAAATATGAAGTGATGAACTCTATTTGTTAAGGAACAAGAATTGCTATGTATGTTATCATCATAATTCAATATTGAAACATAAAATTACCACATACGACCGCTTTTGGGGGACTTTATTGTGTACATTAGCACTCTCTTGAACACCATCCGCGGAGCTCGAACTCGAGTAGAGCAATCCAAACCTCTCCTCTCCTTGTTGTTGGCTATCATTCACGCCACTAATGTCGAAACTTTGATCATGAGATTGATTTATACTATAATTCTGATCCGCCGCATCGATCCATAACGCGCACTCCTCTTCTTGATCGAGGTTCAAATAGCTATCATGAGGCAACCGACCGCCTTGCTCGAAGCTCAGAACCGAAGAGCTCGAGCAGTAACCCCAGTGATCTGAAGCCGAACCGACCTTGAAGCTTGTACTCAGGTGAGCTTCTTGAAGTGGAGAATTCCCCATCCCGAACACGAAACTAGGGGCAGGAGAGTTGCTCGGGTCAGAAAGGATAGGGGGAAGGCCCGCGGAGTAGCTCGAGAGAGACTCCGAGACTTCTCCCTCCTCAAGAAACGAAGAGTAGTGACTTTTAAATCCGAAAAGATCGAGAGAAGGAGCGTATATCGAATCGTATTGCAATTCTTTTATCGTCCTCTCCCTTGTGAGAGCCATGGACGATGTATATATATGCAAGTACAAACAAGTAACAGAAGGAAAAGCAACGACTGAATGGGGAGAATCGGAGTCGAAAAGATATATGCTAGCTATGAAAATGCAAGAAGGAGAGGTGCAACTCCTTTGTTACTCAATGCATGGGGTGGACTAGCTATCACCTACATATATATATATATATGTAGAAGGGTATTGCTCTTTATGTGTTAGTTGGCCTATGGAGTATTAATTATAAGAGTGTATATATAAGTGTGAGTATGGGGCTCTAAAGTACACATTTTGTTGAATATATATAAAAAAACCTTTTAGAAAATAAATGTATAGAGACACCCTCAAATTATAGAACATTTCGAAATGAATCCATCAAGGTGTTTTTTTTTTAAAAAAAATTAACAGCTCCTCAATTTTGTTAAAATTTTGATTAATCTTCTTATTTTTCTAGATCAAATTATAAATTTATTAAAATTAATGACTTTGCCAGCTATTAGTTTTTAATTAACATTTAACTAATAAGATCGATTTGCAATGTAAATAAGCATTCACAATGCTTAATTATAATCAAAGCATGGTGAAACTTATCAGAATTTCTAATTTGATTGATCAACATAATATCAATTGAAAGAAACAAATATAGTTGAGGAAGCGACTTGGAAATGGCCTCTGGTTTAAGTGTCCTTGCACATTTTTACAAAGCATTTATTTTTTTACTTTTTTGAGAAGTAGTTTTTTTTTTTTGTTTTTTTGTTTTTAAGAGATGGGTAGCACGCTATCCGCTTCGTTTGCTTCGTTTGCTTTTGCGGGGAGATTGCGTTACGTGCGGTGAGAAAGGACGATGGGAAAATATCTTGTTTGGTTCCGTACGTAATATTGCGTTCCGCATATCGCGATGAGTCGGTTACGATATATTTTCTGCGGTCCCACCGGAGAACGCAGAAGCATATCCCTATATGCTTTTTTCTCAACTCTATTTTATCTAATAGCGTTAGATAGACCTTAATACTAAACTAAGCCTTAGAAATAAACTTAGCTAGAAATGTGAATCAACTAGATTCGAATTTGGATTTCGGGTATCAACTACCAAAGCCTTTACCACTTGCTCCAGGGACGGTCGGTTTTTTTGAGTAGTTGTTAGCTCGCATAAATGAATGTGTATATATATATAGAGAGAGAGAGAGAGAGAGAGAGAGAGAGAGAGAGAGAGAGAGAGAAAAGTAATTAAACCACTCCTAATAATTTGTAGGAATCTTCGACGTGGGAGAATGCGAGAAATACGCCGTTCCCTTTGCTTCCTTGCTTTCTCTCTCTCTCTCTCTCTCTCTCTCTCTCTCTCTCACTAGAACATCATGCACGTGGGCCTTCAAAGCTTATCTCATGAAGTAAAGAGACAATATACTAGTTAGGCATTTAATGCACTTGGTTTTATTTTATTTTATCCTACTTTGTCATCACAACATTTGGAATGGTAAGAGTTGTAGAAGCAGATCTCAGTTGCATTGCTTCTTCAGAAACCCTAGGATGCATTTATTGCATACATAGTTTTAATTACATGCTTGTTAGACTATAACCTCATGAGAGAGAGAGAGAGAGAGAGGGAGAGAGAGAGATTATATAATAGGCCATCTAAAATAAAGACACATCATATATTAAGAAAGATACAGCATTAATTGTGACTTAGACCATGTTAGTTAAGTGCTTAGAGATGAAAATTACTTTATTTTTGGAGGGTAAAACACTATGCGACAACACTTAACGCTCGCATCGACTGTTTGTGGCTTTTGGCTTTGATCACCATGAATTGCATCGAACCCTTAATTCATATACACTAAACCCTAATTAAATCACGCTGCTTGATCGCTTGTTTCATGCAAGTGTCAAATTTTGCGGGCATAGTAGTGTTCTTTTCGGAGTTATCGTACTTACACTCGTATGTTTGTGATCGAGAGGAAAAAAAAACATTGCATGTAATTTGTTGATCTATAACTAAGCTAAGCTCGCTATTCGAAGAGCAGGTATGTTAGATCTGGTCATGTGTGTCATGTGAACATGAGCGAGTTCGATGTTTCTCTCAATTAGTAAAGTAGCATGATTTTCGTGATATGTGTTTTAGAAAATACAAAATTAATCTGTTATATCCAAACAATAACCAATATTTGTAGATTCCCAACTAGGGATTAGAAACACATGCATCAGTTAATAATGATTAGCACTATGTCTCATTCCTTTTCTACTTACATTTATCGTCTCCAAAGAGGTACATAAGAGTTATATTTTTTACTAAGACAGATGATATTCATTGACTCTGATCAAATTTAAGTTAATGAGTAGTGACTGGATTCGATGAATCGCTAAATTTGTCAATGATAAATTTAAGTGACTCAAAACCCTTTTGCATATATCTATTAACAGGTACTTATGCTGGTTTTTTTTTTATTTTTATGTTTTCATGGTTTTTAAAGCTGCAACCACAAATTTGAATCCAATATCAGGAATTTCACTTACAAGTTCCCAACCATCTTATTTCGGTCGCATTACTACTTGTATAAGAAAAGTTGTAAAAGCGAATACATGTTTTATGTGAGTAGGGTTGGAATACATTTAGGGGTGTCGTGCGTACTTAACACATCATTTTTAGCGATAATGCATCTGAATCGATGATTGACACTGTTAGACTTGATCGATCTATGTTATGTAAACTTGATCAGATAATTTGATCCTAGATGTACTATATTCAATTTCCATATTAATTTCGGCATTTTATTGCATATGTTCATATGTAGGAAAGCTTGAATATTACAGGTACTGTTGATGCCTTTCATTTTATGCTAATTTGATACATAAGTGAAGGATTTCTCATTAGCAACATGAATACTTTTTCATAATTTGTAAGCAGATAGTGTCGAATAATATGTTAGGGATGGCAATTTCCACCACAGCGGGGATCGATCCGCTCCGAATGGAGTGGGGATACTACTCTCAGCCCCGCAAAATTGCTGATTCTCACAAAATAATATAACATATTATTAAATAGTTGTTAATTTATTTGTAAATATAAGATGCTAACTTAGATGTCTTTAATATATTTCTAACTAATTTAATCAAATATTTTAAATATATTTAATTCTTTTATACAATATATTAATTAAATAATGTTTGATTGTTATGTTGGCTTAAATGGGCCAGCATTCTGCTTTGTGGCGGAAGGTCATGTTGGGCCGAGTCATATTCGAAATGACGTGAGGCTGGGTGAACCGAGTCACGTTCGAAGTAGTGTGAGACTGATTATGCCAAGTCACAATTGAGATCCGTGAGCGCTGTATCTATACACTTTGAATGAATTAGTTGCGTATTTCTAACAGTTTGAGCTTTTGGGATTAATGATTATCGCCAACGATCCGACATGTTATACGTTTTTAGTAACTTGAAATTTCATACTTAATAATTTGATGATGACTGAAAAAAACATGATAATGGGATAAAAGTTAAACTGATCATTTAAATTAAAATTTAATTTAATTTAATTCTAAATAAAAATAATCTAGTATATTTTTTAAAATCCATGGCATAACTGTACTATGGGGATTCCCATGAGGACAGGGACGGGGACGGGGATGGGGACGGGGACGGGGACAAAGATCGTAAAAGCCCGTGGAATTTATGGTGGAGAGACAAGAATCGTAAAAGCCCGTGGGGAGAGGGACAAGGAAGGATCGATCCTGTCCCCGCCCCGCCCTGTTGCTATCCCTATCCATTGTGGATTAAAATCTTGTAAAAGCTTGCAAATTAAATTAACACTAAGAAAGAGAGAGATATGTATGTGTTTGAATACTATTAATAGTACGATACTATTCACTTTCTGATCATTGGACGCTTAGAGTTGAGTGCGTGATTAGCGTAATATATAGAATGATATAAGAATAAAAAGGTAAATAGCATGTACTATTAATAGTATCGATCCTAAGTGAACTCTCTCACTCTATATATAAATATATATGAACTAGGCTACTAGATATGTGTATAATTAGAAAATACTCTCATTAATTTGAGCTCCCTCCTCCTTCACATGAAGAGATTAATACGTTTATTAGTGCTTCTTAAAATCACCCATTAGAGGAGTGTGACCACTCAATACACATGGGTACATGCACACGCGCGAACACGTGCATACACGCGCACAATTACGTGCAATCATGCATACATGCGCGCGCAAACACACGAAAACCACGCGTATGCATGCACAAGCACACGCACAATTGAAGGATATATGTATAATTGCACTTCTAATTTAGAGTGTGTTCCTATGTAGGAACAACATTAAAAACAATTAGACATATAACATATTTGTTAGGTTAAATTACAAAAAATCAGTTTTATTTTTACTTTTTTTTTCTGACTTTTGAAAACCTATATTTTACTCTCTTAAAATTTCATAAATATTTTCAGGGGAGTAAGGCATTATTGGAGGGTGTAAAGTGACCAAATTATTCTTATTTCTTTTATTAAATTTTTTTTTTTTAATTTATTTCTATCATTTTGAATGGTATTTTCGATATAAATTATAAGAAATTGACGGAATAGTGATGAAACCATGACGAAGGGGGATTAAATGCAATAACTTAAAATGTTGAGGGGGTAAAATATAAGTTTTTGAAAGTTGGGGAGAAAAATTAAAAAAAAAGTATTTATAATGAGGTTTTCTCACTACAACAAAAACGGTGTATAGCGACGCTTTTAAGTATCGATACAGATAAAAAAAAAGTGTTGCTGGCTAAGTTACCGACACTTTTAAAAAGTGTTGCTATATGTGGGGTCGGTAGGTATATAGTGACAATTAAAGAGTGTCGGTATAATCTAAAAGAGTGCTGCTAATTTATCAACACTTATTTAAGCATTTAGCAACCGCCGGTACTCTACTTTTTTGGCTGCGGTAGCGGAGGAGGAGGAAGAGAGGAAAGGGCTCTTCGTCTAGAATTTCAGTGGATTGAGTGAGGGGAGAAGGAGAGATGGTAATCGATTTTTCTTCTTTTTTTTTCTGCTTGTTATCAGGCCGAATGGGCTGGTTGAGGTGGGTTGAGTAGAGTAACCTTTTATTCTTAGTTGGATTGGGCTTTATATTTAGACATTAGTAGATTTTTTTTAAAGTTTTGACATAAATAAGACACTTACACAAAAGTATTCCAAACATGTGTCCCTATAACCTAATTTTGTTGTAGTGGATCTATAATTCAGCCTATTTGTTGATATATCATAGAAGGGACATAATATATATCATGTGTGAGTGGGCTGGCATGCTTCTGAAAGCACGGAGCCCTCCGTGCTTCCAAGTTGTTTTCGATGTTCGGACTTTCAAATCGACGATCGGCTCCGTTAGAGTTGATCTAGAGTATTTGAAGTACCTAGAAAATAAATTTTGTGATTTTTCGATATCATTTGCCTAGTGATCGAAGGGGCTCAAAATCAATAATTTTAATGGCTGTGGTGAGCCGTTTGCAAGTTTAACGGTGTAGAAATATCCAAATCACATGAAATTTTGATAGAAAATTTTTTATACCATATAAAACAAGATCAATAACTTTGATCTAAAATTTTAATATCATATCATCATATTTTGTAAGATTTTTATTTTCAGCCGTTGATTTTGAGCCTCTTCGATCACTAGGCAAATGATATCGAAAAATCGCAAAATTTATTTTCTAGGTACTTCAAATGCTCTAGATCAAGTCTAATGGAGCCGATCGTCGATTCGAAAGTCTGAACATCGAAAATAATTTGGAAGCACGGAGCGCTCCGTACTTCCAGAAGCATTCGAGACGCACTCTATCATGTGTTATTATTAGATGTGCTTCGAAATTTGATTATTGACTTTG
Source organism: Ananas comosus (assembly GCF_001540865.1). Taxonomy (NCBI): domain Eukaryota; kingdom Viridiplantae; phylum Streptophyta; class Magnoliopsida; order Poales; family Bromeliaceae; genus Ananas; species Ananas comosus. The sequence continues at coordinate 11,821,228 of NC_033630.1, read as the reverse complement.
ATTTTGTGCCTCTGATTTGTTGACAGAATTGTGGTACGACAAATTTTAATGAAAGAATTTGTGAAGGGGTTTGATAATAAAGAAATCCATTAAGAAATTTTTTTCTTCGTTTTTGTCCTACACGTGATAAGGTGTATTGTAATCTCACTACTTTGTACTCCCTTTTTTATTGTGAAGTTCTCTCATCTTTCGTCCGTGTTTTTTTTTTTCTGCAAAAAAATTTTCCACGTAAATTTTTATGTTCGTTTTTATTGTTTTTGTGGTTTGTATTTCGCAATTGTCATTTCTCATTTTTATTTGTGTGCTCGTCATAACAGATATCTTAGATTTTTTTCTTTTTTTTTTTTAACTCTTGTAATAACTAGATAAATAAAAACCATAAGGAGAATGAGCATGAGTAATAGAACCCAAAAACTTTAATATTAAGTATATGTACAGAGCCTGAAATAATGTAATTAATATGCCTAACAACATCTTAATTAGCTGTAACCCGAACCATTGTGAGTTGGACTAAGTGCTACTTTAGCCATAAATAAGATCACTAATGATAAGTTTAATTACTAATCAGATGTCAATGATCCAAATTAACTACTTGAATAGTTATATATCTGATCAAGGTTGTTTTTGTCTTTATTTGAACTGCTCTTTTATAATGCATTAATTTTACTTTAGTGTACTCCTAGCTCATATATAGGATCACAGCTAAAATGTGACCTCCTTATTAACTAATTCCTCATAACTAATCCTCGTATCATTTGTAGCATCCATTCTAGGTGGAACCCTACTTTTAGATAGGTAGTTTAAGAATTTTTATATTAGGAAATTAAGGAATATTTCAAATAGAATTCATGTTTGAGGTGTTATTTAGCTTATACTATATATGTTTTGCTTTTCTTTGCAGGAATTAGGCTTAGTTTGGTATTGAGATTTATCTGACGCTATTAGATAAAATGGAGTTAGGGCAAAAGTATATAGGGATATACTTCTGCGTTCTCTGATGGGACCGCAGAAAATATATTAATTATAACCGACTTATCGCAATATACGGAACGTAATATTATGTACGGAAACAAACAGGATATTTTTCCATCATACTTTCTCATTACACGTAACGTAATCTCCCCTCAATCCCAAAAGAAGCCTTAATCAATATATAAGCACTACCTATAGAAGTGCTTGATCGCTTATATGGCCTGGGCTTTAGAATGATCAGCTTCTCTACTCGAAAAGCAATTTACAAGTATTTAGCAAATAAAATATATATCAAGAAGCTCAAATGAGCTTGAAGGGCTCTAAATTAATATCGAACCTTCAATTTGAGGATTTTGTTATGTTGTTGTTACCAATTTTACGATGAATTTGTTGAAGCTTCTTTAAATAGCACTGCTGCATAAGCTCAAGTACAAAGGCCCATGATTTCCTAATTCTAGGAAGATTATCAAATCATTAATTAATTACCTTCGCATTACCTACATGCAATGTTGTTTATAGACGATTAGTAGCGCATGGCGACTAATTTATGAAAGGAGAGGACCATTTATGTACAAACTAATCTTGTTATATTCCAAAATGATTTTCTATTATATTTGCACAAATGACACGAAATAATATCTCATTTGTCACAAATATATAAAATGCTAAGCAAGAAAAACCAAGCTTCTTAATATAACAAATACCCAACTTCTTTGAATACTAGTAAAATTTAGCTTAATGTATGACATTTTTGTTGAATTTAATCGACGTTACATTGTTTATGTTGTAAGGAAAATTTTAAAATAATATATTTTGTTTATTGTTTTTAGTGAATGGATGTGATTCTTCGTGAAAGAATGCAATCCTTAGTGAATGGATGCAACTCTTAGTGAATGGATGCAACCCTTAGTGAGTGGATGCAACTCTAATCAAAGGGTATGACTCTTAGAGTGAAAGGATGTGACTTTTAGTGAAAGAATATGATATGAAAAGACACATCTTTATAGTGTGTCTTTTCGTACATATGCCCGTTGGAATCAATGGTTATATTCATTGAACTTGATTCATATAACTATTTGGTAGTTATGATCAAATGAAAAGTCACAATCGAAAGGTCACTTCACGAAACACCCTTTCGCGAATAGTCACTTCATGAAGCACCCGTTCGTGGCCTATATAAGTCCATAGCATTGGTTGCAGAAGGAGACAGACAGAAAACAGTTGAAGAGTTGAAGTCTTCATTCATAATAATTCCATTCTTGTTTTATATTCTATTTCTTTTGACAACTTAATCGAGTGAGTGCTCAAAGGCTCGACTTCGTGTGTGCAAACGCAGTTGAGGTTTACGCTTCATTGTATCCTGGGAGGTTGTTCGTTGACCCGGTGCACACCAAATTGTTAGAACGGTGGGGACGGATTAAGCCTTAAGGAAAATGGCATTGCTACACGCCCTTGAAGCCTTTTAATTTTTCTATTTCATACCTTTATCACAAACTGTTCCAACATATGTAGCTATACACTCAATGGACATCGCACACGCGTCTCGTTGAGCCATTATCGGATAATGTTTATCTTAATCTCCTTGTCGTAAATCTACATAACACCTTTTGAAGAAACAACTATTGTTTATTCACTTATCTCCGAGATCCTAATCATGCTTAATTTTGTTGTTTACATGATTAGATTAGTGCAAAAATCATATGATTACGATCGACGTGAGTGCGCGACATGTTCTAGGGAGGATAAATAGTATTTTTATTGATGATGTGTGTGTTTTTTGGGGGGGATCAAGTAGATCAGTAATAATCTGTTTAATTAGATGCCTCATAATTAAGCAAGTGTTAGTTAGTAGCTTATCAAATTAAAGGCTTTTAATAACTTGTTTTGAGAATAACAGCTGTTTGGTAATTAAGTTAATTAAGACCACGTGAGGACTTAATTAAATTTGTTTTAAAAAAAAATTTGAATATAAGTGAACATAATTAATTATCAAATATGGTACATACTTTATATATACCTGTAACTTAAGGAATTTTAGAGTTAATAGTTACAATATATTCTACTTAATGTGCAAACACTATTGGTTTATAATATTTTGGAATCTTAGTTATTTGTGGACTCTTTGCCCTTGTTCTATCAATTAATAGGGTTTTTTCCTTTATAAAAATTTCCTTTTTAATTATTTTTCTAAGGATTGATATTAAAATTTGAACATAATGAGATTTCACTAACCTCTATGCTAATAAACTTACTTAAAATTTAGTCTAAGTGAACACAATTGGAGCTCGAATATTTCCGGAAGCAAAATTACTGAAAAATATATATAATAATACGATATTGAAATTAATGATTAGCTCTGTTAAACATGATTTAAGATATCTAAACTTCCTAGGAATTGGATTCTAAAATGACAATTAATTTTAGCGACTAATATGGGTAGTTTAATTTTTTGTACTTTTCGTAGAAATTTTTTAAGCTAACTAGACTAATTAAGTTCTACAATCATGATCTTAAGGTTAATTAAGAATCCTATACTTAACTTCTAATGAGAAAGTTGTACAATTTTGACCACTCATTCGTAACTACATGCACTACAACAAAATCATCTTTTAGCGGCAATTTAGTAGCGGCGATTATCGAACGGCCGTTAATTCTTTTTATAACTTATGTTTTAGCGGCAATTATTTTAAATAGCTGTTAATTTTATATTAAATATATTTATTTGAGCAATATAATCCTAACCCTAAATCTAATTCGAACCCAACGCAGCCCCCGATTGGGCTCACACGAGCGTATCTCCCACCCTAACCCTATTCGCCCCCCACCCCATTCGCGCCCCCTCCTCCGACGCGGAGCTCGACCTCGATCGAGCTCTCCCCTCTCCTCCACCTCTTCCTCCTCGATCTCTCCTCCACCTCTTCCTCCTCTCTCCTCCTTCTCCTTCACCTATCCGATCTCTACTCCACGCGCTCCAAAGCCTCGCGTGCACCATATGGTGAACTAGAATATGAATTTCGAAAATTATGAAATTTGGATCCAGGAAAGGTCACGTATCCTAAAGCGTGTTAAATAATGCAGATCATCGATTCGGATATTTTATCATTAAAATAAAGTGTTCAATGCATTGAAACCATTTTATTTAATTAAAATAAACAAAAAAATGAACAATTATAGTTTTTTTATTAATATTTGTACTTAGTTATTGACTTATTGTCTTGCTTTAATTGCCTTCTTTATGCATGCTAGATTAAATTCTTGTATTTTTCGCATGCGCGTGACCGTACGTGCGTGCACATGTTTTAATTTTATGACAAATAAAATTTGGTCTCAAACTATAAAATATGCGTTTAAAATGTTAAAAAAATGGGGTAAATTGCACATTTAATTTGGTCTCAAACTATAAGGCGGATGACATTTTGGTCATCAAACTTTAATTTATTATAATTTCTGACTCGAACTTTTTGAATTATTGCAATCAATTCACACAACTCAGTTTAGTTGACTAAATATCGATACAGCTAAATTGGGTCTAAGATCTGATTACAATAATTCTGAAAGATCAATTAAGTCAGAAATTATAACAGATTAAAATTTAAAGACCAAATCGCTGCCTCCTTCATAATTTAAGAACCAAACATGCAATTTATGTATATATATATATATATATATATAAAAGTACATAAGTTAGAGAGGCAAAAAAGAGAAATCCAAAAGGCACAAAAAAAAAAAAGGGAGAAAAGTTTTATTATCTGGTCAAGTAATTGGGCCGTGTCGTGCCGAGCCATTTTAGAATAGGGTCAAATGCATACAGCTCCCTGCAAACATAGCCAATTGCGGATATATCCCTACAAAATCGAAACTCCATAAGTTGTCCCTGCAAAAGTCTCAAGTTATGCAGATATGTCCCTGCAGTTAACATCTGTTAGTGAGCTGTTTGTTTTTTAACAGCGAAGTCGTGAAATGACCATTTTACCCTCACAAATATATCCCTCCAAAAGTTTTCTTCTTCCCCTTCTCTTTCTTTTCCTTTTCGGACCATCGAAGCAGACGACGGCGGCGGCGGCGGCGCGGGGTCAGGTTCGCCGGCGACGAAGAAGAGGCAAGAACGCCGAGCACCGGAGCTCTACCCGGAGCTCGTCGCCCTCAACGCCGTCCCCTCCCTCGTCGGCCTCCTCGGCCACAACATCGCCGACATCGCCGGCGACGTCGTCTCCCTCCTCACCGACCTCACCGACGCCGACGTCCTCGGTGACCACGACGACCCCGCACACGCCCTCGTCGCCGCCCTCGTCGACAACAACGCCCTCGAGCTTTTCGTCTAGAAACTCGCCCGCCTTTCCTCCGAGACCGACCCCGACGAGATTCTTCTCCCTCGCCGGTGACGAAGAAGAGGGAAGAGGAAGAAGAAAGAAGGAAGGAGAAAAAGGGAGAAGAGGAAGAGGTAAGAGGAAAATGAAGAGGGTTCGCCACCGTCGCCGCCGCATCTCCTCGCCGGCGACGAAGAAGAAGGAAGAGGAAGAGGAGGAAGAGGAAGAAGGGTAAATACGTCAATTCACACTATACTTAACCATGGTTAAGTATTTTAACCGTGGTTAACGAAAATTTTCTAACAGATCTGGACGGTAGGGACATATCTGCATAACTTAGGACTTTTGCAGGGACAACTTATGGAGTTTCCGTTTTGCAGGGATATTTCCGCAATTCACTATGTTTGTAGGGACGTGTATGCAAATAACCCTTTTTTAGAATAATACAGTTTGAGTCCGGACCTTAACGGGCGGACTTGGGCTTCGTTTTTTCAAATCCGGGTCGTACTTGTCGGGTCCCTTCCGTAACATTAAACAGACCATCCTTAGCGCAAATGGCAAAGAGCTTACTGGTTAATACCCGAAATCCCAATTTCATAGTCTAGTTACTTCACATATTCATTTAATTTTATTTCTAAAAAATATAAGTGAAGCGGGTAGCATGCTTACTTTCTCTCTCTCTCTCTCTCTCGAAAAAAAAGCCAAGCTTATGTGTAGGGATGTCAATGGGTATGGATACCCGAAATTTTATCCGAACCCGAACCCGAACCCGAATAGAGCGGATATATCCGATGCTAAATGGATATGGATTCGGATATGAATATCAAAAATAGAAACCCGACAGATATAGATTTGGATATGGATTTTGACTATACCCGACCCGAACCCGAACCCGAACCCGAATAGAGCGGATATATCCGATGCTAAATGGATATGGATTCGGATATGAATATCAAAAATAGAAACCCGACAGATATAGATTTGGATATGGATTTTGACTATACCCGACCCGAACCCGAACCCGAACCCGAATCCGAATTTATTTTGCATTATATATAATATATATATATATAAATTTGATGTTATATTTGAATTTGTATTTTAAAAATTTAGATTTAATATAATATATTTTGAAATATTGAAAAAAGAAATAATTGTTTCGGGTTCGAGTTTCAGATTTTTAGTCGGTTTCGGATTTGGATATAGATTTTTAAAATCCGTCGGGTTCGGATTCGGGTTTGGGTCTTGGGTTTGGAGTCGGGTTCGGGTTCGGGTTTTTGAAAATCCGTCCCGAATCCGACCCGTTGACATTTCTACTTATGTGAAACCTCAATAGTTCCACATCAAATAAAAATGAAAAGCCGAGCTTGGGTTTAGCTCCTTCATGCCTGACCGAGCTATATGTGAAACTCCAACAGTCCCACATCAAATGAAAACGAAATTGTGATTATGAAAATAAGCGATCGTGAACCTAGTAATAATAACTGACGTTAAGAATTTGAGTTTATTATTGCTAGCGCACCGGGTCATTACAATATGACATCAAAGCCAGTTCAACAATCGGATGTGTGAGGTGGGCTTGAGCTATGTGTGTGATTGGATTAACGAGAATGTGGAACTGAATATGGATCCTAATAATAATAATTAGACTTAAGTATTTTGACTAACGAGATATTATTGTTAGCAGGTCAGATCATTGCATTATACATACATAAGATTTGCTTCCATACCATTTAATAAAATTATGATATGATTTCACAAGTTTGAAGTCCGGCCCACGAACTCTAATCGGCCCGTACCACGGGCTTCGCGGGCCAGACATGGGCATGTCATGGGGGCCCATCTTCCTAGTGTGCATTACGTGGGATATTGCCTTAGTTAGGTTAGAAGAATATGAATTTCAATTTATGATCGACACGAATTGAATTATAATCAAATTGCTTTCGGTCGATTACCAATCTCAATAATTCGAGATGCACCTCAAATAGCATGAGCTGCATGCAAGGATACCTCCACGTATGATTTTTCAAAAGAATCTGATCGAATGACCGATCTCCAGCCACGCTGAGAATGAAGCAGTTTAGAAAACAAGATCTTGATCAAGAGTCAAGAGTGTTATTTCATGAGTGATTCTCTTATATGTAGAGAGCTTTAGATCTTGTCCTGAAAAGCATTAGAAGGCGCTATATGGTGTAACAACTTTGTTCTTACCCGCGAAAGAGTCGAATAGTGAAAATCCAATGTCTCGGGGGTAGAGATCGAGCTGGTTATTGGCAATTTTTAGTTGATTAGGACGGATCACAGAAGGGGAGGATTCTTTCACTTTTCGCTTTCTTTTCTTGAAACATTAGGATGAATTTGAAATGATCTATTTTAAATTTATTTTTAGCCTCCCACTTACCGTCCCATTCAAAACGGATCAAAGCGAAGAGTTCCATCAATTGCAATCTGAATCCATTTTCATCGCTAGCCTTGAAATTTGGGTTGTAGAAAAAAGTTATAACAAGAATCCTATGACTTTCGAATTACGCACGCACATTTTTTTTCACCTTTTGAATTTTATGATTCATAACTTTATGCAACTGTGTGTAGGCATAATAAAATTCATATAAGGATCTGCAATAAATACATTACTGTGCATAAGTGTCCCTAACCTACTACTTAGGTTTTCAATTGAGTCTCTAACACATACTTACCCAAATTGTAATTGATCCTTAAATCTTTTTTGTGATAATTATGTTGCATAAAATATATGTCTCAAACTAATACTATTATAACATGTGTAATAGTAAAGAGTTTAATCAAGTACAAAATTATAATTTAGTATTAAACTAATATTTTAAAAATATTTATTTTTATTTATCTTATACCTATTTATCTATATCTATATCTATACGTACATTATTCTTTCTAAATTTGTCACATAGCAATATTTTCTTTACTGTTATGTGTGAGCTCCATATTAAACAGACTTAAGTTCTCTACATATTTTTCTTTTTTTGGCTTGAATCGAATCGTATTTGAACCAAACTATTCATTATTCAATGTGGGCTCTTTCGAACCGACTCAAGTCCTTTACATATTTTTTCTTTTCTTTGCTTGAATCAAATCATTTTTTTTCTTTTCTTTGTTTGAATCAAACCAATTTTTTTTCTTTTTTTGTTTGAACCGAAATGAGTCACACCTCTTCATTGGATTGAGCTGTTTCTCTTCCACTTCTTTCGGCTGTTATCAGCATGATTAATCTCACCCTTTATCGTCCCTTCTTTCATCGCTATTTCCTCTTTCTTTGTTGTAGTTTTTTATTTGTATTCAAATTATCTATCTATTGTATCGAACAAATTACTATGCTAGTACACTATAAACACTTAATTTAAAATAATTATTTCTCCTCTCTCCCATCCTACCTTATTGTTAACATGAAAATTAAAAATATATGATATTGAGAACCATTTATCCACACATCTAACTTTCCACTGTCCCCCACCCACCCTCATTATTATTATTATTATTATTATTATAATTATAAACATAAATATTACAGTTTTATTAAATGCCTTTGGTTTCCAATTTGCCACTCAACCATCCAATCATCTCATATTTTTATTCATACTCTCCTTATTTTGTGGGTGATATTTTCAATAGATTAGTTACACATCATAATTGTGAAACCAAATCATGATGTAAGCTTTACAATATACTATTTTTACTAATCTTAATGCTTCCAAAGCTTTGAGTTGTCCCTCACTCACTAACTTGGTACATAAGTTTTGTCCTTTATTTAGTGTGCCATATTCTTTTGTTTGTGTTTTGAAATAAACATCAAATCACTTTAGCTCTATTTGTGAGGTATTCAAGTTCGATTTGCCGTGTGTTTGTTTTACCGAAAGTAAATAAATGACAAATTAATTTTTGATCATAGATATTTATTTCTATTATTTAGTTCACTGTAATTTTATCTTTAAATAAAAATTCTAAATTTTTAAAATACTATAGTTGAGAATCAGTTACCCCCCCAAAAGTAAAAAAAAATAAATAAAATATTAATTCATCTCTCATCTACCAAATAAATAACAACTATACAAATAAACAACGAAAATATAACTCTAGTTCATTCGAAAGTTTACTTCAAGTTGAACTTCATTTCTGGTTAAATAAATAGGCCCTTAAGAGTTGGGATTAATTTGAGGTTGGGGTTTTCTGAACGGCATAATTTGTTAGACTATAGCTTATTTACGTGCCATTTAAGATAAAATTAACTTGCAATAGAAGGCAACTTACTAAAGTACCTTACCACCCGCGCACGCGAAGCTTTAAAATTTTGATTTTGTTACGTAATTAACCGTATGTTTATTTGAACTTGGCTTGAATGTTTCTAATAGCACCAATGATACTTGTGAACTTTTAATCTTTGGATGTTAGGATAGGGTTTAGTGGTGGTTAGTTAAAAGTATGATTCGAGTGTATGATATAGTCAAAGGAGTAATCTAATTGTGGAAAAGTTGGTTCCACTGAATGCTTGGTGTTATTAGAAGTACCATAGCCGGACCTTTTTTATTTTATCTCCTTTGAAATTTAATAATATTTAATTTTCCCTAATACGGAAGAGTTAAAACTAAACTCAAGAGTTTAACAAATAAAAATAGAAGATAGGCTCATATGCTTTCAAAAAGTACGAAAATTTCTGTATTTGTAAGTTGTTTTCGATGATAAGACATTCGATTTGATGATCAGTATGATTAGACATGATCTATGCTATTGGAACTATCTAGAAACTAAATTTCATAATTTTTTGATTTTATTTGGCTAGTGAACAAGTAGCCTAAAGATGAACAACTAAAAATAAAAATTTCATTAAAAATAGTGATAAAAGACTCAAATTTAAATCAGAAGCATTAATCTTACTATTGATATTAAGTAAAAATTTTTATTAAAATTTTATGTAACTTGAATTGTTCTGTACCGTTGAACTTAAAAACGTGTCACATCGTTCGTTAAAATAGTCATTCTTTGGACCTTTGGATCACATGGTAAATAATGTCAAAAAATTATAAAATTTGGCTTTTAGATAGTTCCAATAGCGTAGATTATGTCTAACGAAGCTAATCGTCAAATTAGATGTCATGTCATCGAAAATAACTTACAAGTACGGAGATCTCTGTATTTTCAAAAATATAGGAGACGTATACTGAAAATACATACTCTTAGCTTTGGTGGAATCATGGGAACTTTTGAGCCTTTAAAATAAACGTGATAACTCATAATTTCTAATTTCGTAAAGAGGAGCAAAACAAACAAATCGTAATAAAATAACATTTTAGGGCTAAATTGTCACACATTGTAAAGTTTGGAGAACCAAAGTGTAATTTTCCCAAATATATTATTTGGCCAATTTGCATAAAAAATTCATAAGTTTTGAGTTTTTGCAAAACTGGGCAACCTTTTTCAATTTTACAGATTTAGTCCGAATTTTTAACAAACTGACCAAAATACCCTTATACTTTTTTCTCTCTTCTTTTCTTTTTCTCGCATTTTTTTTTCTCGCCGGAGAAGTAGGTGGAGGCAGAGGCGCAAACAAGGAAGAATAAGATAAAATTATACTGTTAAAATAAAGTTATACTGTTTTAAAAAGTTTTTGCACTATTTTATATAAAAGTTTCACTATTTAAAACAGAAATTATACTCTTTGAAATAAAAGTTATACTTTTTAAGTAAAAATTATACTATTGGATGAAATTTATATTATTTCTTATTCTTTTCTTCTTCCACCTCCTCCTTCCCTTTCGTTTTCTCGTCACCTTCTCCGCCATCGCCGCCGTCAAGCGCCCCTCGTGCCGCCGCCGCCCCCCTTATGCACCGGTGCCAGCGCCGAGGCGGGCGTTAATATTCATAGCCACTTCATAATAGGGGCTGGCTTGGTTGAAGTCCACCTCCTTCGTGAAGGTGATTGAAAAAATTAATAAAATAAAACAGATTTCATTTTTGTTAGGGGATAAGGATGAACATGACGAGGTCTGATTTCATTCAAACATATCTATCTCAATCTTTTGGCAATTTCCTCTTATCAAATGACATCAAGATGAGGGGTCATAAGAGATGGAAAAGGTGCTGTCATGTGGAATTGAATAGATCTCCTCTCGCTCTCGGGATCAAAGATGCAACCTTTGCCTTTGCAGAAGCAGAAACTCTCCTGCATGGCCATAGTGACAAGTCATCATACATATCAAACAAAAGGGGTTCTATTAACATGAAACTATGGGTTTGTTTGGTTCATCTATTTTGGGTATGAAATGAGAATCGGTTTGATCAAATCCGGTTAATTTTGTTTGGTTCGCATGAATCGGTTTGGGATTCCTATTCCGGACTCGAATGAGAATAGCCCATTAGCCTTCAACTTGATTCCGGTCTTCTAGCCCGGATTGAGATTTCATTTCGGAAGCCCACTAAGTTCTCGAAGCCCATGTGACCATTTCACCCTTCTTCTCTTCACCCCTTTCTCATCAAAAAAAAAAAAATATATCCTCTCTCAAAACCCTATCCCTAATCCACATCAATAAAGGTTTTTAAAAATAAATTTGATAATTTTTTTGGAAAACTTATTAGAGAATAGTATTATATTTTTCATAAATTTTAAATAATATAAATTTATATTTGAGAGTAAAATTAGTATTATAGTATCCTATAATTTTTTTAGTTTATACGAACCAAACAATGAAATGTGAATAACTTATTCTAATTTCCCAATCCACAAATAAACCAAACGTCTTGGGGGAGTGGGTCATTTCAATTACCATTCCAATTCATTCTCATTCCATTATCCATTCAAATTCTATCCTTGAACCAAACAAGCCCTATGTGTGGATGGTAATCGTCAATAACCTTGGCGCCTATGCTTTATCCTGCAACCTCAATGCCCGCCTCGGCGCGAGCGCCGGCAGAGAAGGGGACGGCGACGGCGGCGGAGAGCGTGGAGGAGGACGAGAAAACAGAAAGGAAGGAGGAAGAAGAAGAAGATAATAAGAAATTGTATAAATTTTATCCAAATAGTACAACTTTCGCCTAAAAAGTGTAACTTTCATCCCAAATAATATAATTTCTATTTCAAAGAGTACAACTTTCATCTAAAATAGTGTAAAATTTTTTAAAAATAATGTAACTTTATTTTAACAGTACAATTTTATTTTTTTTTCTTTCTTTTTCTATGATTTTTAGTCTTTTTTTTGTAGAAAAAAATATTTTTTATTTTTATTTTTTATTATTCTTATTTTTTTCTTTATTATTATTTTTTGGTCACTGGCCTCTCCCTTGTCCTCTATTGCAACTATCGCCCTCGCCGGAGTGTAACTATTTTTCTTTCACTTCCACGTCGGCGTGCTTTTGAGCCCCGAGAAGCACTTCCTCTTTGTTGCCGGCGGCGGCGGTGGGGACTGCGGGTGGAGGAGGGTTGGAAAGGGAGAAAAAAAAGAGGGTCGCAACGCGGCCTCGGCGGAATCGGAGGAGAAAATGGCGGGGTGTCCGCAGGCGAGTGCGAGGGCGTGAGCGTCAGGGGTAGAGGCGGGGGGNGCGAGAGAGAGAAAAAAAAGTATAAGAATATTTTGGTCAATTTGTTAAATATTCGGATCAAATCTGTAAAATCGAAAAATGCGGCCCAGTTTACAAAAGTTTAAAACATATGGATTTTTTATGCAAATTGGCCATATTATTTTAATAAAAATATCTAACTATATATATATATATATATATTTAGCTAGAATATTTTTAAAAATATCACCCCATTGGTGTTTTTAGGTTTCTAGCCCTTGGATCTACTACTTCATTACTAATAGCCCTTGGATCAAACACTATTCCACCTACCACCACCTATCACTATCATCACAACCTTACATTCCTCCATCCAATGGTTAAAAACTTAAAAGTACCACCTCATTTGTGCTTTTAAGAGTATTCTAGCTCAACTCTATATATATTGGTGCTTTTAAGAGTATTCTAGCTCAACTCTATATATATTGGTGCTTTTAAGAGTATTCTAGCTCAACTCTATATATATTGGTGCTTTTAAGAGTATTCTAGCTCAACTCTATATATATTGGTGCTTTTAAGAGTATTCTAGCTCAACTCTATATATATTGGTGCTTTTAAGAGTATTCTAGCTCAACTATATATATATATACAATAATTGGGTCATTTTTTAAATATAATATTAAATAAATAAATTATATTTTTTGGTAAATTATGATATAATATATATATATATATATATAAATAAATAATAATATATATACAAAGCCACTGTGCCCAGCCCACGAGTGCTCGAGCGAACTCCCACTCCCTCAACCCTTCTCCCTCTTCTCGAGAGATCGAGAGAGATCGAGAGAGACAGAGAGAGAGAGGAGGTGGCCGAGGAGGAGGAGGAGGAGGAGGAGGCCTAAGCCAATGCTGCGATCGCCCTGCCGGAGGAGACTCCGCCGCAGCACCGCCGCCGCCGCGGCAGCCGCCGTTATATGGGGGGAGGGGCTCTCGTGGACGGGTTGCGCCGCTGGTTCCAACGCCGCTCCCAGAACCCCCGCGCCGCCGCCTCCTACGCCTCGTCACTGAGCTCCGATCGCGACCCCGCTGCCCTCGCCGGCGTCGACGACGACGGAGACGCAGCGCCGGCGGAGAGCGAGGGCGAGGGCGAGATCGAGGTAGTCGAGGACTTGGATCTCATCGGCCTCAGGATCATCCGCGTCCCCAAGCGAAAGATGGCCCCGATCGACCCCCACAAGAAGGTATATCGTATATCCCCTCCGATCGAACCCTAAAAATCCCACCTTTATTGTCTTTGACCTAGCTCTCATGTCCTTATCCAACTTTTTCGCCTTATTGGGGGGTTTTTGGTTCGTGTTGACGCCGTCTAAATTTGTAATTTTCTTTTTTAAAACGTGATCGACCTTTCCCTTTTTCTTTTTGAATTAATCGTATTTTTTAAATGGATGAGTTGGGATCCGGTTCTCTTTTCTCTCCTGTTATTGTCAAAAGGGTATCAATCAATTCATATTTGTGCTTCTTTCATTGGGCATCTGAATTAGGGAATTCCGAGGCGGAGGAGGAGGAGGTGAGGGTTTTCAAAGTGGGGGCTTTCTCCTTTTGTTAGATCCATGTATTCAATTCAATTCAATTCAATTCCAATCCTTTTATGGCGTAGATCCAAAATTTGATCTTTTTTGGGAACTGTTTGGAATAGTCGACATGCGATAGATTGCGATGTAGGTCAAAATCTGCGTATTATTTCTCGAATTTGTGAAAGCCTTGATTAGTAAGTGTTTAATTTACTCTTCTGGTGTCCATTCAATCATTGTAGATGATTAAGGAGTGTTTAATTTACTCTTCTGTTGTCCATTCAATCATTGTAGATGCTTCTCTTCATGTTTCTAAACAGAGGTTTACTTTGTATTGATTAAATTTGGCTGATTATGGAAATTTTATAGCTTTCAGTAGTTCTACTCATAATTTAAATCTGCCACCGCATAGTAATGTTATAGCATTTGAGTTCCGTGCCTCGATAAGCGAATGCTCAAATTACGTCGCTTGAGTAATCAGATCTACTCTTCTCACTTCACTTAATCATTGATTGGTGCCCATTTCGTGTGTCATCTGCTTATGCTTTCAGCCGCAGCTCCTCCAGTAATGTGTTCTCAAACAAGAAATTTAGGTTGTGTGCTGTTATGGGAACCCAAAATGCGATTTTGGGGCTCTGAAAAGAAAAAGCTCTGAACTGGAGCTTGTGCTACAGAGAAAAGCAATAATAGCATTACACTCTACAGCGGAGCCAAATAGGCCTATATTTTCATTAATTCAAATCATCTGGCGTGCGGAAACATTATATATTTTGACAATTCCACACCTCCATTGTCATCTTTTCAGAGCATGCTTGACTCGGAGTTCTTCACGGAGTATGGCGAAGCAAGCCGGTACCAAATCCAAGAGGTCATCGGGAAGGGAAGCTATGGGGTGGTGGGTGCTGCAGTTGACACCCACACGGGGGAGAGAGTTGCGATTAAGAAGATCAATGATGTCTTCGAACATGTTTCTGATGCCACCCGCATATTAAGAGAGATCAAGCTCCTCCGCCTCCTTCGTCACCCTGATGTAGTGGAGATAAAGCATATTATGCTTCCTCCTTCTCGAAGAGAATTCAAGGATATATACGTGGTTTTCGAGCTAATGGAATCAGATCTTCATCAAGTGATCAAGGCAAATGACGATCTTACCCACGAGCATTACCAGTTTTTTCTATACCAACTTCTTCGGGGCTTAAAGTACATCCATACAGGTTAATCAATGGTTCATGTTGGATGATATAGTGCCTGTTTGACCTATCTTTCTAAGCAGCTTGTCTATTCTAAGAATGTGTGTCAGGTGCTTGGCAAAACAAATATTCTTGAGCTTTTGCTATAGCAGGTAACTAAAGGGAGAGCTCGTAGACCCCAAAGCAGAAGCTCGAATTGGTAGCTTGTGCTTTTGTTGCAGTGGGAACTTGCTGGGTTACTCCAGCAAAATGTTCTTAATTTATCGTTCAGCGGCTCTACTCAAACAACACATATACAAAAGCTTCATTTGGGGTGAACAGGCCCATATCCATTTTGATTCTCTGTTCTATTAAAACTTTGCGGTTATTTCCTAATTTCTTGCAGCTAATGTGTTTCATCGAGATCTGAAGCCCAAGAATATACTAGCCAATGCGGATTGCAAACTGAAGATCTGTGATTTTGGGCTTGCCCGTGTGGCATTTAATGATGCTCCGTCAGCTATTTTTTGGACTGTATGTTGCTCTTTATATTATACTATTAGTTTTCTAATTAATTCTGCTTCACTTTGTGCATTGCAGGTGGTTTTCACGTGCTTTAATTATTTGTTTCTTTGTTAATTGTGTTTTTCTTTACTTCCTTGTGAAGGATTATGTGGCAACGAGGTGGTACCGAGCCCCTGAATTATGTGGCTCCTTCTTCTCCAAAGTAAGATAACTCATATGGCCCTTTTTTCTGTGGATTATGAGCTTATATATGGATTATGGAAATTTGGATTATATTGCTGGGCAAAAAGAGGCCACAAAATATCTCCCTGTTAAGTGAGGGATTTTGTTAACGTTTTCTTTGTCTTGATTAATTTTCATGCTGGATTTTGCATCCATTAGATGACTATAAACATACAGTCGCTACATTTCATTTATATAGGATATTATGACTAAGTCTGCTGTATACTTCTACTCAAAAAGTTTTTGCATTTTGACCCATGAATAGTTTTATTTTTACAGTATACCCCTGCAATTGACATATGGAGCATAGGATGCATATTTGCCGAGATGCTAACTGGCAAACCGCTATTTCCCGGGAAGAACGTCGTCCATCAATTGGACTTGATGACTGATCTCCTTGGAACTCCGTCATTTGAAACCATATCAAGGGTTTGTTTTCTCTGTTTATCCATTTATTTTTAGCGTAAGCTGATGTTAAATTAAAATCTATCATTTTCCATGATTGTACTTGTAATGTAGTTTGTATCTATTCTGTTTTAGTAGTTCAAATATTTTTTATTTTTTCTACTAAGTGCATGTTTAGCCCCACTTCGGCTTCTACTTTCAGCTGAAGCTGGAGTTTCTTGACTAGCGGAAGCTGAAATGAGATTCTAAGTCACAAAAGCAGATGTTCCAGTTTGGTGCTTCTTGTTCTGCCGAGGTAGAAGCTGTTGGGAGGATTTTGATATAGTGGCTCTTCTCTATTAGTGCTACTCAAACAACACTACATTGAATAACACTATACCTGTAAGGGACGCAAGCAGGTCCTAATTGCTTAGATGACATGATAACTTCCATTTATCTCAAGTTACCGTTAACTTCCCTTGAATTTTATTCTTTGGTAGTTTCTTGGCCCTTATCATAAAAGTCTCTATAACATCTTACTTCATTTCATATTCCAAACAAATTCCTTTCGAGTCTACTTTGTCTGGCCCATGTAGGATAAGTAATCTTATGGTCAAGATATTCAGTCGAAATTAAGATGTATATGATCATTAAATCAATTGTAAGTGCTTCTTTTTTGACTAAATCCTATGGCGATCATGTTGGTTTTATGGGTAAGTAGGCAATTTCCTTCATTTCCTTTTTATTGTCTTTATCTTCATAATTTCATTATGGAAGCTAATCAATGGCATGAAATTGCTGTGCTATGAAAGTCTTACAAAGGTCAATGAGGTATAATTATTCGCAATCCATGACCATAAAGACCTTATAATTTCTATCTAAGTATCAAGCTTAGTTATCCTTCAAGATCTTATAAAATAACACTTTTCTTCAATCTAATCTCTTAGCTTTACGCGTCAACTAAGTCACCTTCTATTCTTCCTTTTGTTCTCTTTGCAACTCTTACGTGTTTCTTTCCCTCTCTACTCCCTAAAAGGCTGCTAGATAATTTTATGAACTTTAGAGGTAAACTTTATGTTTCTGGTAAAAACAAGCATAATTCTGATCTTTGTTTCAGATAATGTATTTAACTTTGTGCGGTAAACCTTGTTTCTTTAATGTTTTTTGAAAGTTCACATGGAAAGTTGCATGTGTTGGAGACTAAATTTTGACGATGCATCCAAGTCTGCTTCATTTTTTATACAATTTCAATGCCATCTTTTTATGCATTTGTAATTCATGTGAAGTTCTCATCACCCATTGTCTTACTTTCTTTAACCTTCGAAATATGTAGATTCGAAATGAAAAGGCTAGAAGATATTTGAGCAGCATGAGGAAGAAACCTCCTGTTCCTTTCTCGCACAAGTTCCCTCATGTTGATCCACCGGCTCTCCGGTTACTTGAGCAGCTACTTGCATTTGATCCAAAATATCGGCCTAGTGCTGAGCAGGTAGAACTAAACAAGTGTGATTGCTATTGCTTAATTTATCAATGACCTATTTGGCCTGGACAAAGCTTTGATGGAAGCCAAAAGTGCTTTGGAGTCGACTTGTTTGAAAAAGTGCCAACAGCTTCACTAAAATCCCGCCAACTGCAGATGTATGGCCTTTTTCTTTTGTGGCCTAGAGGCTTATTTTGGCTTACCTCCACGTCCAAAGCTCATGACTTTTGAGAAGCTATTCCAAAAGTCAGGCCAAGGAGGCTCTCAATAATGTGAGAGATAAGCACCTACAATGACATTGGGTTTTCAAATTTCTCCGCTGATGCTGGTTTTCTTTATTTTATGTCTCTTTCAGGCTTTAGCTGACCCATATTTCGGAGGGCTTGCTAGTTTAGATCGCGAGCCATCAACGCAACCTATTTCGAAACTTGAGTTTGAGTTTGAAAGAAAGAAATTGACAAAAGATGATGTTAGGGAATCGATATATCGAGAGGTAAGATAAAGTTGGCCTTTTTTCTATGTTCGATTTACTTTAATGATTGATATGCAATTTCACATTTATTATGTAATTTTTCTTAAAAGCAAACAGATTTTAGAGTATCATCCCCAGATGCTTCAGGAGTATCTTCGTGGTGGGGACCAGACCAGCTTCATGTATCCCAGGTGGGACAAATATATTGCCTCCTTTCGTTCTTCAGATATCAGTAATCATGGATAATTTAAAGGGTTAAAGTCATAAAAACTCAACTAAAGCTGCAATTTGACCTTCCAGCTTTAATTGGAGCTGAAAAAGCTACCAGCTTTTTTCCTATTTCAATTTGATCCACAGAACATAATTTTGTGATAAAAAAAATTTCTAATATAAATATAGGGCAAATTGCACCCTCAAACTATCAATTGGGTGACATACTGGTCCTCAAAATTTAATTTATTGCAATTTTAGGCTCGTTTCTCAGAATTGTTGTAATCAAGTTCCACAAACTAATTAAATTCACTAAATATTAACACATCGCTGATGTGAAAGTAATGTGACATCTTAATTATTGTCGTGTCATCAATCACAACACTACAACCTCACTTTTACTTTAGTGATTCATCAATATTTAGTCAACTAAATTGAGTTATAGGATCTGATTGCAGCAACTCTGAACGTTCGAGCCAAATATTGCAACAAATTAAAGTCTGAGGACCAAAATGTCACCCGACTGATGGTTTGAGGATCAAACATGCAATTTAGCCTATAATTATATTAATAAATCACTTGTTGGTGAGGCTTTTTACACCAAATTAAGCTTTATAGGCGTAAGTCATTATTTCCATTAAATCAAACTTCATGACATTAGATAATTAGTGAATTGTTTACATTAAATTGGACTTTCTGGGCCAAATTGCAACGGCGGGTATTTTTGTACGAACAAAGCCAGCATGGTCATGCTGCTGCTAGAAAATAATTAGTGGGTTTTTATGATTCAACATTAAGTTAAATTGAGTTAAGTTATTTCTGGTCTCCTAATTGTAGCTCTATCTGCCAATTGAATAATAATGCCTTGAAAATATACAAATAATTAGTTGATTTCGCAAGAATATAGTTTGTGAAAAAGTGAGGTCCTAGTCAATTAGTTAGGTTTGTAAATTTTAATCTGATAATGCTTTACCTGCAAAAGTGTGTAAAAAAGAAAGGATGTCCAGTTGCAGCAGATATCTAATGCAATTATCTGATGGCAGTGGGGTTGACCGTTTTAAGCGGCAATTTGCGCATCTTGAAGAGCACTCTGGCACAGGTGAAAGAAGTACTCCACTCCAGCGAAAGTATGCCTCTTTGCCAAGGTATTAAACTGGCCGGATATATATATATATTTTTAAAACCTGGTCTTAGTCCTTTCATGTATGGTTCGTACGACTTCTCCACTTCAAGAAGCAATTGCCACAGGTGTTCTAGCAAATGAAAGATCTGGAGTTTTTATTTTTGTGGCAAGAATTAGAATGGCAAACAAATGCACTTTTCTTTTGCCACTTCGGCTAGAAACTTTAATGGGCCAAAATGCCGCTGGCCAAAAGCTCTGACGTAGGAATATTTAGTCCTTACAGGAAGATTTCGATCCAAAAATGCAAAAAACAAAAATAGTTGATCAGAGTGGAAAAGTCAGAAAATGGACAATTCTTGCAAAAGCCCGTCTCTATAACTTGTTGTTAGTTCTTTGCTCCGTGATTCACCAGCAAATCAGAACTTCTTTCTCATTGTCGAAGTTATTCAATGAAACACTTCTCATGTTATATTACCCTGCTACAGGGAAAGAGTTTGCACACCGAAAAAGGAAGCCGCTGATCAGAATAATGATTATGAGAAGAGAAACACAGCTTCAGTTGCTCGATCTGCCCTCGAAAGCCCTTCGAGGGTGGTGCTACAGGGCGAGGGTAACGAGCATGCTACCACTGTTGAGAATGGCGAGAGCTTGTCGAACTATACACCCCGGAGCTTCCTGAAGAGTGAGAGCATAAGTGCTTCCAAGTGTGTAGCTGTTAATGGGAAAAGTGATACAGAGGTAACTGCGCAGAAACATATATCCTTGGGTTTATTTGAATCCGGAATCTACAATATAAACAACAAAAACAATGAACAAAATTTACATGGTTGTTTCTTGTTACGCAAAATACCCTCTTATATCAGCTTTATATTACGGCAGAAATTTATCTCTGCCTATCTTATCTACAAGTATTTGACAGATTTACCGAGTTTCTTCTTACCTATTACAGCAAAATTCAGCCGATGAGCACGCAGATGAGGCGGTTGATGGGTTGTCAGATAAGGTGGCTGAATTATAGGCATGAAGCTATGTGATGTAACGAAATCATACCATCAGATTACTTGTTTAACCGCGATGGACACTTAGAGCTTTGATTTCACTCTCGTCGGTTGTTTCTGTTGTAATTTTAGTGGGATGCTCAAACAGAAGATTGTCATAGCTGTTGATGATCTTTGATCCTCTTTCATACAAGTCTCTCTGATTTTTGTTATTTATACTCCCAAACCTACACTGTCGTCGAACCATTACAGCAGTTGTAAACTCTGTTCTCCTTGTTGTAACTTAATTATCAGTCCCTTCGTGGGTTTCAACACTTCGCCGATGGATTATTGTTTCATATAAAGGATTATTTGCTCTTTTTTCTGTTGAACTTACTCTCCATTGTAATATGTGATAACTTCGCCGTCTGCCATGTATTTCTTTAGGGAGAAAAAAATCCAAACTGTTTTCGTGAGTAGTTCTACAAATTGAGGAAATTTTTAGAAAATATCGAAGAACTTGAAATTTCGTTGCTGTTCAGTTATATCTTGAAATTGTTACCATCTACTTGGCTTTTGAACAACTGATCTACTCAGAAGTGGAAGTTAAATGTTTAACAAATTAGAAATCTGAGTGTGTTCGGCTAAAGCGTACGTGGTTAATAGACTCTCTGGTTTGAATCTTCTACTTCTAAGGCATTGTTTATTACATGTATTGAAAGAGTGAATTTGTAAGAAACATGATTCCAAAACCTTGAGCTGTAAGAAATGGGATGATCAATTTATTTAGAGCTACAAACATAGCATCAGCAATGGGTCTTTATTGTGATTTGGCCATTTTGGATGCTGGCCTATCTGCCAACAAATGCCTTACCTGTCCTTCCAGCTGAGTTTCAAGTTGTGATTTAGCTTCTTCCATTCAAAGCATTCATTGCCTCTTTTGTTTTCTTTTTAGATGTTGGATCTCTTTCTTTAGCATACCCATGTCTACAAAATTGTCACATCTCACATGCAACATGGACTTTGTCACTCGTGAATTGCATATTTATCTGCCCTCTATTTTATTTCTACTTTCTGCGGGCTATCTCTTCAAAATATACCATCCCCATTCTCGTCTCTCTGAGCAAAGATAAAACTTCTCGGCTAATCTCCATATTAACAACATATACGGGAGATTTCCTTAAACCCGTTTGGTGTCGAATGCTGTCTAATACTATTGCTTTAAAGATTTAAAGGAAAAGCATACAGAAATGTACATCCAGTAAAATTGCAAAAATCATATCTTAAGTTGAATCAATACAATCTCAATCTATGTAACGTGTTATTACATATTAAAACAAACAAAGTTTTTTTTTTTTTTAATCACGCTTTGCTCATCATATATAACAATTCTACCTACAATTCTGAACAAAGCCTTCACTTGCGTTTCAGTTTACTAGCGTAAAAATGCGCCCAGAAAAGTCAACAAGGAGCTAGAAATTGATGATTTAATACAATTTTTTTTTCCCCATGAATAAAATTTACCCAAGCTAAAATTGCATGGGTCCTTATCAAACATTTGTGCCCACTACAATCCATGGACTCTTACTGTGCATGCCAACAATTTATTGAGCTGTGAAATGGGCACCAACAAAAGAGACCAAGCCAGGGAAGAGGACTACAAAGGGCACAAGTAGGTGAAAATTTACAAGAAAAAACCCCTCAATTATACTCTATTTCGAAATGGAGACACTATATACGCAATATATTCATTGACGTCCCGGTAACTTTTAATTATATTAAATTTAGCTGTTTTGAACACCTTTTTAGCTAACTGAATGGGGGACTTTGTTAGAGGATAAAAGCGATAGCTGTTGAAACTATTTCTAAGCTTTTTTTTTTGTTTAATCGATACTTTGAATAATATGATATCAGAGTTAGTCTTAAATTCTATATATTTTAAGTTGTTTCAGTGTAATTCTTATATTACTTATTTTTTTAGCTTGTATATTGTTTATCAATCTTTTGGTAGCAATAAACAAGAAAAATAATTTGAATGGAAACTACTAAAAGCTAAAAGGATGTCAATGCAAAAAAATTATATGGTGAAGGTCTGATTTTAGAACATCCCATAGTTGAGGGGGTTTTTCGTAAATTTTTTTACCTAACATTTATGTTGTAGATATTCCCACTCCAATCAAAGCATGGACCGTAGAGTCACGTGCAACGAGTGAGGCATGAGAATATTCTTGCTTTTTTTTTTTTTTTTTTTTTTTAATTTGAGGGGCTCTTTTATTGGAAATGAAAGAAAAAAAAAAGAATTTATCTCAGTAATAAATATTTGATAAAAACTACAGAAGTAATATGAACTACAAACTATAAATTATTTTGAATCGGCTATTCAATCTTTTAAAATTTTAATTTCTATTCAAAATTTGAATGCGTTATTCATCTTTACGAAGTTAGTTTTATATTTCCTGTAATTTCTATAACTATAAAATTATTAAATTAAGTAATTAACTTAAATTTTGGAGTCAAAGTATCGTCGGCTGATTTAGATCAAAAAAATTTGAAGTATTGGATATTAAAATTAAAATTTTTAAGGATTGGATAACTAACTCAAAATGATATGCAGCTAAGATAAATTCTGTATGGATACAAATAAGCGGCTAACCTCGACTGAGGTTCGGCTAAATTTTCGCAATATAGCTGAAAATGTAAAGTAACTAAGATTCGAACTCAAGTGGCAAAAGGCTTGGTTGTTGATACCTGAGGTCCCAAATTTGAATCCTAGTTGATTCACGTTTCCAGCTAAGTTCATTTCTAAGTGAAATAAACGAAGCAGGTAGCGTGCTATCTATCTTAAAAAAAAAAAAAAAAAAAAAAAAAAAAAAGAGAAAAAAGACTTCGGATGCCAACTAGGCTTATAAACATGAATGAACAAATTAGATTTCTCTCAAAAGAACATTTTTTTTTTAAAAAAAAATGTGCAACTTAAAAAAGGATCTTGGGCTCAAGAATGAGACAAATAAGATATACTATTTATGGATCATGAACATGTTTATATGTCTCCTGTATCCATACTGGATAAATGCTTGCCCGTGTCGGACTCGTGTCCAATGCAGATGTGCCATTGACGCACGTCCATAGAGCATTTGTTTTTTTACTTTTTTAAAATGCAAATATAAGATGATAAATACTTTGAGTTTTTGATAAATGAATATATATGATTTTTGGATTTTAGATATAAATAAATTATGTATGGTGGAGAATTTTTCCACTTAAAGTATATGAACTATATTTTATTAACTTTCATTCACAAAAAAACATAATAAAATTTTAGCAAAATTATTTTTTTTATATATAATAAAAATAAATCTTTATATTAAAAATACTATATGTCATTTGCTGAGTCTATGCCATATCCCTGTTTTAATTTTTTTTGAAACTGCCGAGTCATTTTGTTTGAGTCATGTGTGATCTGTATTCCATGTCCATGTCTATGAATTAGAATATGTTAGATTTGACTCGAAATTGATATTCGACTCAAGTTTGGGTTTTTCGACTTGCCGACTGTTTCGCAGTGCGACCAAATTGAAAAAAAAAATTATGGAGGAAAAATGAATGTTTGTGGTGGGTAGCGGAGGGCTCGGGCAGACAGGACCGAGCCCGTAGCCCACCACTGACATTTGGCAGTGGGTGCGGGGGGCTCCGCCCCCCGCGGTACGGATCGAATCCGAAACCCGTTATGAGTTTTCTTTTCGTTTTTGCCTTAGAGGCGTGAGATCGTGGTTGGTTATAATCTGAGGAACATTGTATTCCCTTTCGTTTCGATAGTAAAGTTCTCTCCTCCCTCACCCGTGATTTTTTCCCTATAAAGGATTTTTCACGTAAATCTGTGTGCTCTTTCATTTCTGCTTGTGGTTTTGAGTATTTCGTATTCGCTATTTTGTTTCCGTTTATGCGTTTATCATAACAGAATACTTTAGTTTCTTACAAACTTCTTTTCTAAGAGTTGAACTAGAATATTTTAGAAGTACAAAACTCTTGATTTTTATGATGAGTTATCTTAACGGAAATACCGTCGAATATGACTTACAATAATTAAACTTCTTACAAACTAAATTTCATAATTTTGTTAATAGTACTTTTGCAGTGATCGGTTAATTCTTTCAGTTAATTATTTAAATAATAGATAAATAATATCAAATAATATCATGTTTGACGGTATCAATTGTCGATTTAGATTCATCGAAGATTGCATGGATCTAACCTAACCCCTTTTAAGATGCTTTAAGTTCATGCCCTACATTTTATTATTATGATTATTATTGTTGGTATCAGTGAACTGGTATATGACCTGCAGTAAGATTACAGCATCTAGGTTTGGATATGCATTAATTACTTGAATTAAGAGACAATATTAATGCCCTCACAATTATTCTATGACCATAATTTAATGCTCCTCACACACACACACACACACACACACACACACACACATTAACTCTCCAAAGGCATAGGGCCCAGATGCTGTAGTACAATCTAAGGGGAATGAAAGATAGAGAGAGAGAGAGAGAGAGAGAGAGAGATGAGCTCATGTTGGTGTGTATAAATACTCGAAATTTTATCTGAATCCAAATTGAATAAGAAGGATTTATTCATTACTAAACATATGCAGTTGTAGATACAGGTATCAAAAACAAAAATTCGACGGATTTAGATTGAGATATGAATTTTTTTCTGTACCCAACCCGAATTTGAATCCGAATTGATTTTAAATTATATAATATATGTTTTTGATGTTATATTTGAATTTATATTTTGAAAGTTTATATTTAATGTAGTATGTTTTGAAATATGTAAAGAGAAATGATTGTTTCGGATTCGAATTTTCGGGTTCGGATTCGAGTTCCGAATTTCGAATTTTCGATCGGTTCGAATTTGGATAAGAATTTCTAAAATCTGTAGGATTTGAGTTCGGGCACAGTAGTCGGATTTGGATTCGAATTTTTAAAAATCTGCTCCGAATCCGAACCATTGACATCCCTTCTCCCAATAGAGAAGCCCTAGCTCCTTAACAAAGGAGATTCTATATTTCATTTTTTTTTTTGGGTTAATTGCATCATTGGTCTCCAATCTTTACCCTATTTTTATTTAGGTCACCAATTTTTTAATTTTTGCAATCAAATCCTTAACTTTTAGAATTAATAACACCATTGGTCCCTAATCTTCACCTATTTCCTCACATTGGTCCCTACCTCTTTCTCATTTGCTCGCATATTGCGTTAAGTCCAATTTCACCACCTTCAATCGCGTCCTCTATGCCTATGACAATAATAAAATATAAAGATTAGGAATCTAATAGTGACGGAAAAGAAAGATTAGGAATCAATGGTCCCTTTATTTTTTTTGGTCTAATTACTGTGGAGCTATTTGTTTCAGTATAATTGTAAATGTAGTATAGTTAAAAATGCATACAGTTGATATATTTTATTTGCTCAGGTGTAGTCAAAAGTGCCTAAAGCTGCATTTAGAGTGTCGAGATTTCTTCCTATGCGGGAAAGAAAAAAAGAGAAAAATCTCTTTCCAATACTGCAGTTGGAACGTAGTTCAAACTGCTGCAGTTGATCAGCCTCGTGCAGTTGCAACTGCCATAGTTGAATTCAAGTGCCTCAAAATAAACTCCGTATTCGGAAACAACGCCTATACGAAGCATCATGCAGGTTGGGACTCAAAAATTTATATAGAAATATTAAAATTAGCATGGTTGTTTACTAGCTAAACAGAGTGAGATGGTAACACACACACACACACACACACACACACCCAAAAAAAAAAAAAAATAAAAATAAAAAATCTATCCAGAGACATGCAACAAATGGTCATAAATTGGGCATCATAGATTGAAAGGAAAGTAACATTGTTTTTATTAGGCTGTCCGTAGGCCTCACCCCAGGAATCTCGTGTGGGATACAGTCCTTGAGATTTCTTTGTTTTTTTATTTTTTTTATTTTTTATTTTTAATTTAAGCAGGACACTCTTTTAGACGTGTTAATATATATTTCTGAATCCGTTTCGTATTATTTTGATTTTTTTTTTTTGCTACTAATTCTAAATCCTTCTATTCTGAAAGTCGTGAGCTCGATCCTCATCGATCTCCAACCGCATCTCCATTTTCTATCTTATCTATCAATTTTATATGCCTTTTATCTGTCTGATCGATAGTATCGAGTGTTTGATGCTATTAGATTTTCAGTCCTTCAATGAAAGGATGTGTGATTAGGTCGATAGTTGATCCCCTAGGGTTGAGTGGAGGTTGGTTGAATAATATGATCTAACAGATGAAAATGATTCAAGGAATAGATCTAATGGTAGAAAATTCGATAGCACCAAGTGCTTGGTACTATCAATAGTATAATAGCCGGACTCTCTCTGTATATATAATACGGTGTGGGGTAATATAACATCACAGCTAATTCTAAACTCCTTTTGTTCTGTGAAGTCGTAAATTCGATCTCATTTTCATCTCCTACCTCACCTATCTAATTACACATGTTTGTCTCCTGCGTTAGTTATGCATGTGTGCGAAAAAAATATTA
Organism: Ananas comosus; assembly: GCF_001540865.1. Classification (NCBI taxonomy): domain Eukaryota; kingdom Viridiplantae; phylum Streptophyta; class Magnoliopsida; order Poales; family Bromeliaceae; genus Ananas; species Ananas comosus. Next base: position 11,793,708 of record NC_033630.1, on the reverse strand, counting down.
TTTATTTTTTTACGTCTGTTTTTTATTAGATCGATTTTTTAAATAATAATAATAATAAGATAGAGCCAACTCGGTCTCCACAACCATCCTACTCCCCTGCTTTTTCTGGCTCTCACTTTTCTGATTTCTCCTCCCCTCCCCATAAGCAACAGTATATAAGGGCAGTCTGCACCCAGAAACCAAAAGAAAAGCAAAGCAAAGCAGAAGTGACTGAAAAGTGTTATTACAAACAGAAAGAGAGAGACAGAGAGAGATGACTCACTTCACACTGCTGCCTTCCCTCTTCTTCTTTTTCTTCCTCTTTGTCTCTCAACTCCCTCTCCTGCCTGCCCTGCCATCGTCCGCCGCCACCACCATCCCGGCCTTCCCCGATCAGCAGTCTGCCTCCTCGTCCCGCACCTCTTCTTCTGCCTGCCCTCTCCACCCCCGCGACGACCTCCCCCCCGCCCCCCACATGGTAGCTAATTAATCTTTTGCATCTAGTTTGATAATGCAGTAGCTAAAAACAGTTCTTACACGCTTTGCGAAATTCATGATAATCTAGTATTTCTACTAGTTGGGAATATATAATGATTTTGCCGCGTCAATAAACACCTTTTACGACTATTACAAACAGTGAATCAAACGGGCCCCTCTTAGAGTGATTGATTGTTTTGCAGGAGCCGCGACATGCCCGGCATGCCGGCCCTGCCCGAAGACGCCGAGGCCTGCGGCGCCGCCGCCGACCGCGCCCTCCGCACCCGCGGGGTTGAGCTCCCACAGCAGGCCGAGAATGGCACGTGCCCCGAGGAGGGCTGCAGTGACGGCGGCGCCGCCGGGTGCTACTGCGGCTTCCGGCTCCGCCGCCTCACCTGCGGCGCCACCGAGGGCAGGCGGTGGGCGCCGCCGCATGCGGAGGCACGGCGGCTTGAGAGGGACTGCGCGCGGGTGGGGGGGCTCGCCGGGTGCTCCCGCTGCCTTCGGGCACTCAACCAGGTAATGCATTTAAGCTCGCCGAATGGCCATTTTTGCAGAGAAGTCCACCTATGTTTGGATTTTTCATCTCAGACCCTTTTTTTTTATGGTTGTGTTCGGTTTTCAGCTGAAGAGTGGCAGCAACAGCAGCGCCAGCAGCAGCAGCAGCAGCAGCAGCACCGGCGGTGGCAGCGGCAGCAGCAGCGGCAAACAGGACTGCCAGCTCATGGGGTTGACGTGGCTGCTGACGAAGAAGAACGGCAGTCTGTACCTCCCTGCAGCTACCTCCGTCCTCCGTGTCCTTCTGGCGACCGATACAACGGCAGATGATCACACCACCTGCACCGTCGCCAGTGTCAACGGCGCCATGCCCCTTGCGGTCGACTCCGCTGCGATCAACGGCCGCAGTGTCGCTTCCGATGGCGTCCGACCGTCGGCATCGTGGGCCGTCCAATATCTTGTCCTGCTGCTTGCTTTGATCATAATCCTCCTCTCCACTCCCTCCTTTTAAATCCGAGTCTTGCTGTTTCTCTCAACTGTTCTTAACTGTAACTACAATGTGTGTGAAATATTTTGGTATCTAGTCATAGGTAGGAAGTTACTCCGTGTAATGGTAACATATAATATAATTCTCCGCTATAAAAAAATAGTTTCTGTGTAGTGACCATACCACGTATGATACTATTCTAATTCTATTATACTGCGAATCAGAGGAATTACGAACATCGAACCGGCATAGACTTATCGAATTTGACATATAAATATGAAAACTTCTATGTTACAAATGGCATCCTAGCTCAAGTACTCTCTCTCTCTCTCTATAGTTTTTTGATGAAAAAAAATATACTGGAAACATCACAGAGTATGCTAAATTTGATTTCATAAGGATTTGTGTGCAATACAACAAAATAGAAAGAAGAAAAGGGAAAAAATAAAGATGAAGAAGAAGATGACAGAGAGAAAAGCTGAACTACGAAATAAAAAGTGAGACAAGATGATTAATCCACAGAAAAAAGGGAGAAAAAGCTAACTCAGCCTAACATGAATCCCACAAAAATTACCATAAAAAGTCCATTAATTACCTTCTCTTTTTCTTTTCTCCCTACATAGAACTACAAAATTAGGTGAGTGTTGAATATAAAATATTAAAAATATTATTTTTTTGATAGTCTAAGCTTTTAGAAAATGATAGTTGTTTCACATTATTTAATATGATATTAGATTAAGAGGTTCTAAATTCAAGTTCCACCGTAATGCTAGGCTATGTTTAATTTCCTCCCATCTAATTATCAAAAAGCTTCTAAGTCTAGACGAGAGAGAGAGAGAGAGAGAGAGAGAGAGAGAGAATAACGTTTATTTTATATTATTTAACAGTAAGTCACCGATGTTTTATTAGGTGTTGAGCTGAAATAATATCAGTAGTAAATGAGCTCATTTGCCACCCATTTGTTTTTTATGATGGAGCCTCCAAATCGACAATCGATATCGTTGAACATGATCTATACCACCTGAAACATCTAGAAGTCAAATTTCATATTTTTTCGACATTGTTCTTTTGTCCGTCAAGTGAACACAGAAATGAACGACTGAAAATGAATATCCTTTAAAAAGTGATGATAGGAGTCTTGTAATCAAAATCAAAAGTATAGATCTTGTTCTAAATAGTTTAAAAAAGTTTCTAAATCAAAATTCAATTGATTTGAATATCTTTACGCCGTTAAACGAGAAAACGTTTCATATTGACCATTAAAATTAGAAAATTTAAAACCCTTTGATCCTTAGGCTAATGATGTCAAAAAGATTTAAAATTTTGTTTTTAGATACTTCAAGTGGTATAGATCATGTTAAAAGGTACCAATCGTTAATTCAGAGGCTCTATCATCGAAAACAAATGAGTGACAACTAGACCTGGCAATCTCGACCCATACCAGCAGGTGCCCGCGGGTTATTCACAAATTTGGGGGTATGGGTACCACCTTTTTCAACCTAAAAAATTACGGATAAAACGGGTGGGTACCCATTAAGCTGTGGGCATTTTGGATAACCCGCGGGTACCCACGGGTACCCGCACATATATTTTTTAATTACAAAATATATTTTCTTAATTAGAATATATATATTTTTATTTACTCATCCTACAAATTCTAACTCTAATTTTTTATCACGTTTTTTATATTACGAAATTTTTAAGCTCTAAGACTTTAAATATTTTTATTGTATGTTATGATATTTTAAATAATGAGTTATGCTATATTTTTAAAACTTATATATATGCATTTTGCATTTAAAAAATATAACAGAAAAAAAGAAAAAAAATTGCGGGTGACCCGCATACCCATCCGCCCACCCACGGGTATGTATGGGTAATGATGTTGGCTATCCAAAAATTTGTGGGTAAATTTTACCCATGCCCAAGTAATCCGTGGGTACAATAACCCGCCCGCGGGTTATCCAACCCGCCTGTTTGCCAGGTCTAGTGACAACAGCCCGTTTGCTACTAATAGCATTTTAACTCAAGTCCTAATAATAGTGTCAACAATAAAGACTTCTGAACTCTCCAAAGCCAACAGGGGCCACGCAAATAGAACTATATAAGCTTTACATCTTTTCAAACCCAAGCTTTAGCATATTTTTACTTTGCCACTATGCTTAAAAAGGCTTCATTTTAATACCCTGTGTTTTCTCTTATATAACTGCAAGGATTTGATGCTAAGCAGGGTACCACAATGCTGTAATTTACAAATCATAGGACAGTAAAATAATACAATTTATAAACCATGTGGTGGCAAAATACTAGCATTTTACCAACTTAAAATTTGCACATGGCAACTTAATAGTTTATAAAACGCATCATTTCACTTCACTACCCTAGTTAGCAGCACTATTGAACAACAGGTCATTACGGTGGAACAAAGTTAAAACCACAGAATAGCAAACCGAAATTTTTTCAAACCACACAGCGACGATGTAAGTATGTGTAAACCGCAAAAGGGCTAATTGAAGATCTACCCAAAATAAATGCATTGTTGAAGCAGTAAATAATAATAGAAGTCGAGTTGAATTCACTGCAGGAAGCTCATTCTTATTTGCATATGATGTAGGCTAATTGAAGATCGGCTTCAAGCAATCAAATCCTCACAGGAGTATTGACAAAAGACTCTCCTATATCTTAAAAATATTCGAGTTGTACTAGGAAGTTTCAGTGCAACATTGAGTGCATAAAGCTTATTAAGAGGACCAAAACTACCTTACTAGATAATCGACCTTTGTCTCAAATTGTCAAAGCATGTGCTAGATCATATTTGAGAGTATCAGCAAGAGAAGACAAACATCTAAATATCTAATCCTACGCGAATCAAACTTGAGCACTGGAAAAGAGATGACAGTTAAATTTTATTTCAGAAGCAGCTTTGTTTCCAATTTAGTTTATCAGCCTAATTAGGGATCTGACTCTTCGTAAAAAGCGAGAATTACAGGAGCTTTAGGTGCTCTATTGCCATTCACATGAATAACAATCAATCCCTAAACTACATTGATCAGGAAAATGCTGGGCATAATTGCAACACCCTAATAGTCCCACATTGGATGAGAAAAGAATTCTGATTCGAATATAAGAGGCCTCGCACCCTAATAATAATAACTGATTAAGCATTTTGGCTGGTGGTTTGGATCCAACGAATTATTATTGTTAGCGGGTCGGGTTGTTACAATATCGAATATGCAATAGTCTATAAACGGTTACTTAAACTACAAAACTAGCTAAAAAATATGCACTCCTAACAGACCTACAATGACTCCTATGGCTTTAAAGGTTCTCCGAGGCATATTATGGCATTTCATCATCCATCCGTTGACTACGTAAAGACCTTTATGGCAGTCAGAAAACTTGGTATTGCCTTAAATTTCGGTCCTTTGCCAAAAGGACACATTTCAGTAGTATCAACTGTTTCGGCAGCTTCGCCTTCCCGTTTCAGATATTTGTTAAAAGGTCTTCAAGTTCTTCAAATAAATATATAATATTGGAATAGTCGAGGTAAAACCTAGTTTCAGAACATATTGAGCTTTGTTCTTTATTGCTTCTCATTGAGTAGGTTTAAAATCACTAATTACTTCAATAAGGTAGTCATTCTCACTATTACTAAATATTTCCTAACAAACAAGAAAAGAGCTCTACAAGGACATTGCATAAAACATTATCAACAATCCTTTTAACTCTATGTGGCAGAGACACTTAATCATAATATGCAGTAACCACCCTTGATTTATCATACGCAACTTCTGCATATTCGTAACTTCGATAATGTTTGAGACGAATTTTTGAAGCACGCCGTGCTATCCTGACCACGACTAGAAAAAATTTATCCCCTAGGCGCTATTCAACTGGGAGAAAACAGGGGATAAACTCAACTAACTATTTTCATACCACAAATGCAGGATAAAAGGTTAGAGAAAGTTGTTTTCATTAAACCAGGTCATCAATCAATTGTGGTAATTCCTACGCTACCGTCACCGATTCATAAAAGTTCATGGAATAAATGCTGATAACGGAGGTAAAAGAATCGATCCATGCCGCAGAAAGAGTCACGATTCATAATCATAAGAAGATAAGGGAAGAGAAGAATCAGACAAGTAAATTTCAACAAGTTTTATGTGAAAGAAGCTTTGCAAAGAGCGATCTCGGAAAACAGATTCCTCTTTATCGACTATTTACCATGTTATACCTAAGAAGATTTTATCTCTAATGTTACATAGCCTGCACATAAATAGCATTCTTTTTCTATGCAAAGATATAATATCAAAGCAAATACGCAAGTAAACAAAATAACATAACCGTAATTCTAATGAGCTTTCCATTTTATAAGGAGGTACTCATGGATACTTCCCTTACCGACTTTCGTGAGGCTGTGCCGCAGCTTCGAAAGTGTCGAGGAATACAACTTGACGCCACTGTCGATCACCTCCTCGGCAAATTTCCAAGCCTCCGGGAGCAAACCCCTGCCTCTTAGCCTCTCCACGATCATGTTTCCGCTCTCCTCCACCGGCTTCAATCCATTCTCGACCATGCACCTCCACACCTTCTCCGCCGTCTCCCAATCCTCCGCATCCAAAAAAATCTTAACTGCAGATTGGCAGCTGCCCGTGCTCGGGCAGTGCTCGTTCCGCACCATCTCCATGAAAATGGCGGCGGCTTCGCTCAACTTGCGGCCCCTGAGCAGGTGGTGGAGCAACAGATCGTAGGTTTCGGCGTCGGGGAACGCCCCGTAAAAGACCATTTCATCGAGATAGCGGAGGGCGGCGGCCAATTCGGCCTGGCCGAGGGAGCACTGGAGCGAGATCATCGAATTGTACAAGGCGGTGTCGGGCGCGCACCCGGGCCGCGACGACAGGGCATCCCACAGCGCGGCGGCCGCGCGGGGGTCGTGGGCCGCAACGCAGGACCGGATGGCGGCGCGGAAGAACTTCATGCCGGGGAAGCAGCCGTTCCGCCGCATCGCGTCGAACGCCTGCAGGGCGTCGGCGAGGCCCGCCGCGGGGGAGGGGCCGGCGCCGAGGAGGGTGACGAGGAAGGAGTCGAAGGCGGCGGCGCAGGCGGGGTCCCAGCCGAGGGTGGCGAGCATTTCGTCGAGCACCTGGCGGGCGGCGCGGGGATCGGCGTCGGCCTCGCAGCCCTCGAGGAGGATGGCGAAGGAGTCGGCGTCGGGGCGGGCGCCGGCGGCGGCGGCGGCGGCGCGGGGGAGCGCGGCGCGGGCGTCGGCGGCGCGGCCGGCGCGGCAGAGGGCGGAGAGGAGGGAGTTGAGGGCGGCGGAGTCGCGGGGGAGGCCGAAGGAGGGGAGGGAGAGGAAGGCCTGGAGCGGGGCGTCGGGAGGGGAGGCGGAGGCGGAGGCGAGGGAGGAGAAGACGGAGGCGAAGGTGGCGAGGGAGAGGAGGCTGAGGGAGTGCATGGAGTGGAGGGCGTGCCACATGGGGGGGAAGAGGAGGTTCTTGCCGAGGAGGTCGACGAGGAGGTTCCAGGAGTAGGGGGAGTGGAGGTGGGAGAGGTGGCGGGCGCCGGACCAGCGGAAGAAGGCGAGGGCGGGGCCGGGGTGGGAGTAGGAGAGGCGGAGGACGTGCTCGACGTCGGAGTGGGAGAGGGAGGGGATCGACGCGGCGGCGCCGTCGAGGAGCGGCTCCACGGCGGCGGCGGAGGGGGCGGAGGCGAGGAGCTCGCAGATGAGCCGCAGCTTCGCGGGGAGCTCCGGGGCGTCGAGGTAGGAGGGGAAGGACGCGACGGAGCCGCGGCGCCTGGGACCGTCGCCGGCGCCGGAGTCGGCGACGGGGTAGGCGTCGGCGCCGCGGCGCTTGGGGCCGTCGCCGGCGCCGGAGTCTGGGACAGGGTAGGCATCGGCGGGGCGCTTGCGGTGGGACATTGGCGAGATCTCGAGTGGGGTTTCTAGGGTTAGGGTTAGGGTTTTGGGGGATGGGGAGGAGAGAGGCGGGGGTAGAAGAAGAAGAAGAAGAAGAGGTATGACGCAGATCGAGTTGTAGAAGATAAAAGGGTAATAAGGCGAAAGTGAGGGGCGATTTCAGAATTACGTATAGTTGTGGGGGTTGCTAAACATATTTAGGAAAAAAAAAGTGTATAAACCCCAACTTTACCCGTTTTGTCAAATAGGACCTGAACTTTTAATTGTGATATTTAATTTTTTTAACTTCATCAAATATTTTAACAATCTCCTCTACTTATAACTTAACCGAGCTTTTTAATTATAAAAAAATTAATTTTCTGAGTATAATAATTAATGGAAAAATTAGGCGAATTTATAAAGTCTAAAAAAGTCTAATAACCAAAGTAAAAATTTAAGGACCTTTTACAAAAATAGTAGAATTAAGGGGTGTATGTGCATTTTTTAAGAACGCTCCCTCCCTAAAATTACCCCCCCACGATATCACACTCGGAGCTCGTCGAGCTCCCTCCCATGGCGGAAACCGTCCTCTTCCCCTCCGCATCTCGCCTCGCCACCTCCTCCCTCCTCCTCTCTCATGGCCGTAAAACCCTAATCCCTCGTTCCCTCCTCTCCCCCTTCTTCTCCTCCTCCCTCCTCCTCCCCTTCTCTCTTCTTCTCCACAAACGCTTACTCTCCTTCTCCCTCTCCTCCACACGAACCCCGGCCCCGATCCTCCATGCTTCGCTCCGCACCTCCCGATTGTTCAGCGAAGGGAGGGACGAGGACGAGGCGCGCCTCGTTTGCCCCGGATGCGGCGTGTTCATGCAAGAATCCGACCCCAACCTCCCCGGATACTACCAGAAACCCTCGTCGCCATCTCCGGACGAAGACACCGGGTACGGTTCCGAGGACCCCCTTTTCTCCGATTCCGAAGAGATTTTGGATGAATTGGATGAGGGTGTTGATGGGTCGTCGTCAAAATTTGATCTTGGTGAGGGTTTGGTGGAGGATTTGGAGGAGGAAGATGATTGGGATTCGGATTGGCTGGATGAGGAGGATGAGGAGGAGAGGTTGAAGAGGGAATTGGATGGTTTCGCCCCCGCGGGAGTCGGGTATGGAAATGTTACTGAGGAGACACTGAGCAAGATGAAGAAGGAGAAGATGTCGAAATCGGAGAAGAAGAGAAAGATGAGAGAAGAAGAAGCTAAAAGGATGGAAATGGAGAATTCGGCGGTAGTGTGTGCGCGGTGCCACTCGCTGAGGAATTATGGGCAGGTGAAGAACCAAAAGGCCGAGAATTTGATCCCCGACTTCGATTTCGATCGGTCCATATCGACCCGATTGATGAAACCTTCGAATAGTTCTCCTGTTGTAGTTTTAGTTGTTGATTGTGTGGATTTCGATGGATCATTCCCTAAGAGAGCGGCAAAATCTTTGTTTAAGGCATTGGAGGGAAGCAACAAGAACACTAAGACAACTAAACTGCCGAAACTTGTTCTTGTGGCAACTAAGGTTGATCTTCTACCCTCACAGATCTCTCCAACAAGATTGGATCGATGGGTTCGTAACCGCGCCAAGGCGAACGGAGCCCCTAAGCTTAATGCAGTTTATTTGGTGAGTGCCCGCAAAGATCTCGGAGTTAGGAATTTGATTTCTTATATAAAGGAATTGGCAGGTCCTCGCGGAAATGTGTGGGTAGTTGGCGCACAAAATGCTGGAAAATCTACTCTGATTAATGCGTTTGCGAAGAGAGAAGGCGTTAAGATTACGAGATTGACTGAGGCTGCAGTGCCGGGGACTACATTGGGTATTTTGAGGGTTACAGGGGTTTTACCTGCGAAAGCGAAGATGTATGATACGCCAGGTCTTTTGCATCCGTATATTATGACGATGAGATTAAGTCGAGAGGAGCAGAAGATGGTGGAGATCAGGAAGGAATTACAGCCTCGGACTTTTAGAGTAAAGGTGAGTCGTTTTTATCTCTATATGAAATACTAAATTGGAATGATATGAATTTGTTTCTGGTTGTTCTTCTTTAATGGTGACTTGATGAAATGTTTTCTAGTTTATTAGTATAGCTGTTTGTGAACATAAAGATGAGAATTTCGTGTCATCCCTAGCAGATATTTGATATATTTTGCAGATTACTTAGTTCTAGAGCTCTAAATTGATTTCTTATGATAACAATACATGTCACCGAGTATTTGAACTTCAATTATACGATAGTAATGTGAGATGGAATCAGGCAGTTTGTTTCACCAAAAGTGGAGGAGGGGAAGTTGTATTCGACCATAAATGCCCACTTCTGCTGTTTGGTTTGAAATTCACCTGCAACTTGTTTTTTCACCCTTTTATGTGCTAGTGTGGAATTTTTTTGTAAAACAAACTAAGAAAGTGGAACCAAAGCAAGGAAATTCTTATCAAACAAACAAAGGTAGAAAAATAACTTTTACTGGAACTTTAGTTCAATTGAAAGTTATTTTTAGCCTGAAAATTAATTGTGGGAAAAGAAATAGCCCCTAGGTGATGATGGACCTTGGGAAAGATGATCGAGATTTCTCTCTTCAGATAGAAAATTAGTCATTTAGTGTTACACTGTCGTTGCCCTATTCTTCTCTTCCATGCACGATTAAATCCTTCACACAAAAACTCGTATGGGCATATACAACCTGCACTCTCCACCTAAAAAGTCGATATTTTTTGGGAAAAGTTAGTCTTCTCCTCTTTTTGTTTGTTTGTATTCTCTCATGTTTCATCAGCCATAGGATGGCTTTCCTTAGATGATATCTGCTTTACATAAATTTGCAAATGTACGCAATCTTTTGTACCTTGAATTATAATTTGTGCCGCAAGTACAAACGGAGTTTCGTACATATAGCATTTCCATTTCTTCCTTTTTCCGGCTGCATATTGAGTACTGTAAGATATTTTTTGAGTGCCAGCGTACTTCCGATGTTCGTTTTAATAGTCGAAGTTCTGATGTGTAAGTGAACTTTTGGTATGTCTTAATGTTTTCTACGGGTGATTAAGTAAATTGGCTTGTCCTAAATAGTTCCTAATAACATTGCCCTGGCCTAGTTGTTATTGTTTGGCCTCTTTTAACGGAAATCGAGATGATTGGCACCTACTGAAACAAATTATTTTGGTTTGAATTTCTTTTAAATTTTCTAACCATCGTTTATTTTTCTTTCTTTTTTTTCTTTTTTGGGTGGAGGAAAAGTAGGCAAAGGTTGTAAAGAGAGATTTCTCCGCAAACTTGCAATTAGCCCTATGCTTACAAATGCATAAATTTCAATTTCGAACATTTGGTAATACGAATCCAGTTATTACACAAATATGCACAGAGAAAAATTTATGTGCTATTTTACTTGAGAGTTGAACTCAAGAGAGACATCTTTTTCACTGTCGCAGGTGGGGCAAACGGTCCACGTGGGTGGTTTAATGAGATTGGACCTAATCGAGGCCTCTGTGGAAACGATTTACGTGACGGTTTGGGCGTCTCCTTATGCTTCTCTTCATATGGGGAAGACGGAGAATGCCGACGACTTAAGGAATAAGCATTTTGGCGTCAGATTACAGGTGAGATGAGATCTCTATTCCCTCACTGCTATTTGAATTAAGATTATTTGATCCGAAGTTCTCTCTTTTACCATGCAAATTATATCCTAATAGAGATGTATTGACATAAAAGATGCTCCTGAACTGAGCTTCCAACATTTATATACCCTTATATACCTGCAAAATTGCCTCTTTGGCCAGAGTTTATCATCATTTTATGTTCATTTGTTAATGATCAAGTACTATTCATATCTTTGTTGTATGTTTTCCAGCCACCTATTGGCCAGGAGCGGGTTGCCGAACTCGGCGAATGGAAAGACAGAGAGATAAAGCTTTCCGGGAACAGCTGGGAAGCGAACTGTGCGGATATTGCAGTTTCCGGTCTCGGATGGTATTCGTTGGGCCTAAAGGGCGACGCCCGTTTGAAGCTATGGACCTTCGACGGCATCGAAGTTACGCAGAGAGAGCCGCTAGTTCTCGACAGAGCTCCGTTCCTCGAACGCCCCGGATTTTTGTTACCAAAGGCGATTTCTGACGCCGTCGGTGAGAGAAGTCGGAAGGAGGCGGAAAGAAAGAGGATGGTTGAGAGAGAAGAGATTACTGTCTGAAGGCGAAGAATCCGAATTTTTTGTGATTAGTAGAGAAGTAATCAACTGTTCATTGTAGAGCTCTCAGTGCAAGAAGCTAAGTATTTTTTTTGCTTTCTGAAACTGCAGTTCTTGAAGCAAAAGTATTATGGTCCCTTTCATGCATTTTAACAGTATCAACCTTGTCTACATGTAATTATTATCTGAAATTTTTGGGATTTAAATTGCTTGATCTTATACATGATTCATATATGAATTATTAACTGACTGGGAATGATTTATCTATTTATTTATCTTCTTTCCTTCTTTCGGATCTTGTCCACAGGCCCTGACCGAGAAGTTTAAAACAAGAATTTAAGTGCCATGGTATGGGGTCGTGCTAGAAACTTGTCGGTACGGTGCGTGTCGAGTCGTATCGATGCGTGTCGGTCAAAAAAATTTTTTTGTGCCGTCACATAATAGCATGAAATATTTATTTTCTTTAGCAACAAAATATTCTAACTATTTATTACCATTTTTTATTACATCTTTTAAATTTTATTGAGAAAATTATTTATTATTTTAAAGAATAAAGGGTTTTGAGCTGTGCCATCGACGCGGTCTGTGTCGACGACGCTTAAAATCTTAGTTTAAAATAAGAAGGACTGAACCTCTGATCTTAAAGATCATTACTATTTATGAAGTAACAGTAATAATATACAAAAGGATGCAACATAATTCAGTATAAATATATTTGCAATTTATTATTATATTTGTAGGAAACTGTACTAAATTAATCCTAAAATATATATTCAGATATTTCTTGCATTTAGAAAAAAAAAAATCATCTGGGTGGGCCACACATGTCAGACTTGTCAGTGCCACACCGTGAGTCCGTGACACCACACCACGATTACACCGTGGGGCCTTCACACGTGTAGCACATCCCCTCTTTCCCACGTGCCACGACCTCTCTCCCCACGCATCGACAACAACGAAACACCCTCACACACACACACTCTCTCTCTCTCTCTCCCCCAAACCCTAATCACCAGGCCCCAAACCTCCGCTAAACCCTAGAAAGATAGATCCAATTCGCCCAAAATGTTGCTGTAATCCCTTCCAATTCGCACGACGAATGGGTTCTTCCCTCCGCCTCCACTCGCCATGCCTTCCGACGAAGGGTTTCGTCTCCGATTTCGCCTTCTCCGCCCTTCAATTGGCTCCTTACGGGTTCTCAAATGCCTCAAATAGACGATTCTCTCCTCGGATTTGTTTTGCGGGTACGAAGCTCGAATCGTGGTCGGTTCCTGCGGATGCAAGCTTGATCGATGATGGGTTCGGCGGTTGGTTCACTATTAATCCGGAATTACAAGAGAGAAAGGGTGAATTTTTGGAATTTTCTTCAGATTTTTTGGTTAATTAGTTGAGAAAGAATAATCTTTATCTTCGTTATTCTTTAATTTTTAGTTGTAGGATCATGGAAAGCAATTTTTGTTGGGATTGGGGCTCCAATGGCGGTGTTGTTAGCTGCCCTAACATATTTCTCAATGTCAACGAAAGGTTCTAGTTGCGCTACTTTATCCTCTTTTTTTCCTGATTCTTGAGGTTGCATTAGCATTTGGTTAGCATATAGGATTTGATGCTGTTGTTATAATGTGGTTTGACTTGGAGAAGGAACTGATTTTGTTTCCTACTTGAGCATTTAGCTTATTTACCTGTAACTCCTACTTAGTTGATGAAGTTTATTGCTTTTCTATTTAGTTGAGCATTTAGCTTATTTACTTTATTGTTGAATGCGTCATGCATCATTACTAGTATTTTGATCGCATGCGAAGTAGCTAAGGACCTGATCTTTTCTTGATCATTCAAACTATTGAAGCGGCCATTAAGTCACTATATTTGGAATGTGTACTAAGAACAATTGTATTTCTCTAATTTATCATTGAAGCACATTTTTATGCCTCTTTTGCAACTTTTAGCACTTAGCCATGCCTTAAATGTCATAGATGGTTACTTTTCTGCTTTGGCTTCACTGTAAACTGGTGTCCTCTTATAATGTTTGGCAAAGTCACATTTATTTGTTGGCATATTGTTTCTATTTCGCAGATAATGTTTCAGGGAACTAGTTCCACTGCTACTGAGATTTACTTGCAAAAGTAGTTGTTTTAGTAAATGGAGTTTGCTAATCCAGCTTGGAGGGTTATTTTGTTATGCTTTCATGCTACAGGAATAGCGTATCTGACAGGCAATAAACTTTCCAGGTTTAAAGCTTTGCCTGACTGCTCCATTTCATACACTTTATGAGAAGTTTGTACCTGGGGAGTCTTCAAGAGATCCTGATAAAGATTTCAGAAACACTGAAGTGGAAGTTAAACAAGATTCCAAGGGAAATCAAGATGTGAAGGTTGATGCTGATAATCTTCCCACTGGTACTTGAGCGCGAACTTTTACATATTTCTGAACAGTTATAGACTTATAGCTTCTTTTGTTTACAAAACTCTAATCAGTTTATGTGTTGGGCAAGGCAAGGTATCACAGTATTTGGGGTCTCACTGCATTGATTTTGTTATCCAAATTTTTGTATCTGAGAATTAAAATAACATACTTGTTAAGAAAACTGTGTAAACAAATGAAGAAAGAAAAAAGGATATTACATTTGTCACTGTATATTGTGATCTTCACTGATTCCATGTCTTTTGAGAGTATTAGGCTTTTCTCGCGTTCAGTTAATTGAGGATCTGTCTTTTGATATTCAACTATGATTGGTCAAGTGTGGTTATGCCTTTGTGCACCTCATACTCATTATATCGATTATGTAAGTTGATTAAGAGTTAAGTAAGTTGGCTAGCAAGTTTTGTGATTAATGAAGTCAAGTACAATTATTTTGTTCAGTAAGTTAAAACCTAAAATTTTTTTTCCTATAAAGATAATTTTCAATTTCTATTTCTAAACAGTTGCATGCTCTTTATCTTTCTTTGAAACTGTAGATTTCCCAAATGCTTTTGTGTTTTTAGCTTGCATTTTAGTTTGAACACTACATGGAGTGTACTAGAGCTCTTGCAGCTCTTCAGGCTGCCAAATGGGCTGTTGAAGAAACACTAATAGCTGTTTCACAAGATCTCTTTTAACTGCTTCTGGTTGCTGCAAAGGCAGAAGCGTTTATGCCCTAAGTAGTGCTAAGTTTTCAGGCCCCTGAAGCTTAGTGTAGATTCCAGCCACAATAAAAGCTTCAGCCACTTTCTAAATGCTTTGCAGCATGCTTTTTAGAGTAGAGGAGCTGTTGTATAAGCCGGCCCAAGGTCCCAAACAAAGACAGTTTGAAATAATTGAGCTGCAATTGTAACTCAATTCTTTTATATATCTCTTTGCCTTTCCATTTTAATCAGCATTTTTGTGCACCACTAACCTTTTTTTATTTGTGGGGTTTTATATGTTTGCACGTTAGCATTTGGAGGTTGCAAACGAGTCTATGTTCCATTTTCCCCTGATTCTGCACAGTTGGAAGC
The DNA here is from genome assembly GCF_001540865.1 of Ananas comosus. Classification (NCBI taxonomy): domain Eukaryota; kingdom Viridiplantae; phylum Streptophyta; class Magnoliopsida; order Poales; family Bromeliaceae; genus Ananas; species Ananas comosus. The sequence goes on along the minus strand of NC_033630.1, from coordinate 11,778,696 downwards.
TTTATCTGTTATGAAGAAACTACAGGTTTGTAATAAGAACACACTCATTTAGTGACATTATTTGACATTTTTGTTTCAATTAAACAATGTATAGTTGCATGCACATGATTATTTTATGTCAATGGCATATTAATTTTCATTGGGCCTGAGAAATTTTGTGGTTCTAGTGTTTCTCTCTAAGATCTTTAGCACCTGTCTAGGGTAAGTTATCTAATGGTTCATTTAATATCATCTTCACAATTCATAAGCGTAAGATTAGTATGGTTTTAGGGTTTTTCTAGTGAACTAATGAACTGTCCGTAATGGCAAGAAAGGGGGAAAATTAAGTTGTCAGCAGGAAAGGAAGGCTATCTAAATAAAGACTACGCAAGTGGCTATCTTGTTTATCCTTTCTTTAATAAAGACTACGCAAGTGGTTGTCTTGTTTATCCTTCTTTGATATTCTATTTGTATGGTTTGTAATACTTTGTCTTCATTTCTTTGTCACATCTCCAAAATATCTTCCTCTCTGACACACTTTACTAGCTTATAATGCTTTTAGAAAGCCTAATGATTAAAGAGCTCCACTTTAGAAAAGCTTACGTTCTAATCTAATGTTCTGTTTGACGTTATATGATTGAAAAATCGCACTTAAATTTATTAATTATCAACAACAAGCAATGTTTAGCATGTGATGTTAAACATAGTTAGGTTTGAGTTAATTTTCTTATTTGGTAGAAATAATGTTGTACTGCAGTTCTGAGCATGGACTTTTGAATTAACTTTCATGGTACTCAGATCATTGAAAATGATGTCAATGCCGATGAATTGTGTACCAGGAGGGAATTTGCAAGATGGTTAGTCAAAGTAAACTCGAAGTTAGAGAGGTAATTGTCCAATACAACCAAGCTTTTAGCAATTTATTGTTGGGTCTTTTACGTACAGATTCTTAGAAAATTATGTATTCTCAAATATGCCCTCTAAAATTTGAATTTCGTTTATACCCTTTAAAAGTGCAGATTCTTTCATAAATACTGTTATCTTAAGTTGGCGAGTCATCCGTTGCTTGGGGAGTTAATTTTGAATTAAAAAAGAGGCATCTTGTTTGTTACATGGGGATTATATAAGGCGCAAACGGAAATTCAAATTTGTGTATAGAGGGAGATAATTTTGCGGGGCATAGATGTAAATATAATTTTGTTTTGGTTATATGAAATTTTTGTGTTAGAAAACTAATATTGTTGTTAGTTTATAATATGATCTTGGCAGGAAAAGAAGGCACAAAATTATTCCAAACATCTTGGTTTCTAGTGCGGCTGCAACTGCTTTTGATGATGTGCCTGTTGATGATCCTGATTTCTGGTTTATTCAGTGTAAGTTGTCCGCAATGTGTATTTGACAAACTGTACGGTTGTTTCTGTTAGAAATCTCATAATCTGATAAGATCAATTTGTGCTCAAAAGCACTAGGAGAATCTGGCATCGTTGACAGCAAGATCACATATGTCGGTTCTTCATATATTGGTGACTCTGGTGGTCTAGGAAATTTCTATTTTTTCCCAGAAAGGTATCTATCTTTAGACACTGGCTGTTTCTCTATTGTTATGGGTGTATTCATCCTACATTACTGGAGCTTTTATCTAAAAATATATATATATGTATATATACCCCTACAATATTATGTTATTACATTTACATGCTGTCAAAAGCTGACTTTTCCCTCTATGCTGCAGTTTTTTGAAAAGGAATCCGATTCATGTGGCAAGTTGGTTTTTGTGTTTGAAATTTTTTTAAAGAGGTGTATTTTTGTCGGTGAAAGAATATATATTTAAGAAAATTTTGAAGGGGGATGTAGGAAAATGCAGATTTTACTGGGATACATATGTAATTACCAACTAAAAATTTTCTGGTTTATGTATGTAATTTCTCACTTTTTAATTTTGCTTGTCTTTATCATTAGCTGCTTATGTTGTCGTGTAGATATTTATCTCGACTTGATCTGATGAGGTGGAAAACCTTTCTAGAGTATTCGTTCACTCCTGGAATGGATGAAAAGGTATTAATGTACTTAAACAACAACTGTTCAAATTTGCTTTTTTTCTTTCCTCCTGTTTTTGGTACGATGCTGCTTGGTTTCTTGCTGCTGCAAAAGTCTGACTTGATTACAGTCCAGATATTAAGGGAAGAGGTGGGCATTTTGGACTTGAGTGCTTGTTCTGATGTACCAACACAATTGCTGGTGGACTTTATGGGTGGTGAAAGGAGCATACTCAGGAGAGTTTTTGGTATGACCTACAAATTATCCTCTGTTTCATTTTTGGTTCGATGCTTGTTTGGTCAGCTGCTTGCAAATAGTTGCTCCAGAGGTTGTGCTGCGGCGGGAAGCTGAAATTAGCGTTCTGTTTCTACAGTGTGAAGCTGTTGGGGAACTTACTAGGTTAACTGTCAGTACTTTTTCAAACAGTTCTATTCAAACAACGTTTCTTCAAAGCTCCAGCCAGGTGAAATCAGTCGTTGGACTGGCAGCCAAAACTACCCCAATAAAGAATTCTGTCATACATTTGATTTCTTAAAATTCGAAAATCAAAGTCTGAAATTCTATTGACGAACTCCCATCTTTTCCAAGAAATCAGAATATATGACCGAATCTGAATTTATGATTTCTTTCTTATATTGGATCCCTCCAATTGGTTCTTTCAATGAACAGTTAGGCATATTTTTGGCCTGATTCTCTTGAGGAAGGCTATTCGTATATTTGAAATTTCATCGCTTCTGAAATATATCTTTTAAGTTGCTTGCAAGTTGATTTAAATTATATGTCCCCTTTTAAGTTCACTCTTTGTGCTGAAGTTGTATTACTTTTCAAATTTCAATCTGGACTCCCCAATGTTCAAGAAATTCTCAATTTTACATCTATGAATTCTAGGATGTTTTCTAGTCTATGTATCACAGGCATGTCCGACACCAATGCTCGCTTCCATAGCACATCCAATTAAAAAAAGAACATATTTTACTTTTTTTTAATGCAAATATAATGTAATATGATAAATATTTGGCTTTTTGATGAATGCATCCAAATTCTTTTTGGAGGATATAAATAAACTATTTATGGTGGAGAATTTTTTTCCTTATAATATATGAACTATTAATGAGAATTTTATTAACTTCGTATGAGAAATATAACAATATTTTAGTAAAATATATATTTTATATATTTTAAATATATTTCTATATTAATAATATTATTTGTGGTGTCCATGTCATATCCGTATCCTAATTTTTTAGAATCTATCGAGTTGCTGTGTCTGAATCGTGTCTTATTTCATGTCCCGTGTTTGTGTCCGTGACACCTAGATTCTTAGTACGCATTTATGATGATAGCATGTTTTCTAGTAAACATTTCTTACAATAACCACCTAGAATATAAGCCTGTCCATTTCAACTCAAGGCATTGGATCAAACTGTAGATTGGAAGTATACGACCATTTACTAGCATATAGTTGTGGATCAGTTATTCGTAATGCGGTTCTTATTGTTTTTTTTTTCCTTTCCATTTTGAATCCATGTATACCAGATTACTGGTCCATGTGATCTCGTATGGTTCTGTACTATGTATACGATGTACTTCTTCTTAATCTTATAGCTGGAAAAAATGGCCTACTCTATGACCAATAAGAAGAATATATATATTTCCATATTTTTTTGCGGCTGTGCTGAATTTTAACTATTGATCAATTTTCGTTGATATTTTTTTTTTTTGACAAGTAATCAAAATCTGTCTTACATTTCTTTCTTTTTTTTTAATTTTTTTTTTTTGTAATTTTCTTCATATTCAACAGGAAACATTAGGCTTCTTCAGCCCCATAAACCTGTAACAAAGGCACAGGCAGCAGTAGCATTAATCAGCGGCAGAATGGCCGAAGTAATCCGTGCTGAACTGTCACGACTCGAAGCAGAAAATTCATCAAGGCTAGCTGAAATGGAGGAAATCGGGGCAGAGTTAATTCAGAGAGGGGAAATTCAGAGTTATTGGGATGAGAAGCTAAAAAAGGAGATAGACCGTGAAATTGAGGCCGAGAAGGATCTTCAGACCGCTTTAGATGAGTTAGAGAAGGAGAAATTAGCTCAAGAGGAAAGCAGGGCTTCTTACCTGAAAGAGAGAGCTGCTTTGGATTGTCAGAAGCAGCTGCTTTCGGCCTTAAGGGAAGAAGTTGACGGGTTGTGCGATAAGCTTTCTGCTGAGAGAGCTAATGTTATGGCCGAGCAACTAAATTTGGAGAAGTTACACGATGATATGCGAAGCAAGCAGGATGCGATAATTGAAGCCAAGTCGATATTGGAAGCCGAGAAAGAGGCTCTCTATATTCTCAGGTGATTTAACTCGGTCCTCTTTTTTTTCGATTTTGCAATCATATACCATGTCTCTAATGGTCCGCGAAATCAATATGGTTACCGGAAACCTTTCGAGCAAGGTAGAGAGGTGTGACTATACTATATTGAATTCCTTTGTTCAAAATAATGCAAACCAGGTGCTGGGTAGAAGAGGAGGCAATGCGGAATCGGGCTAGAGCAGAAGTTCTGCAGCAGGCTGTGCGCAGATGGCGATTCAGCGACGTGTAGTCAAATTTGAGCAGGTAAGCTCTCTGGGATTTTACTGCAATGCATAAGAGATCTGATGCGTAGCATTTTACAAGTTTATCTTCTCATTTTGTTTTCTTTGTTTCTTTGCGCAATTCATTTGATACAGTATGAATCCTTTTCGCTGTCAATAATAGTGTTATCATTCCTTTGGAGAGTTGAAAATATGTTTCTTTTTTCCTTTTTTTTTCAGATAATTAAGAGTTCCGTTTCGACTAATTGCATAATTAGACTAAGCTCTTGTGCAATTTCTCTGATTAAGTATGAATCTTTTCGCTCTCAAGCGCAAATCAGTTTCTCTTGTTTTAAATTTAAGTCTTTTATTATTATTTTTTATAAGATTTTTTTTTATTTTCAGCCGTTTATTTTTAGACTAATCATTTGATAGGTAAATAACGTCGAAAAATTATGAAATTTAGTTTTCAAATACTTAACAATAGTATAGATCAAGTCTAATGGAATCAATAGTCGAGTTGGAAGCTGCATAATTGAAAATAATTTGGCAGTACAGAGGCCTTCATGCTAACAGATTCTTATATCTTTTATCTTTCTTAATTTCATCTTATTCCCCTACTTGATCTCAACATTTTGGATCAGAAAATAGGGGGAAAAAAAAACAGAACAGAGCAGAGCTTTTATCCGATGATTTATTGCAACTTCAAAAGCCTCTTATATGAAAACACGATTGTGTTTCTTTTCTTATTTCATGCATGTGTGAATCAACTTTGTTTGGGTGATTAACAATAGATGATTTAATTGTGTTTCACGTTACATTCTAGATATTAGTTTTTAAACTATTATAATTTTATGATTTATAAATTTGTTAGATATTAGTTTTTTGAATTGAGTTCATATGTTTTTAAAAGTACTAAGTTATTAATGCTAGTAGATTTTCGGCTCTTACATTAAGATATGTGCTGTTAGAATGATAGTGATTCTTTAGGATTAAGTGGATGGTTGGTTAAATAGTATAATCTAACTGATAAAAATAATCAAAAAATAAATTTAAAGAAGAAAAATTTACAAGCATTAAATACTTTATGCTTTTAAAAGTATCATAGTTGGACACTTAGTTTTTAACGTATTGTATTTTAGTAGCCAGTTGATTTATCTTAGCAAGTTTGATTTATCTTTTTAAACTGCGTATCCTATACTATTGTTATAGTCTTTGTATAAGTAATACAAAAAAAGAGTACTATATAAAATATTCATATTCATGTATTCAAAAATACCTAGTAAAAGTAGCAAAGTAGTGGAAAACATAGATATTGTTTCACACATGAAATCAAATAGTGTAAAATTCATGAATCCCCAAGCTTAGCTTGATTTCTCAAGTAAAATTTGATGTAACGCGTCACGTAACAATTTTTATTAACATTATCGTACTTTTAAACAAATAAAAACTCTACTGAAACAAAATATAGAGGTAAAAATGTATAAAACTTGGTCGAATTATGAATTATTTCTGAGTCAACCATCCATCCATGCAAAATGTCTATGTTTACTATGTAATTTTGCAATTTGTTAGATATGAGTCCGTCGCCGGCACTTTCTTTCAAATTTTAAAATTAAAGTGCTGTTGACTCATTTAAACTAAATAAATTAAAAATTTAGATAACAAAATTAAAATTTAAAAAAAAAGGATAACTTTCAAATGCCATTCCCTAAGTTTCGTGCTTTTTTATTTTAGTACCATATAATTTAAAGTATATCAGCTTAGTACTTTATTGGTTTCAATTTTTTTCTTTTCGTCAGCGTCTTCCTTAATTCTCCGTTAAATTATATACAAAAAATTTAATATACCTCACCTATGGTTTATCGAATATTTATTTTAGTATCCAGTGATTTATCAAATATTCACTTTAGTATCACGTGGTTTTAATTTTGACACTGGTTTAATAAAAATATTAATAAAGAAGATAACGGAAAAAGAAAAATAAAATCATAGGATACGGAAGTAATACATTTTAAATCATAGAGTACTAAAGTGAAAAAGCGTAAAACCACATGAGCAGTATTTAAATTTTTTTTTTCAAAAAAAAAAAATTGTCGAATTAGAATAATAGTTCGTATAGTAAAGAAGATAAGTTCGGCATACCCCTTTTCACCAACAAAATTATGAACACTACTACAACAACTACAAAGCTCGCACGGGTAAGACCCGTTACCCGTTTACAAGAGACGCGACCCGTTGTGAACCCGCGAGAGGAAGAGGAGTCACCCGAACCGGGGAGCGCGGGGCGGGCGCGGCGTCGAGCCTGCGCCCGTCGGAGTCGTAGTAGATCACGCCCGAGAAATCCAACGGCTGGCATTTCTCCCCCATCAGTATCGCCCTGCGCCACACCCCCTCCCCCTCCCCCTCCCCCTCCGCCTCCTCCTCGCCGTAGCACTGCTGCTGCTCCTCCTCCTCGGCGAGTTTTTGGCGGCGATTATGATTATCCGCGGCGATCTTTCTGCGGCGCGGGCCGAGGAATCGGGGGAGCAAGTGCGGTGGGCCCGGGCGGAGCCGGCGCGCCGCACGTGACACGCGGCGGGAGCACGTGACGAGGAGGGACGCGAGGGTGTGGAGGAGAGGGAGTGTCATGTTTGCGTAATTTGCGTGTGTTTTCTCTTTTTTTTTTTTGTTTTTTTGGAGAGGGAGGATGTATTTATAGAGGACAAAAAGGAAGGAATCTAATTTTTTTATTATTATCATTATTATTATTATTATTGAGGGACATGGTCAAAGAAGTTGGTCTAGAATAAATTTTTATTTTGTTTTAAAAAAAAAAGCAAAAGAAAAGAAATGAAAAGAGTATCTTCTGAGCGGCCACCAAGCTCAATCTTTTTTAATATTTTGTATAAGAATAATAATATCCAATCAAATATCTTTACTATATTAGAGAAAATTAGATTGAACTGCTTCTAATAACGCCAAGTCATTAGTATTATTAGATTTTTCAGTCCGTGAACCAAAAAAATGTGTGATTAGGACGATAATGATCTTCTAGAGTTGAGTTGATGGTTGGTTGAATAGTATAATCTAACGAGTAAAAATATTCAAAGGAGTATAATCTAACAAGCTAGTATTTGGTGCTATTAAAAGCACCCCAGCATATTAGAGAATCCATTTCTGTCTTTTTGATTGTTATTAGAGTATTTTGTGAGTGAGAATAAACAACCAAAATTTATATTTAAATTGTGCTCGAATGTTCTTATCAAATATGCCGGCAGACATAGTCCCCGGAATTTGGTATACTAAGGGCCCGTTTGGTAGATAAAATAGAGTTGGGGCAAAAGTGTATGACGATATATGCTTTTACGTTTTTCAGTGGAATTATAAAAATTATGTTGTAATCGACTCGCAATATGCAAAACAGGATATCACGTGCGAAAATAAATAGATTATTTGCTCATGGTATTTTTTCACCTCGATCACGTAACGCGATCTTTCTGCAATTTCAAACGGAGCCTATATAAAAACAAAATTCTCCTTTAACTTATGTTAGTTTTCAATAGAAAGTGTTTTGATTAAATCATCTATTTGGTAGCTCTAATGTTCTTAATTAGTAGAGATTCCTTTGGCACCATAAATGGAATATTAGGTGATAATGTGTATTTCAATCTCCTACATTACTTCAACTAGTAATAACAACTATACATGAAGCAAACTCACTTTGATTCCTTATAATTAGGTGATAGCATATATAAGTTAGCCTTACAATTCCATTGTGCATATATCTATATATATATATATTTAAAGGAAATGTCAATGCTATTGTTCTACATTTATGATCACTAATTTAAGATGATCTCACCAATTTTCCACTAAATAAATTATATTTTATTCGCACGCGATTCGCTTAGTGCCTAATCCTTTATAGCAATACATAGTCAAGCATTTGATTTTTCTCTTAATTGATTAGTATGAGAACATTTAAGGCCAAAAAGTGTTCAACTACTACTAATGTGACCTAAAATGATATTATTCATTGTTCAACTACTACTATTAAGGAGTAAATTGATAGAAAAATATAATGATTTGAATAGTAAGCTCTACACCAAATGGCAAGAAAATTTAGAAAAAAATTCACACCCAACATTATATAAAATAGCTCGTCATGAAAATCTCAATTATTTTACATGATATCAGAGCAGATCAAGTCCGACTAGGTCCATCTAATACTTTTTTTAAAAGATAAATAATCTTTTATATAAGATATAATAGGGCTAAAACTCTTAATCCGTTTATGATATTTTGGGCGGTGGCTATACCTAAGATGTTAAGAAAGTTGAGCGAGTTTGAAGCAAGGTGTTGCAGATAAAAATATATATATCTTTGAGTAACAAAAAGGAGATATATATGTTTTTCAATTTGAAGACTTATTTTAATCCACAACCCGAATAAATGAGGTGAGGATTTCACATAAAACTTACTGAGATAAACAAATTTTCATGTTATTTAATAAGGTATCAAAGTCTCATTTAATTTTTTTTTCTTTTTTAATTCATAGGCCTATTTTCACATTATTTAAGAAAGTAAACCGAAGTATTATACCACCTTTTGACTAGCCCTAAAATTTCCACCATCAAAATTCTCCACCAAGTGCTCATATTAGGTCAACTATGTTGTGTTTTTGATTAGGCACTTGTGTCCACATTGTACTGGACACAAATTGGTTTGTGCATGTGCACCAACACCGACCACCTTAGTGCTAAAGTCGGCGCTAGGAGGGACCCATTGCCGACTACTCCTCTCCAATGCCAAGGCAACTTTTGGATCCCACTTTTGAGTTAGTGCCTCATCTCAACACCTCCCTCCATCACTTGTTGAAACACTTTGGTATTTGTTGGTCCATTTTTTGGAATTGGGATATGTTATTTCAATTGATTTTGACCTATTTTTGATTTTTGAGTTAGTTAATTGCTACACTAAACAAATCTTGTATTTAAGGACATTTTAAACAATAACTAGCGACGATTTAAAACGTCGACAAGAATAACTCCGACACTCATAAAAATGTCTAAGTAAGGAGTCGTTAAGTAAACATGTCGAAAATAAATATACCGACGTTTTAATATAGCCTCGAAGAATTTTTATCAGTATTTGATAAAAATATGTTTATTGGCGACGCTTAATCATGATGTCAGTACATATTAAATATTGAAGACGCATTGTCTAAAACATATTTTGTTGTAGTGCTATTACTTTTGGAGTTAGGAACATTTGGGTTTCCACTCAAAATGCACGAGGAAATGGTAGGAAATGGTCTCGTGAATATTTATATACGAAGATAAGGATCAAACTCGCTCGATCACAACCTCATGAAATGAAGGGGTTTTAGAATTAGTTATGATACTATATTATCTAAAATTAAGATTGATATAGTAGAAAACTGATCTAAGAATATATTTGACAAGATAGAGATTTTATCCATTAAATTTTCATAAAATAAATCTTGAGCTCTATTGTCAATTATTTTTGATTTTCTGTAACCATCCAAGTATCCAACTCTAATTAATGGTGTATATGTTTGGATTGGAGTGACTCAAGGGTGAGAAATTAATAGAGTTATGGTATAAGTGATTCCTTCTACTGTTTGTTTTGGCGTAAGTGCGAAAACATATATTTTGGAAATTTAATTTAAGACTAGGTGGACTTAATTATATTGAAAAACATAGCAAAAATGCTAAAATATGACTTAGGACATACTTAAGTTTCAACAAAACAAATAATAGAAATAGTGAAACCTCACTTCAAACAATCGAATTTCACTAAAACAAACAAATAAAAGGAATGCTAATTAAGTTTAAAGAAACTTAAACTTCACTGCACTTGAGTTTCACCGACAATTAAATTTCGTCGATCCAAGCACATATACATATGCCCTATGTGAAACTAACGCGTGTTTATCGAAGAGTCCTTAAATTATTAAGATAATTAGATGCAATTAAGGTCAATGCCACTTTGCAAAGATAAGTTTACCAAGCAACTAGGTAAGTGTGATCAACTTGTCAATTTCTACGAGATTGTTCGATGTCGACGAATAATGAGCAGCCACTTTCACTTAAGATATGTTATTTCAATTGATTTTGGCCTATATTTGAGTTGCTATCACTTTGGAGATAAGATCTAATTGGATTTCCACTCAATAACTATGAAGGTAAATGATGGAGATTTATGATTTCATGGAAATTGATTGAACTATATAATCTTCGAAACGTGGTTTGTTATCCGACTCTAAACGAAAGAATTAGGCAAAGCACGCGTGATTGTCGACGAGTTCTCAGATTCATTACATTAGTATTAAGATAATTAGAGGTTTAGGTTAATCACACTTGGCAAATACAAGTAGTTTACCAAGCAAGGTGAGTGATCAAATTCTACAATATTTTACAATGTCAAAAGAGTAGTGAAAAACCACTCCCAAATGAATCATGCATGTATACTTGGAATAAGTAACAAAGCTTAGGAGCATAAGGGCTGCTGTGCTCCTAATAGCACAATAGCCCTACTCATATATATATATATATTAGAGTCCGGCTACTATACTCTTATGAGTACAATCGCCTTCATACTCATAAGTTTTTTTCGATGATAGAGTTTTCAAATCGACGATCCATACCATTAAACATTATCTAGAGCGTTTAAAATATTTAGAAATCAAATTTTATAATTTTTTGATATCATTTATCTTATGATCAAAAGCTAAAATAATTATAATTTTTAACGGCCGGTATGAGATATTTGCTAGTTTAACGGTAAAAAAGAATCGGAATAAGTTGAATTTTTGATCAAAAATTCTATTCACTACCTAAATAAAGATCAATAACTCCGATCTTAAATTGAAAGATCCGATCATCCATTTTTAGGATGTAGTTTGATTTTAACCGTTCATTTTATACCTGCTTGATGGACTTTATAATGATTTCAAAAAATTACGAAATTTATTTTCTAGAAGTTTCAAATACTCTAGATCCTGTTTAGCGGTGTGGATCATCGATTTGAAAACCCTAACATCGAAAACAACTTATGAGTACAAAGAGCTCTATACTCATAAGAGTATAGTAGCCCTACTCTATATATTAATTGAGATTTAGAAGTATCTTTGTGCTAATTTCTATTATCTTCTAACTTTAGTGTTTTGAATAACTAAGTGGTTATAGAATTTTCCCTTACCCTTTCAAGCTATAGTACCCAAATTTTGGGTGGATTTTTGGCCAAAATCCTACTAATAGATTTCGCAAAATTACCAAATTCAAAAAAACTAACCAAATTCGCAGTTAGATCCTTTTCGAAGAACTATAAGAAGAGATGTATCAATTTTCGTCGAAAATTTTACTTCGACGTCGAGCGCAAATCTCGTGATTAATTACACTTTAAACATGTCTTAGAACAAATTTTATTACAATAAGTCTAAGCTAACATAATTGAGTTAGGCATATCACAATTATTGTATGCTAACAATTAAACCATTGAGTAAGCATATTAATATCCTTGGGCACAATTTTTTATTTATTATTATTATTATTATTATTATTATTATTATTATTATTATTTAATATTTATTTGTTTTTATTTTTACCTTTTTTTATAAGGATATTATTATATATATAAGGTTGTTTGGTAGAGCCCTAGTGGACCTTTATTATTAGAATAAAATGGTATAAGAGATACAAACCAAATTGTAGGCTCAAATTAGACCAAACAAATTTAGGCCAAGCTCCACCAATCTACTTAGGTAGCCACTAATATATTTTTTTTCCCTTTTCTTTTTAACCTCACAAATTTATCTTGTGCTACATAAATTAGGAGAGAAATGAAAAATCTTTTAATAAAGTTTCTTAATTTTTTGTTTGGCAAACAGCTCAGCTACTACTTCTTGAAGTGCAGAAGCTACCTCCTCATAAACCAGGCCAATTATATACTAAGATTTTGTTTGATCCCAGTTATTTTGTTCACCAGTACAATATTTCATATATAAAAAAATTTATCGTCTTTTCTGTAATATAATAATTATATCGAAATAACCTGGGAATACTACACTCTACAGCAAAGTCAAATAGATCCCGAGTAACATGACATAAGATTTGCAATACTCAATAAATGAATTAATTTAAGTATACTTAGCAATTTGTTTTTATATTTGTGGAAATGGAGCCAACTTTTGAAAGAAGAATTTATATTTATATAAAGCAATAAATTAGAGGAGACCAATTGAAAATTTCAAGAACAAGTCTAAGAGATTAGGTTTTCAATTAATACATTTTCAGTTGAAAATTGAAACTTCTCTATCACAACTTGGTTGGAGTGGTTGGGGTCAACTCACCTTGTCAACAACAAAGTCAACTCTCTAGGTTAAACCACATTTTGTTTTTCAATTTTGTGGCCTTTGACAAATGTTTTTTTTTTTTTCATAATTGACCTATCAAATCTTGGTTGTTATGCATATATAAACCTTGTTGGACATAAAATATTCAAGAGGGAAAAAAAAAATCCTTAGCCTCCATGTTGTTTAGCATATTTAACTTTGTCACATCGCAGTTCAAAAAATGTCACTTTTAGTGTAACGATCTGTTGTTAATTTGGATAGTAAAATAATGTAACCATATGTGGTAAAATATATCACATTAATAGTTTATAATTTTAGTTTCCTATCATTTGGTTTGTAAATTGTATCATTTTGCTGCAATTTTAATGACAAAGTTTTTATGATGAAATAAAAATAAAATGTGTGGCAGCGAAGTAACACTTTTCGTATCCCAAGGTGGTGAAGCAATAATTATGTGCTAAACAATAGAAGGCTAATTGTGATTTTTCCAATATTAAAATATTATTTCTAATAAATAACTTAAGTTTTAGGTATGATTAATTATTTTACATAAAATTAAAGTAGTAGAAGGTTCTGAATTCGAGTCCAGAATATTCTTAATTTCGGTCCTTGTCTTTAATTAACAATAGATGAATTTTAGATTAATCTGAATGACGGGAAAAAAGGTCGCAAAATTATAGAACATACTTGCTTTCTCCCACATGTTTAGTGAACAAAAAACAATTTTTTTTATAAAAAAAAAATTAAGTATGATGATGTAATCTTCTTAATTATATTGCACTTACCCATGCTAGAATCTTTAATTAGGAATATAAAAATTTGAAAAATGTGTGAAACCCCCTCAAGTATAGGCCTTCACCAGCCCATGCCCTCTTTTTGGGTTGAGCATAGTCCAAGATGTTGTTGATGTAAAAATTAAATGGAACTTTTCAAACTAAAGTTACTTAAGTTAAATTCTACATTAATCCATCATATATAATTAAACCATTTATCAAATATAAAATTAATGTACCATTTTTTGTTGTCCCAATTTTTAGTTATTTCCAAAACTTCAGGGTAGTTAGTTTTTGGCCGGTCAGAATGGATCCTGGGTCCTGGCTAGTTTTCTTGGCAAGTCAGAACGGATTTGAGACCGGTCAGTTTTTATCTTATAATTTTTCCCCCACTTATCGCTTCATTCTGGTGGGTTGGGACTGGAGTAGGGGTGTAATGTGGGCCGTGCTGAGCAGACACGACTGACATTAGCCAGGCCAAGCCCGGTTCCAAATCCGAGAACCGGGCCGTGCCGGGCTGGAGCTACCAAGCCTCTGGTCCAGCATGGCCCTTAGGCCCGGAAGGCACGGGACGTGCAGTGTCGGTAAAGTTTTAAATTTTTTTAAAAAATATATAAAATTTAAAGTATAAATAATAAATTATTTCTATTTAAATTAGTATCTTGATTAAAAAATTTAAAATTTATAAAAATAATTATAAAATAATAAATATTTAAATTTTATATAATTGGATTTCCAGTCAATTATATAATTGGATTTAAATTAACAATCCATTTTCATCAGTTAGAAAGAGGTCAGTAACATCATAAAATTATAAGCACAGGTATGGATTAATCAAATTAATTCTTTTAAATAATAAAAGTTGTAACAATCACAGATTAGACATTTGGACCATATCATGCATAGGTGAAGTTTACAAATTTTTTTTAAGGAAAAAGAAAAAAAAAAAAACCTGTCTATAACATATGGACACATCAATATCTTTTCTTTTTCTTTGTATTTCTTCTTTTTTTTTTTCGTATTGAATTTTTTTTTTTGTATTCATTGCGGTATTCTGGTGCTTACCAAATTGTTTCGTCCGTAAAGTAATAATAATAATAAACCAAAGACCTTTTTTTTTTTTTTTTTTACATGTGATAAATTGGTAACTCCAAAAATATTTAAATTTACATGAATTCCACTTTTTTAAAAAAAGGGAAAAAAAAAGAAAACCATAAAAGAATAAGAAAAAACATTACCCTTGATATATATCATGGCCCAACACAACAAACCCACATGTTTTATCCCAACATAAAAGCCCATAGCCAAAATTAATCAATTCCTTGTATGTTTATACTAGTTACAGGGGAAACTGTATTGTTCATAACTTAGCAAAGGTTTCTATGAATTATTATTCTTTTACTTTTAGATGGTTCTCTGAGCCCAACTTTGATGTAGTTTTGCCGTTTTTATCTAATGCTAATTCTTACAATTTTTCTTTCCAACAATATGAAAAAAAAAATGAAAAATAACTGGTCAAGAAAAAATCGTTACCCACGTACTATTTACATACACACATGCGACAGACGGAGGAGAGATCGACCGATTTTAGAGTTTTGCAAGTCTAACAGTGCTTTAATTATGTGTTCACAGAACAAAGGAATTTTAAACTAACTCTACTATATATCATATTATCCAAAAGATCGATCTAGTGGGAAACAGACTCAGAAATATATATTAAGAGCAGGGATGTAAAACACGGATAGGCTCGTGCTCATTGATTCTAAGTTGGACTTTTTTCTCGTACTTACAGTATTTTATTGCTACCGCAGACCTTATACAATTTATCAAAACATATGACCTTATACCTAATGAAACCTCCATGCTATTCCACTTAATCCTTTTGTCCCTACTTAGTAATCATCCATTATTAGTTAATCATAATTTTTTTTTTTTTTTGTTTGTATAAAATGGAAATGAATAGTACAACATTACAATATTCAAGAAAAGAAAAGGCCAATGAGAATCCTCCACCCAAGGTCACAATTTGTACAACATTAATTTGTTCAAAGCTTCTCAATGTGCATGTTTGGAAGATAAGGGAGAGTGCTATAGAGACCAAAGAAGAAGATGCTTTTGAATTGAAAGAGGTTGCTTGGAAATTGCTTTCCTATCTCAATCAATACCCCATTGCATTGATAATTAGTAGATTCCCACTCAAAACCATTCTTTTGAGCCCCACTCTTTTCTTTGTGTGTGTATGGTGTGTATGGGTCCTCTTTATATTTTATGATCCTTCCAAAACCAATAGTATCAAGTTGGTAGTGGGTCTCTTTCATATCCTTCTCTTTTGTTCCTTCCAACAAGGGTCCAAATTATTCAAAAAATTTTTGTTCCAAACCATAGTGCTTTGCAATTGTCCTTGCTTGAAAAATATGTTTATGTTGACCATTTGACCCTTATTTATTCACCTCTATTGTTGAATTAGGGCTCATTTGGTTCTGCTGTAAAGTGTAATGCTATATCATATAAGGCCACTCGAGTAATATTCTTAGTAGAAGTGTTATGGTAAAATTCGCTCCAGTAGCTATTCTTTGTATTAAACGAATTGAAAGCTCTAAATTAAAATTTTTTCTTTTGAGATAATCTTATGTCACTATATCATTTGCAATAGAAATTCTTTTTTTTTGTGCAAAGTTTTTAAATAAAGATGACTTATAGTCAAAAGTATTGTATAAAATATAGTGTAGCATATTCTAATCATGGTCCTTTAGACTCAATTAATTGTGGTTAGGTGCTTTTGTATAAAAATATATTTTCACATAGGACCATTGTTGTTAGAGCTTAAGAGTTACAAACCACATAGGAGAAACTAGATAGAGATTTTGCAATGTATATGTGTAACAATTTATTTTTCCATGGTCATATAAAAGAATTTAAACTTTTGAAGTTAATTTTTTAAAGGTCTACATATATATATACCATGTTTACACTTTCTATAGCTTTAACTAGAAGTGTAAGAAAAAAAAAAAACAAAAAAAGGTAAAGGAGATTTTGAAAGCCTTTTAATCTTTTTGAAGAACTAAAAAATGTGTTGAATTATGTTAACATGACCACCAATGCTTGTTTTTTTCCTTTTCAACAAATTCTTTGTCTAATCAAAACTTAAAAATTTAAAATTAAAGGCCTGTAAGATGTTAAACAATTAGATAAACTGAATCAGAAGTTTAAGTAAAACCACCACTATTTAGAGTAGCTCGTTTCACTACAACAAAAACGGTCTATAGCGACACTTTTAAATGTAGGTACATGTCAAAAAAGTGCTACTAGCTAAAATTACCGACACTTTTAAAAAGTGTTGCTATATGTGGGGTCGCTAGGTATATAGTGACAGTTAAAGAGTGTCGCTATAACCTAAAAGAGTGCTGCTAATTTACGAACACTTATTTAAGCATGTAGCAACCGCCGAAACTCTATCCCGTTGACTGTGGTGGCGGAGGAGGACGACAGGAAAGGCTCTTCGTCTAGAATTTTAGTGGATTGAGTGAAGAGAGAAGAAAAGATGGTAATTGATTTTTCTTTCTTTTTTCTTTTCTATTTGTAATCGGGCCAAATGGACTGGATGTGGTGGGTTGAGTAGAGTAATCTTTTATTTTTGGTTGGATTGGGCTTTATATTTAGGCATTACTAGATGTTTTTTTAAGCTTTAGGATAAATGGGACACTTACTCAAAAGTGTCCCAAACATGTGTCCCAAACATGTGTCCCTATAACCTAATTCTGTTGTAGTGTTTCTGTCTTTATTATTAAGCAATATTACCAAGTACTTTGAATCTCGCTCCATATAGGTATTTTAAAAAACACAGATAATTTTTGAAACGCCCTACTACTAACTATAATTTCATCAATACCCTTTTAAGGTTTAGAATATTACTAATGCCATCGTAAATATAACAAAGATATTCTCAAAAAACCCCTATTTGTAAAATTTCATTTTACACTCCAATTAACTATAAACTTTGTAAACTTATCATGAGAAAAGTGATTTTCATAATTTTAACAAAACTTATGGAGAAAGAGTTAATTCAAGTAAAACTAATAGATATCACACTTAATAAGTTAGTTAAAAAATTCTGATATAAGCTATATAATTAAAAACTATATTCTAAATAAAAAGAAAAGAAAAACATGCATTAGTTCTTTACCCTACAAGCTAGGGATAGTTAAAGGTAAAATCATAATTATTTCATTAACTTAATTAGTATTTAATTAACTCGCTTTTTACCGCGTACAAAACTTAACAATAGAAAAATCCTCGATATAACTATACAACTCAAAAAGTTTTTTTTATGGTCGTCTATTGATGATTTTTTCCAGTCTGTATCCACTGATTAATTAAATAAAATCACCTTAGGGCGTGTTTTCCCTCAAAAAAAAAAAAAAAAAAAAAAATGTCTTGGTGCAGGTAGAGGCAGTGAGTGGTGTGGACCCCCCTTTTATTGGGGGGAGGGGGAGGAGCATAATTAATTAGTAATTAATTAGTTGTCNGGGGGGGGGGTCAAATTAGGTGAACAATCCATATCCTGTAGCATGGGTACACCAAATTGAGAGCCAAATGATCAAAATCAAAAGAAAAGTGAAAATGATTTTTTGTTTTTCATTTTTCTCCCATGTGTATATCATGACATAATAAACATAGTCAAGGACAAATTATGGACCATTTGATTTTTACACTTTGGAAAGGGATTTAATGTAGTAATATTTGTTGCTAGGAATTGGCAACAAAAAGCCTCAATCCTGTAAATACCATATGAAATAATCAATTATCTTTAAAATTTGGTTAAACTACAAAAAAAATTTCTATAAATATCTTTTTTTTTTTTTTACTTTTTCTTCTTGACTTTCAAAAACTTATATTTTATGCACTTAAAATTTTAAGTTGATGCATCTAGTCCCCCTCCATTAGGGTTCTGTCACTGTTCCCTTCATTTTTATAATTTCTATCGAAAATATCTTTGAAAATGATAAAAATATATTAAAAAATTTTCTTATAGAACAACAAGTAAGAAAATTTTGATAATTTCATCTATCCATTAATGCTGTAACTCTCTGAAAATATTTCTGAAAATTTGAGGTAAAATATAGGTTTTTGAAAGTTAAAAAAAAAAGTATTTACAAAAAAAAATCTCAGTATTTTAGCCAAAAATTTAAAAAGTTATTAGAGGTCAATGATATATTAATATTTCATATTCAACCCTTCTTTCTAAGTTTAGGTTCTAAAATTTTTGAAACCTCTCCCACTGAAATCATTGTAGCCAAAATTAAAGTTTTCCTTTTTCATCATTTTGAAGTTGCTTGCATAGGCTTCACAAGTCCAAAGCTCCCTTACTTATTTATTTTTTTTGAGTAATAAATAGGAGAGAAATCTCTGAGAGATATTTATTAAAGAAAAAAAAAAGTTAACCGTACAGAGTGTGAAACAATCGTTGTATTCTAAAAACTTAATCTTTTAGATTATAACGATTGTTTCATATATTTCACGTAGTATCAGAGAAGAAGGTCCTGAGTTCGAGTAATGGTAGACTCCTAATATCATTAATTTTCTCTCATTTAATTCAAGTCCACGTCATGGGCCATTGTAAAAAGTCTCTACCCCAAGCATAAGGAGAAGCGTTAAATATAAAAAAATATATAAACATCGTGTTCTCTAACAGTTTAAGTTTTTAGAGTACAACAATTGTTTCATATATTTCACGCAGAGATCGAACCACAAAAATAAAATGTTTCATCAGCAAACTCTTAAAATAATATACCACTAAAATATATATATAATCACTAAAACCCATCACATCCTAGATGAATAAACAAGCAAATTAATCAACAAACAAAGAAGAATAAAAAACTATCAACATGCATCAATATTATTGCTCTCTTCTTGATCTGAAAAATAAAAGAATTCCTTCTTTTGCTCTACACCAACTTATCTACCCACATTGAAGCAAAATAGTTAATTTTCTCTATACAAGAATCATGTCTGAATAAGGCACCCCATGCATGGAATATTCTATTATTACTTTCTCACCAAATACACCAAAAAATAGCCATGACTACAATATTATTCCATCCTTGTCTCTGATGACACTTCACTCTTTCATTCATCCTTCACTTCAACCACTAGTCTTTGACATCAGAGGGTAAAGATTTTTTTTTTATAAATATAAATAGGCTAAATTACAGAAAATCTTTCTGTCAAAATTCGATTTTTCACTTTCCTTCTCTGTCATTTAAAACCTACACTTTGTCTCCTTATAAAATGAAAAATATTCACAGAGGGTACGGTGTGAACTATAATGATAAAATGACCATTTTGCCCCTCACCATTTTGCCCATCACCATGTTCACAGTAGAGAAGGCTGAGGGCATTTTTGGCATAAAAAAATATATAATAATATTTTATAAACGGAATCCTAACAGTTTACTAATGGCTGGGGGCGAAGTGAATATTTTTCATTTTACAAGGGGGCAAAGTGTAGGTTTTTAAATGACAAGGAGGGAAAGTGAAAAATCGAGTTTTGACATAGTGTTTTTATATAATTTAGCCATATAAATATGTTTAAAGAAAGCCATATAATCCTCACAAACCTACATGCAATAAAGAGATAGTTAGCAGACTAGCTAAACTAGCCTGTTACAAAAGTGCAAATCCCTTTGAATTGATTCTCCACTCTTTCTTCATCATGTTTTTCTCTGTCCATAATGTGTTATTAGGCTAGGGCTACTATACTGCTATGACTATAGTCCATTTTGTACTCATAAACTTTCGATCGTTGAATAAAAAAATGTATGGTTAAGATGATAGTGATCGCCGGTTAGAATAATAGTAATTTCTTAAGGTTGAGTGGGTGGTTGATTGAATAGTGTAATCTAACAGTTAAAAATGATCAAATGATATATAGATCTAACGGCCGAAAACTTATAAATATAAAGTGATCTATACTTATATAGACTATAGTAGCCTGACTCGTGTTATTAACCATTAGCCATATAAAAATTCTAATTTTTATAGGGCATTTGGATTGACGAATCTTTAGATCCAACGTAACTTAAGTATAGAGAAATTTTAGTTCTCTTGAAGTGTCGCGACCTTTTGGTTATTAGGGGGATCGTCTGTCCTAAAATTACTCTAGTTCTAAAATATTTAACCCTATTAACCTTTTGGACCCTTTTGAACCTAGTCATCACCCAAAATAGTACATTGCGGGGTTATGATATGTAGTTTTACTATGTTTTAAATATATATTATTTCAAATCCTAGAGTGTCACAAATATAGCTATTTTTTTATTTTTTTTATTTTAATATAACTCATACAGTCTGAAAATTAAATTCAATCAATTTTTGTATTTATTCTGTATAGCTTATTGTTAGTATAACTAGTTTATTGAGTTCGATAATTTATTTTTATGTACGTAAGTAAATTTCGTTACCTCGTAAATATAATAGTTAATTTATTTTCATCAAATTCAACATATTAAATAATTAAATTATATATAAATATATATGAACATATTACCACGAAAAGATCGAAAAGAAGATGGAAATTAAAAAACATAAAAAAGTAATTTTTTTCTCCTATCTTATAAAATTAAGATCATTTTTTTTCCTTTTTTTTTTTTTTCCCTCTCCACCTATCTCTATCACAACATTTTATGTCATTAATTCCGAAGACTTAGTAAAACCAACATTTAGTACTAATCAAAAATACAATCATAAATGAAACTTTAACGGAGAGAGATGTGAGCCGTCCGATTGCAGCACCTTGTCGATCTCGAAGCAAATTAAATGTCATCCAACTAACGCAGATACATGTATAGTCCACTTCAAAATCACCATCAAAAGCGATCGACCGTCCGATCGCGATCGAAGGGCGGGAGATTACTCACCATACAATTTTGGGTGAGGTCAAGTTCGAGGGTCCAACAAATTCGAATTAATATATATATATATATAGAGAGAGAGAGAGAGAGAGAGTAAGTCTCCGGTACTTTCGAAAGTACGGAGACCTCCGTACTTGTAAGTTATTTTCGATGATAGGAAATTCGATTCGATGATCGGCTCCGTTAAGTATAATCTATCCTATTGGAACTATATAGAAACTAAATTTTATAATTTTTTGACATCATTTACCAAGCGATCAAAAGGTCTCAAAAATGACTATTTTAACGGCCGATGTGGCACGTTTTTAATGATATATAGAACTAGGCTACTATGCTATTAATAGCACCAAGTCATTGGTGTTACCAAGTTTTTGGCCATTGAATTAAGAGATGTGTGGTTAGGATGATGTGGGCCCCCTAGGGTTGAGTGGGTGGCTGGTTGAATAGTATGATCTAACGGGTGAAAATGATCAAAAGGGTAGATCTAACGGCGGAAAATTTGGTAGCACCTAGTGCTTCGTGCTATTAATAGTATAGTAGCCGGACTATATATATATATATATATATATATATATATAGCTAGGCTGGTATACTATTGGTAGTACGGAGGTCTTCGTGCTACCAAGTTGTTTTCAATGATGCGGCTTTCAAATCAACGATCGGCTCCGTTAGACTTGATCTACACTATTGAAAGTGTTTGGAAACTAAATTTCATAATTTTTTGACATTATTTACCTATCAAACGAGTAGTCTAAAAATCAATGGCTGAAAATAAAAATTTTATAAAAAATGATGATAAAAGACTTGAATTTAGGATGTCGAAAATTTGTCAATTTTGAGACCTTTTAATCACTAGTCAAATGATGTCGAAAAATTATGAAATTTAGTTTCCAAACATTTTTAATAGTGCAGATCAAGTCTATCGAAGCCGATTGTCGATTTGAAAGCCGCATAATTGAAAACAACTTGGTAGCACGGAGGTCTCCGTGCTACCGATAGTATACCGGCTTTTCTTTTTTTTGTGTGTTATATATTATATATATATATATATATATATATATATATAATATATATATATATATATATATAATATAGTGAGGCTACTATGCTATCGGAAGCACGGAGCCTTCCGTGCTTCCACCTCGTTTTCAATATTGTGACTTTCGAATTGTCGATCGGCTCCGTTAAACTTGATCTAGAGTATTTGAAGTACCTAGAAAATAAATTTTATGATTTTACGATATCATTTGCCTAGTGAACGAAAGGGCTCAAAATCAATGACTGAAAATAAAAATATTACAAAATGTAATAATATGATATTAAAATTTTAAATCAAAGATATTGATCTTGTTTATATAGTATAAAGAATTTTCTATCAAAATTTCACGTGATTTGGATATTTCTACACCGTTAAACTTGCAAACAGCTCACTATGGCCATTGAAATTTGTTATTTTGAGCCCATTCGATCACTAGGCAAATGATATCGAAAAATAATAAAATTTTTTTTTAGATACTCCAAATACTCTAGATCAAGTTTAATGGAGCCGATCGACGATTTGAAAGTCGCAACATCGAAAACGAGGTGGAAGCACGGAAGGCTCCGTGCTTCCAATAGCATAGTAGCCGCACTCTATATATATATATATATATATATATATATATAGTTCGACTGGACTACTATTAGTAGCAAAATCCCATTGTTGCTACCAGTTTTTTAGCCTTTGGATCAACTCTTTTCATTATTTCTAACCATTGGATTAAATACTATAATCCAGTGGGGACCACTCAATCCTAGGGGGACCATTCAACTCTAACCGACTAATATCATCCCGACCCTACAATTTTTCATCCAAGGGTAAAAAATTTGATAGCAAAAAGAGTGTTTATATTTAATAGTATTCCAAGTCTATATATATATATATATATATATATATTAGGGTTAATTTCATATAGGTCCCTTTAAATATAGTAAATTACAAATATATTCTTATAGAGTTTAACTTTTATATGTTATTCCTGCAAAAATCATAATGTTTTCAAATATGTCTCTCTGGTTTATTACCGTTAAAACACTAATTATTTTATAAGTGAAATGCTTTTTTTGTCATCACAAATATATTTCTCTAAAAATTCAAATTGTTAATTAAAGAGGGATAAAAATATTAATTCACTTTACTAACTAAGTAGGGTTAAATATATTACTTATGGTTAACTAATTTTTTCTAATGAATTCTGACGACAGAAATATATTTAAAAATATCAGGATATTTACACAAACAATATATAAAACTTGAACTTTATTATTATTATTATCATTATTATTATTATTATTATTGTTATTATCATGTTAAGCATTTTGATTGGTTTGAATTCTATAGTTTAAAAAATAACTCGGATTTTACCACCCATCGTGCATCGAGATTGCGCGCTATGCTTTAAGATTCGCGCTGGTGTATCTGTCGGATCGTTGGCGCTAACCATTAATCCCAAAAGCTCGAGCTGTTAGAAATACGCAACCAATTCACTTAAAGTGTATAGAAACAGCGCCCACGGGTCTCGATTGTGACTCGGCCCACCTGGCCTCACGCCACTTCGAACATGACTCGGCCCAACCCAGCCTCACGCCATTTCGAACATGACTCGGCCCACATGGCCTCCCGCCACAGGGCAGGATGCTGGCCCATTTAAGCCAACAGTCCCCCCTCCAGCACCTGCACACATTTGCAGCATGCAGGAATCGAACCCGTGACCTCTGGCTCTGATACCACTTGTCGGATCGTTGGCGCTAACCATTAATCCCAAAAGCTCGAGCTGTTAGAAATACGCAACCAATTCACTTAAAGCGTACAGAAACAGCGCCCACGGGTCTCGATTGTGACTCGGCCCACCTGGCCTCACGCTATTTCGAACATGACTCGGTCCAACACAGCCTCACGCTATTTCGAACATGACTCGGCCCATATAGCCTCCCACCACAGGGTAGGATGCTGGTCTATTTAAGCTAACAGTATCGAAATTCAGAATCGTCTACTTTATACATCAACAATGAAGAAAAAAAAAACTTCAAATACCACCCTGCGGTTTCGTGCTTTGTCACTTTAGTATCCCGTGATTTAAAATATATCACTTTAGTAACAAGTGGTTTCATTTCTTTTTTTTAATTATTCCCTCCGATAATTTTTCTGTTTAATCAGTGATAAAGATACAATTACATAATACTGAAGTAAAATTTAGTAAACTACAGGGCATTAAAATGAATATTTGATTAACCATTGGTAGAAAATATCTGAAGTTTTATATATGATTTAGCAAAGAGTTAATGGCGAAAAAAAAAAGATTATAGAATATTAAAGTGTTATATTTTAAATAATAAGATACTAAAGTGAAAAAATAGAAAATCAGATATTTTCTACCAATGGTAGAAAATATCTGAAGTTTTATATATGATTTAGCAAAGAGTTAATGGCGAAAAAAAAAAGATTATAGAATATTAAAGTGTTATATTTTAAATAATAAGATACTAAAGTGCAAAAATAGAAAATCAGATATTTTATCATAAAAGAATTGCTAAAAATAAAAAAGAAACATTAAAATATTGTATCCAAAAGAAAATTTGGGAGAGAAATAAAAGAGAAAAAAAAGTACAAAAGTGAGAAAGTGAATTGAAAGCTCAATTATTTCCTCATCTACATAGTTAAAAATATATAATATATAGTATGCCACCTATCTAGGTTGTAGTAATTTGCTACAACCCCAGTTGTACAAAATCCATTAGTAATTAATTAATGCAACAAACATAGAGCCATCACATCCACGTCACCTTACCCTTACGCCTATGAGCACTTGAAAAAAAAAAAAGAAAAAAAGAAAAAAAGAAAAAAAAAGCCTAGGGACAAAATTTAATGCTAAACCCAATAAGACCCCCTCTCTCTCTCTCTCTCTCTCTCTCTATATACAAGAAACAAGGAGAACAAAAAAGAGAGGGGAGAGTAATAAGAGAATTAATCCCAAATTATCCCCAAATTTTTGAGAGAGAGAGAGAGCTCAAATTCCACAATACCCAAATGATGAGGAAACCAATCCTAATCATTTTCCTTCTGCAGCTGCTTTTCCTCATCGGCACGGGTGCCGAGGTCGATTTAGAAGTTCCATCATTCAGCCGTACGAAACTGTTGGGAGTAAAGTGCACGTGTGATAATCCGTGCGGTACTCCCTGTTCCATCACCAGCCCTCCGCCGCCGTCGCTGCCCCCCGAATATTCGTACTCTCCTCCGCCGCCGCCGTCGCCCCCGCCAATATGGTCGTACCCGCCTCCGCCGCCGCCGTACACTCCGTATGTTCCATCGCCGCCGTCCGCCCTCTGCCCTCCGCCGCCGTGGGGGGCGTACTCCCCGCCGTACTATCCGTGGATTTACACGCCGCCTGGCGAATTGTACCCTCAGGACCCCGGGTACCACCCCAACGGCGCGCGTCGACGGAGTGTGAGCTTAGGCCGGTTCGCGACGGCGGCGGCCGCGGTGGGAGGTGGGGTTTTGGCCTTGTGGCAGGTTAATTAATTGCTAAATGTGTTATTTATGTGTGGATTATTAATTAAAGTAATTAAATTAATCTTAATTAATTGTTATAGGTTTTTATTATGGAGAACATGTTTAATTAGATATGTGTGTGTTAAAAGACACAATTTTAGTTATGACATGTCTAGAAATTAATTAAGTGGCTTCAATAAGAATTGTACATGCAATTACTAAATCTTTGTTCCTATATATGTGTTGTTTAGGATCAATTGGAAATAAATTTGAAGTGTTCTAATTGTTTTTGTGTATAATTTGGATGAAATTTCCATTTATTTATTTATTTATTTTTTTATTTTGGGTTAGAGGTTGAGAATTGCAAGAAAATTTTGAGAATTAGATAGTTGTAATAGCTTTTTTGTTTCTTCCAATTTATAAAATTATTGCTATATATGTTGGAGTTATGATTCCAAAAACTAATTAAAATATTTAAATTTATTAATTTTTTATTTACACTTGGATAACTATAATTTTGTTCTATTCTCAATTTATTTTAAAAAAAGTCATTGATGTATATTTACTAATTATATATAGCATACTTTCATTGTTTTACATATGCACTTGTAGTTAATGTCATTTATTTTTGTTCACTTGTTAATTTAGAGGTTTTTAATGTTGATTTCTATATTAATCTTTAATTTTTAATGTTAAAAAATTTCATCTAAATGTTTCATGCATAAAACAAGTGGAAAATGTCCTCTATTTTAGAGTGCTATTTTATTATGCAAGGAACTTGCAATTTAAAAATTTATTAATGAAGTACTATATTTTATTCATATTGGGTAAATTAGGACAAGGCAAATGTAGAATATAGTAAGGGAGAAAAATTTTATCTAATCCAATTAAAAAAAATCAAAACTCACAAGAGAGAGAGAGAGAGAGAGAGAGAGAGAGAGAGAGGAAAATGCAATTTTTTTTTATTTTGGAAGTGGAAATTCATCTTTTTATTTTTTAATTGGACTAGGATGTATGATATTATTAAAATGCTAAGTTTAATACTCTAATGAGGGTTGTTTTGGTTCTATATAATTGTAAATATAATATAGTTAAAAATTAATGTAGTTAAAAATATAATAATTATAATTATATGCATCTTGTTTAGTAAATATTATAAAAAAGTGCTGCAGCTATAAATACTTTATTTAAATTTATGCAGTTGGAAGTGCATTTATGAGTTTCTATTATTTTATATATGGTTTGGTGAGATTACTCTCTATGTAGAAAAGAAAAAAAATCTATTTAAAAAGCTATTGTGAAAGTATATAAGCTTATCTTTGATTAAATTTACTTTATCTAAGTGCTGTAGTTAAAACTGCGCCTAATTTGGGCATAATTTCAACTGCTGCAGTTGAGCCTTCTCGTGCAGTTACAACTGTAGCAATTGAATTCAAATACATCAAAACAAACTTCAAATTTGAATCTATATACAATTACAACTATATAGAACCAAATGGTCCCTAAATTAATTAACCATAGATCAATTAAGAAATAAATTACGCGCAATTGACAAATTCGAATCAGATTAGACAGTGATCATAGTTAATTAATCAAGCCGTTGGGCCCTCAATTAACTAACTCATAAGTTTATTTCTCTAAAAAAGAGAAAGGGTAAAAAAGAAAAATCTATCTATCTATTTTTTTGAATTTAATTTTTTTTTTAAATTTTGGCTATTCAATGTTGATAATGTGGACCAATCTTGAAAAGTTGTAGTCAATGATTGAAGTAGAAATAGCGGAATTATGAATGACAAGGAAACTTGATTTGTACTCCACTTTACTCAAAAAAAAAAAAAAAAAAAAGGTAAATATGTATGGAGACCCCTCAACTATATGCCATTTTTAAAATACCTCCCTCAACTTATTTCTATTATTATTATTTTTTAATTGTGACCCGCTCAACTTCCAATCTTTTTATTTAAGTTTTTAAACTTAATTAGTAAAAAAATTTATCAAATTTAATCACATAGTTTTAATCTTACTTGATTAATTTAGTTCTATCACCAGCTAAAAAATAGTAGTATTTGAATTTAGTAAAATTACTGAAGTATATATTTGACAAAATTTTTTAAATTTTTGACTAAGATATTACTTAATTCTTATCAAGAGAGAGAGAAAAACATAATATTTTGGAAAAAGTTGGCACTCTTTGGAAAAGAAAAAAGTGAGGGGAAAAAAGAGAGTAATAAGAGCATGAAAAAGAATAAAAATTGGGATTTGAGAAGCAAATAAAGTATGTGCTTTATACATACACCATATAAGGATACATAAATAAATATATTTTATAGCTATGCAACTTATACAAGAGCACATGAAATGTGACATATGCACATGGAAGAGTAGTGGAAAGTGCATAAGAAGTTGAGAAGCAAAGGAAACAATAAGTTAAAAAGAATGATTCTTCTTCATAAACTTTTGAAAGGAAAGAGAGTCCAAATAAATAGAAAAAAAGAAAAGAAAAGAAAAGTGATGGAGTCCAAAGTTGTGGAGAATCATAAATGAGAAAAAGAAAGTAAGTACAATAAAATGATTGTTAGTTATGATTTATCATTTTATTAGATAAACTCATTTATATTTTCTAAAATGTGTATTATTATACGTATCTTAAAATATAAAATATCGTTGACAAGTCGATTTTCTGTATTATGATTTGGTTTAATTTTTCTAGCTTTACATTCAGGTTGTATATTGTATTCGAAATCTTCAAATCTAAATGACTAACTGTATTTGAATGTCTATGGCGCATTTATAAGTGGTGCTCTACATTTTATGCTAAATGGAATGGAAAGAAGAAAACAAAATGTAAAATAGAATGAAAATAGAATTAATAATGGCTATGATGCTTTCTTTTTCTCCTAAATTAAAATGACCTTTGAACTCATCTCCAAGACACTAATTATTATTTAAAAGATTTATCAAATAAAAAAGATCAAAATTAGTCTTAACTATCTCGCTCTTATATATATTGAATATTAGGCGAATCCTAACGCACGCACTAACTAAAAAGGTGACAGAGACAACAATATTTACACAGATTAGTGAATGCAGAAAAAACTTACATTATCTTAGAATAAAGAGTTAGAATTTAGAATTTAGAATTTAAAAATTTAGCAACGTGTCTGATGTTATATTATCCAAAATGTATATCAATCTAATAGAAAAAAAAAGTCAAGGATTAGTAACGTAACTTATACCCATTGATTAGCCCAACTTTAATTTGCGCTCGTGGTGGTTAAGAGTGGTTTAACTTTTCAAACTTAGCATTGTGACATTTGAAATTTGACAAGCTAACTACATTTCACTTTACCTATTTGCAATTCAATAAAATAGAGGAAAAAAATTAATTGATACTTTTAAACCGTTTAGAGTTTTCCCTTTCATTTTCCTTTTTGTGAAAAGATGTGGAATTTGGATGTTGTGTAAATAGTACCCTACCAATAATTGATCTATATATCTTTGTGTACAAGTTTTTCTTTGTTTATTTTATAAGTTATTTATAAGGTAACTTATTAAGCATTAGAGACCAGTGACAACTTTGTATATTTGATTGTAAAAGAGGAATATTTATAAATAAATAAATAAATAAATAAATAAATAAATAAATATATATATATATATATATATATATATTTATAAATATTTAAATTAGATACATGCAATTCTTAGTTAATAAAAGGGGTTAACGAAAGATAGAAAACAACAATTTATGCTATCAATTCTTTTATAATTTACGGGATTTAAGATCAGCTCGAACAAGATATTATCCAAGATATTTGCATTAATTACTTATGTTATACATATTTATTATCTATGCTATATGCTTTTTAATATTTTGTTTTTTTTTTCATTTAAGTTCTTTCTCAAATTGTTGCAATAAGTTTATCAAATAAATTTACTAGCTTATTGTATTATTTAATTTATTGTTGTCATTAATATGCAACAAACATATTCCTTGTTAACGATTACTATTTCTTTGTAATGTAGTGTCTTTTCATTAATTCATGATGAATCACTTTGTCACTATACATTGCATTCTAATTGGTTTTTAGTGTACAAGCATTTCACTTGACATCATAGTTAGTTAATTCGGATTTGACAAAAATTCAGTACGGATATAATACGCATAAAATTCGTTTTCTAATTTTTAAATTCGTTAAAAAATTCGGCTTAAAAAACGGATTCGGTATAAAATATAAAATATAAGATATAAAATATAAGATAATTTATATTTAAAAATACAAAATATAAGATTTTTACTCATATTTTTAATAATTCGGGAATAATTCGCGAATAATTCGGCTGGCCCAAAAATTCGCGAATAATTCTCTTTTTTTGAGAAAAATTCGTAAACGGACCGTTTAATTCGGATTTTCATTAATTCGCGAATAATTCGCGAATTAACTAACTAGGCTTGACATAAGCCTCTCCAAATAGTGTATTGATGAGATCTCTCAACCAAAGAACAAGTTTTATTTATGGGACATTAAGTTTATTAAAAAGGACATTAGCATTGGGATTTCTCAAATTTCCCTTTTTTTTTTCTTTATTATTATTATTATTATTATTATTATTATTATTTAACACACTCGTAGGTCTTGTTCTAAAAAGCCATCAACAGCACTGTATTAATAAATCCTATCATAAAACTTTAAACTCTGTAATATTTTATACATACACTTTTTATATGATACAGATTATATCTATTAAATTATATTTTAATTTTAAAATATTAATAATTAAAAAAATAAGTTTGATGTATGTGATATGCAATATTGTTGAAGAGGAGGAGGGAGAGATAAATATGTCCCTTGTTTGTCCTGTGATATGATCAACCTCTTCTTTAATGCGACAATAAGTATGGATGGATACTTAAGTAGTCGGGGACTAAATTATTTTCTTTGAAAGTACCTACAGATAGGGATGCAAACGAGACGAATTCGAGGGTGAAAGGGACCTCTCACCTCCTGCTCTGTTTTTCTTTACAGGTCATGATAGATTCGGAGTGTGTTGAATTTTATCTTATTATTTTTTTTCCACTTACTATTCCATTCGAGACAGAAAGAGATAGAAGTAGATTTTAGAGGATCGGGACAGATCAAATTAAAAAAAAAAAAGTTTCTCGCCTCTCGCTCTATTTCTTAGCGGAGCAGGAAGGATTCGATTGGAATTATTAAATTTCTAATTTTTGGCACTCACTTATTGTCCCATCGGAAGTAGATCAATACAGAATATTCACCAACCCTAATCCATTTGCATCACTACATACGAGATATCAAATTTTAATCTTTTTAGTAACCGCCGAGATACGAATCAACTGCACCAGACAGTAGCAAAGATACTAGAAAGGTGTAGCTGGGGAAGGGGCTAACTTGTCACAACTTCTTGTGAAAGTGGCGTGTGGAATCTTCCTTACATTCATTTATTCATAAAATTATGTCCCCTCTCTCTCTCTCTCTCTCTCTCTCTCTCTCTCTCTCTCTCTCTTTAATATTAATCTTTTTTTTTTTTCTCTCATTTTTTGACTCAAAATTGAAGTCGAAAAAGGCCAAGGCACCAAAAGACACCACTAGATGCCATGATATTTCTTGGCGCTTTCATTGTTTATTATCCTCTCATTTAATTTGATATATTAATTTAATTAAATTTTCTTTAAATAATAAATATGGGAGCTTCTCATTTTATTCTTTTTTAGCCTCACCTTGCCCACAACCAATTTGGAATCTTTCGGATAAATTTTAAGGTTCTCTCTTTTACTTAAATAATTTGGATTTGAGCCAAATCAATTTCTTCAAAAGTTTAAACTATTAAAAGTATGCAATAAATTCATTTAAAGCATACATACAGGGCGTATTTGGTTCGCTTCTTTTTCATCATGGAATCGGAATCGGAATGGCTGAATCCGTTTGTGGATGTTTGGTACGCGGGAGTCCCATTCCGATTCCAATTCCCGAGTGGAATGGAAATCCTCCAATCACCTCTTTTTTCAATCCGGCCTAGGAGGCCGGATTGAAAGTTGAATCCGGACGGAATGGATATTTATTCGAATTAAATTTATTTTTTCAAATTTTTTAATTAAAATATGAGTTAAAATTTAAAAATTAAATATATTATTTTAAATTTTAATTTAAACTTAAATTAAAAATTAAAATTTAATCAAATATTTCGAATCTAACTTATAATTTGAATTTAAATTAAATTTTAATTTATATAAAGTTTTATTCAAATTTTATTTCAAACTTAAATTAAATTTATGGATTCAAATTAAAATTTAAATTGTAATTTTAAGTTTGAATTTGAATAAATCAAAATTTAGTTTCATATTTTGAATTATCCACTCAACTTCAAAGTTTAATTTTTTTAAAAAAACATACATTTAAAATTTTGACATTATTTCAAAATTTTGATGTAATTTTTTAATATTTAATATTTAATTTGAATTTAAATTAATATATTATAAAGATAATGTTAATATACTAATTTGATTACGTTTTTTATATCACCTGAACCAAACACCGACAATGGAAATGATTTATTCCGATTCCGATTCAGGTGATGAACCAAACAGAATTAGATAATGAGTCATTCCGATTCCGATTCCAACTTATTTTGATTCCGATTCCGATTCCGACTCCGACTTCGAACCAAACACGCCCACAGTGTCCGCGGATCTTTATTATGATTTGATTTTATTAGTCTCATACTATTTCAAATATGACTCCGCTCAATCCGATTTTCCTCTATTTCAAACGTGACTCGATCCAATCCGCACAAGACAAGATGCTGACCCATTTAAGTCAAGAATAATTGTCTAAAGAGTACTTTTAAGGGCAACATACATTATCTCGTTAAAAAATTAGTCGAAGTTTCGGTGGTGATGATCCAAGTGAAATAGAAGTTAAAAGTTTGATGATCCAAATAAAACTTCATAAATTAGTGACCTGTGATTTTATTTATCTTTTTATTTTTAATTTTTTTGGGGGGAGATGATCAAAGGGAGTCCATTTTAAATGAGGTGATGCTTATGATAAGTCTATGACTTCAACATTTAACAACCGACAAATGGTGGAAGCTTCATTAATTCCACAAACACCCAACCTGCATGTCAAGGTGGAAGGCTAAAATTGTAGGAAAAGACAATAGTTAAAATTAGGGATGCAAATGGATTCAGATTAGTGGAGCTTCCGTTCGGATCCGTTCCAAATGAGATTGTAAGTAAAAACTAAAATTATAAAAAAAATATAACTCGTTTTGAATCTCTCCCCCGTTAGACCCTTTCTTCATTTAATTCATTCCGATCAGCTAAAAATTCGCCAAACAGTTATTCTCGTCTTCTTGAATGGAGTGGTAAGAGAGGGCCAAAAATAGAATTAAAATTAGCCCGCCCGCCGTAAATCTGACCCGGCCAAACAAAAAACAGAGTCAGAGGTCGGACCCCTCCCGCTCCCAGATTCGCTCTTTTTGCTTTCCTGTTCAAAATTGATAAAGATAAATTGCATCACTAGTCCCAAACTTTTAGCCAAGTTTCATTTTGGTCCTCAAATTTTTAAATTTGGCATCAGTGGTCCCTTCAACTCTTAAAACAGTAAAAAAAAATAAAAATAAAAAAGGAAAGTCTACAACGAAAAAAAAGTTTTAATTTCAGCCAATAATAAGGATAAATTATTGGCTGCACCAAGTGCATCTATTCATCTATTCATCATGCATTTATTGGCTATTTTTTTCGCGCATATTTCAATCCTACTACCTATTGAGCTTCACTTTTCTTAATATAAAAAATTAGATTACTGAATTAAAAAGTAAAAGATGGATGAAAAAACAGTAAATTTATTTTCAGTGAGAAAATAGATAAATTAGGTATAAGCAATAATTATTAATCAGAGTTAAGGACCGAAAATGAAATGCCTTTTAAAAGTTTAGGGACTAAAGTGACATATACTACTCAAAGTTCAGGATTTCGAATACCGAAATCAGAAGTTTGAATACCAAAATAAAACTTTCATTCAAACTTTAGGGACTAGAAGTGCAATTAGGGGTGGAAACGAGCCGAGCTCGAGCGAGCTTATATCAGCTCAAATTCGGCTTGAAATTAATTTCGAGCCTAAATCTAGGCTCAAGCTCGGCTTGAAATTAATTCGAGCCGAGCTCAAGCGAGCCTAATTTCGAGTCGAGCCGAGCTCGAGCTCTAAACGAGCCGATTGAAATTCTCGACATTATATAATCAATAGTTTAATTTTTATATAATATTATCTACAATTTGATGCAATACGTCCAATAGTTCCAAATACAAAATAATTGCAAGAAATGTGAGCTAGGGTGACTGCCTGACTGGGTGAGGGTCTGAGGGAGAGAAAGAGAGAGAGAGAGAGAGAGAGAGAGAGAGAGAGAAAGAGAGGGGAAAAAAATTAGAGATTTGAAAATTTGAATGTTATCATGTTTTAGGATTATGTGTAATAGTAAAAGTCTGAAAGAGATAGTGTGTTATGTAAATTTAGAGTTGGGCTCAATTGCACGGTTGTACTTGTTGGGTTTATTTTATGGGCCAACAATAATGGCCCAAATTAAATTAAATCTTATATAAAATTAAAATATATTATATTTATAAATATTATATATCTATACTATATATAAAAACACGTATTTCAAATTTGAGTATGTCGATAGACCTATTTTTTAGCGGGAAAAAAAAATATCGAGCCAACAAAAAGTTTATGTAAAATTATTCTAAAGAAGTAGAAATTTGTATAAAATTAATTTTCCTAGTGTGAAAGCATTAAAAAAAAAGTGGTGTAAAAAGTGTACTTAATGCCTTAGACTATTTTTGAGTCTCCAACCTTTATAAGCAACCTAAATTAACGGGGAAGCCTCATCCCTTCTTAACTTTTTATTAATTTCCCCCCTAACTTTTTATTAATTTACACACATATCCAATCTCTTTTGACACCCCCTCTACAATTCAATCATCAATGACCATTAATTCTCTTTTGACACTCCACCTCCAATTAATGTAGCCGTTACATTTGATTAACTTAACCATGCAACTATTAATATTATCCCACGTACACCCAAACTTTAACCTAAAATATGGACCCTACTTTAAAAATTTCCACACCTTTTTTTTTAATATTCTGTTTTGAACACACCAAATTAGGCCCCACCACTACTTAACAAGTAACACCATTATTATTAACTAGGGTCCCTTTTGAAAAAAAAAATATTAGTAGGACGCGTCTTAATTTTTAGTTAATTTGAAAATAAATTTAAGCGTTATCTCATGGCTCATATCTGATTATTGTTATGCTATGTTAGTCTAATATTCTTCGAATTTTGAAAGTAAAGAAAAAAAAAGCTTTTTTTAAATATTTACCACTCTTATTTATGTAAATATCTATTAATTAGTTATGCAAATTTTTACACGTATATATACCCCTTTGACATATATTTCTATAATTCTGAAAATAAATTTTTGACATATTTTTACCTCTATATACCGATTCTAAGTACAGTTTTAGAAAATAAATAAATAAAAGGTTGGATAAAAATAGACTAATTCTAAGCGTATATATGCAAATTTTTTTGGTTTTCAAGGGATATAAACACAAATACATGTATCATTATGGGTATATAAGTAAAAATCACATAAAGAAATAAAAAATCGAAAAATAAAAACAAAATAAAGTCAAGACAAGTTATTCCTCTCCATAGCATTATAACCCCACAAAAAAAAATAACAAAAAAACAAAAAAAAAAAAAACAAAACGCTCCAACCCCTCCAATTACACCGACAAAAATTTTATGCGGACACTCATTCATCGTCCATCATGCTTTGAGAGTCGTCCAGACCATATGATGGACGGTGGATGAGACCGTCTCTCTCTCTCTCTCTCTCTCTCTCTCCTCCCCCCTCTGTTATGTATTGCACCAGCACCCCCTCCCTTCATTAAACCTCTCTCTCTCTCTCTCTCTCTCTCTCTCTCTCTCTCATGCATTGCACTACCACCCCCTCCTCTCTCCATTAAACCCTCTCTCTCTCTCTCTCTCTCTCTCTCTCTCTCTCCTCACCATGACCACCTCCACCACCCTTCTCCTCCTCCTCTCCATCTACGCATTCCCCGCGCCGCCGCCGCCCAACCCGATATTGCCCTGGTACCCCTGGTACTACCAAACTCCCCCATCCTCCGCTCCCAACACTCTTCAAGGGCAATATGATAATTTTATGTTGACGATCTCAGTCGTGGTTCTGAATATTATAGGTGTCTTAAGTTTGGTTCTCTTTTAATTTTTTTTTCTTTTTTGGTTCAGTACTTAGTAAAGAGTAATTCTTCATAAGAGGTATTAATTAATGTAGCAATTGTTCTTGTATTAATTATGAGAGCAATAATAATGTAGCTCCCTTTTTATGATTGTTATTTTTCCAAGCAATTAAATGCCAATTTTTCTTCTTCTTTTTTTTTTTGGTTACTAGGAAAGGAATAATGTAGCTATATTAATTAGTTTCTCTCTCATTCATCTTTTATTTTAATTAATGTTTATTTAATTTAAATATTTTATATATTTGAGATTCTTATGATAGGAAATGGATGGAGAATTAGGTGCATGAATGGTTGGTGTGAGTGGGGGGAAAATGCTTTGTTGGGAAATGTAGAGGGAAGGGGGAGGTGGGTTTTACTTTTCCTATTTCATATTATTCTCCTCCTTTCACAAAGGTCCTCTTAGTAACAATTTTTAAAAGGTAAAAATGTACCAAGACCACCTCAACTATAGGATACTTTGAAATATGCCCCTCATTTTGTCCTTTGAATAGTTACACCATAACTTTTAATTTTTTTTTAATTTAAATTGTTTTTATAGATCAAATAAGGAATTTTGTGGGTTTTTATGGTGATTTTTTTAAAATGTTTTGCTATTTTGAAAGCATTTTTTAGTCAGTAAAACTGCAATTTTTTTGAGATATTAAAGGCTGATAACTAACAGAATATACTGATGATCTTACGAAATCTTCATTTTTATTTAGAAAAATAACACAAATCAAGAGAGTCAAAAAAGTTTAGCTACGAAAGGGGCCTATTTCAAAATAACCTATAATTAAGTGGGTCTCCATATATTATTTGCCTTTTTCCAAACAAAACAAGAAAAAAAAAGAAAAGAAGCAAGGTTTTAATGCAAGGTAGCCCTATCTTTTCTAGGGTTGGCATAATGAATAGTTTGGATCTCACTGTTGAAAGAATGTACAAGAACAATAGCATAATTGCCTTTGATTTTGGGAATAGTATGATCCCCATCATATTTTTATGAATAATTTTTGACCATATGTTCATGGGCACATGTGGAATGTTGTTGTAGTTAGCTTTCATGGGCAATGTGGAATGTATTTTAACTATATTCTATTCTAAAGGATTTTGTTAGCATGTAAAATTAATATTTCCTTAATAGATTAGAATATTTAGAGTTGACCAATTTTGGTATATAAGTAAAAAGTGGCAAAAATATATACTAGGGAGAAAGAAAAAGAGTTTCAAGTTCACAAATTAGAGCAGGTTTTCTATTGCTAAAATTAATCAAAGGTATAAATAGACTTGGACCTTAAAAATAAAAATTTAGAAAGAATTTATTAACTATATGCTATAGTTTGTACCAAATAGTCACATTTTACTAATTAAATTAGACACCTACATCTCTAGTGATGGAGCTTTTCCTAGTCCAATCCACTAAACCCATGTGAAACCTACTGGTTAATTCATTTATTAATGGACCTTTATCTTAGTCCAATCTACTAAAGCCAAGTGAATCACCCTAATTAATCACATTTTAAAACCTAAAGTTACCTAATCAAGGAGACATAGATCTTAGATATACAATTGATCCAGCATTTTTCAACTTATGAAACTTACCAAGTTCCTATTTTCTTTCTAATAAAGCCAATTGAGACCTACCAGTTTGATTATGTCTAATTAATCAGGATTTTTAAAATAAAAAGTTACCTAACTAAAGAGATTGCTCTAGATCTCATGTAATTGATCTAACACATTCAAGTCACACAAGTTTTACTTGATTTTCTTTCCATATTTACTTTTGAGCTTGCTAAAAGAAAAGTTTAGGTTGGTGTACCGTCGCCGTCATCACCGTCGAGTCGCGATCGGACCGCTCCCGTGATTGCGACGTGAGATCTCGCTCCTCAACATCCTGCAATAGCAGGTGGTGGAAACACACTCACTGATTACTGCCGTTTTAAAATGGAAATATTAAATCACACATAGTAATAATTATAACTGCATATAAATTTAATTACGGTATTTTTTTATACATTTAAATTTAACTGCTATAGTTGCTATAGTTAAAACAGCATAAGAAAGTTTAACTGCAATAATTATCACAATTTCAATACAGAGTTGGAGATAGTAATTAAAAAAAAAAAGATTTCCTATTTAACCACCTTTCACAAAAAAAAAATTTCCTTTTGCATCGAAGGTAATTTAATTATCCTATATGTAAAGCAATAAAATTTGTAAATACAATACTCAACGGCATGAGACCAGACAAATTACTTACAACTATGATATTTTCTATTGTATCCAACAAAAAAACATGCATATAGTTATAACTGCTGCATTTTCAACTATACATATTTTTAACTACACTACATTTACAATTACAAACAATTATTGCATCCAACCATACACCCCCCCATAGATACATTCCATTGCAAAAGAATTCAATTTTACAATTTGATTATTCTTCTTTTTTTTTTTTTTTATTAACTTTCATATTATCATTTGATTGATTGTCAACACTATTGTATTTTCAATTTAGTAACACAAAAATAAAACCAAAATATGTCAAACCCTCCCCACATCTGCGCAATTACAAATCACCATCAACTCTCCCAAAAAAATTAAAATAAACTATATGTTGTTTCAAACAACTATCTTATCCAAATTCTCTTAAATTTTTCCTTAACAATTTTCAAATACATGATGCTTAAATGATTCAAATATATCTAAAATTACCCAAACATTTATTCAATTTAGTATAACTCTCATTTTCCATTAAGATAGCCCACAAATGTACTTCTGACAGGCATCATACAATAGATCAGCAGCATAATATGCTCAAAACCTACATTATTTAACAAAATTAAATCATTAGTAACCACATTTCAAATGATCATAGTAAGGTTAATATTATACTAATACTATTTACATGCAACAGTAAAGATTGTACAAGACAGCCGAATCTCAAAGCACAAACTCAATACATAACAGAGGAATATTCTAATAAAATAATATGCTATTGAGGTACAAAAATCCAATTTATTTTGTAGTGTCAACAGTTAAAGATCAGAGTTTAATGTATCTTTTGATGAGATCTCAACTAAATCAACGTCTACAACCAATATGAGTGTGTTTAATGGATGTAATCACAATGTTCAAGCAACAAATCAAGGGATGATGACATGTCTAAAGTAATCACAGCAGAATCATGAAGTTTAGAGAATAAAAATCTAATTGATGGCGAAGTTAAAATTAATTCCGACGTCAAATATTGACAGAGAATAAAAATAAGGACAGCGAGATGGTGTTTAACGGAAATGACGATAACATCTACTATACAATTGTGAAGCAAGTAGCTAGACATAAGTACAATCTCAGTAGTTTGTAGGGGGAAAAAATGAAAGAAAAACACACAAAAAAAAAAACTTAGGCCTCATTTGGCTATACTCACATGTTTTTGTTTCGTCTCTTCTTCCGTTCCTCTTGTTCGATGCGATCGAAAGCGCCAGTGAAAAACAAGGTCTGCTGCAAACTAAATATCTACATATTCTTTCTTGGCAAGACAATGAAAAGTTAGTAGCAACTTTTTCTCACTCCTTTGCTGTTTTCCTAAAAATGATAAATTTACAAACTAACAATTACAATATAACAGAACTTTATCTGCTAATTTCATTCAACCACATATTAAAAAAAAAAAAAAAACAAAAGAGTAATATCTCTCAGAACTTTTGCTAAAAAGTGCAAATATGTGAACTTCGACTCAAGTCGACAAAATATGAAACAAAATTTTTTACCATAAATATTAAAAGAATGTGACAGCTTCATCAGCTTGTAGGAAATGGTAGGCAATGTTGGATGGATACAGTTGCAAACGTAAAAGAAAGGGACATAATATGATATGTAATAGGAAGAATGAAAATGATGCAATAATGAAAACAACAATAATAACAACTTGATCTTTAGTCAACAATTTAAGTAGAGAAAACATACATGCAATGTTGACAATATAAAACAAAGGTGTTGTCGATCTTTGAGAATCACAATTAGGAGAAATAGTTGGAAAAGATGACGTAACCACGGCTTTGGTACATAATCATACATAATGATGGAGCATGATGTTATGTGATGAAAGAAAAATAGAAAAATACTTGATCACTACTAAAGATAATGTAAAGAAGACATGTATACAATGATGTCGACATAAAATACAGGCACTGTCAACAAGTAAAGAAAACATATATGCAACGTTGTCAATACACGGCACAAGCAATGATGTCGACATAAAATACAGGCACTGTCAACAAGTAAAGAAAACATATATGCAACGTTGTCAATACACGGCACAAGCACTGTCGATCTTTGAGAATCACAATTAGGAGTACCATTATATGATGTTAATATGATGAAAAATAAATAAAAAAAATTTGGTTAGCCGTAAAGAATATGTAAAGAAGACGTGTAATCAATGGTGTGTCATCAAACAACATAAGCACAGTCATCAATTGAGAGAATCACAATTTGGAGAAATAATTGGAAAAACAATAAGTCGACTAAGACTTCAGTAAATAATCATAATACGATATTTCTCCAGAGTAATGAAGAATTAATAGTACATAATACACGAGGTAAATAAGACTTCCAACGGCGAGTAATAAGACACTTCGCAACAAACTTCAAAGTTAGAGCATAACCTTGACTATTAACAGGAAATGTGTTCACTCCAAATGCAAGAAAATTGCAGTAAATGAAAAATTTTCATCTCCAATGTTGAAAACTTACTAGCTAGATGGTCTTAGCCAGCTAACACCTAGGAGCTCAAACATATAATAAGAGAAAATTTTATATATTTCCGAAAAGATCTAAAGTTAAGAGTGAAATATGTAATCAAACTACTACTTGATTTAGAAGTTTTCAGATAATTACATATATATCTCTACAAAATTATGTACTTGCATCTATAACGTAGTACTTTTATATACTGACTACTTAAACAGTTAAACTGCATTTTTTTAAAAAAATTTTTTGATAAATGTCCGTTTGTGAAAGTTTCGATTAATTCAAAACCATCCGCCCCTCGCATTAACTGAATAGGCTTATTTCAAATAAGAGTATTTGTGTAAGAAACCGAAAACTTAGATAGCATTTATGTTAGTGAAATGGATCCAACGTAAGATACTACTAAAGAAAAAGAGAAGATATACACTCAAAATAAAACACTTCAAAAGTTGAAAATGATGGAGTACAAACTTGTATGATGCTTTGCACCCAAGCACAAGTAGATTTGATCTTCATCTAATCTTCCTAAAACAATTAAACTACAGAAACAGCAAGGCACAAAATAAAAGGCCAAGTTATCTGCACAAAGCAGCTGAACTTTTATTCTTCTATCAACAGACGATAGATCACACAGGTTGCAGAAAAACATACAAGTGAAAACACACACACACACAGACAGAAACAAAAAGAAGAGCTAGGTATGAACATTTCACCAGTCGCTCGATACCGTCGTGGCCTGGACTGGCATGAGTAAAATTATTCATACAGCAGAGAATTTAAATTACAAATAACAACACCTAATAGTCATTTTGATGAGACATTTGAGGAGCAATTACCCAACAGGTGTTTCATTTGCCGGAGTGCGCACACAAAGAGCCCTCTCCTGCAAATGCCTCAAGCTCTGCTCCATGCTAACCTGCACCATCTCCGCTAGCATCTTTTTTGCCTTTGCCGACTGATCCTCACCGACCATTTGAGACACAATATCACTTACAACCTTGTCAACTTTCTCCGCTCGAAATTGTGATCTTGAATAAGTAGTGTTCCTTAACAATTCTAGAAGAACTCGAGCTTTAGATTGAGACCTCGGTGTCCCTTGAATAGTAAGCTCAAGAAGACCCGGAATCACCCCTTCTTTAAGAATTATTTCCCGGTACTTATTTCGATCACTCTCACACATTGTCAGGAGAGCTCCTAATGCATGCTCTCTACCCTGTTGAGAGCCTTCTTCAAGTACTTCAACAATGGCAAGTACTCCGCCTTCCTCGGAAATCAAAGCTACCCTACCTTCATGGAAATCAAGTAAACATTCCAAAAGGGCACAGCACTTCTCGGCAGTCTTGGATGATTTCTTGCATCCCTTCAATATATCTATAAGAGGAGAGAGAGGTTGAAGAGATAAAATGGTGTGTAGGTTCCCTGTTATTGTGGAGAGATTGTACAGAGTCATGAGAGCATCAGTTTTAGCTTGCGAGTTTCCATCTCTGAGGATCTTGATGAGGAGATGGATTGCACCAGAAGCACTCAGAGTAGGCTTGTTTACTGATGAAGCTGAAAGTGTTAGAAGAGCAGCGGTCGCATACTCTTGTAAAGTTAAATTTGTCGATCGTAGGAAACTAATTAGCGGGTCAAGTGCTCCGGCTTTCACAATCTTAATCTTGTTCCTGAATATGCAAAATCCACACTACAGTTTAGTAAAAGTTCAGGGCTAGTGTAGTCTATCACATAAGAAACGAGATACTTGTACAAAGATTAGACTAGAACAATTCACATAGATTTCACAGCTTGTCATAAAAACATAGAAAACTAAGTGAATATACCGTAACTTGACATAAGGATCAAGATAAAACCATAGAAATTCTTATTATCCTTCCAAGGAAAAGAAGAAATTGTTTGAGATATCTTGCAAATAAGTCCCGGATTGAGCACTGTAAATTTTATGATGATTGCTGTTGTTAGAATCAATTTACCAAAAAATTTTCATAGAAAGCTTTCAGAGCAGAAAATGGTCAAGATTACAACTCCTGGGTGTTTATTAGCTAATAGAAGAGGCAGATCAGGGTCCTCAGATGACTGATAGACTATTAGGGCCTTCCGACTTCCGAGTATAACATATAAGAGAGCAAAGAAATTGTACATATATTTTCAACTATTTGCTATGAAGTGATAGCCAACATGTTAACCAGCTAGACATTTTAAGGAGATCATTAGGGCCCAATTTTAGACTACAGAAATAGATTTAGAAGAGAATGCCATAAGTTTACGTTTATCTATAGAAATAGTCGAGACTTCCAGAATTTTGTGGTCGGTGGAATATTTACTACTATCGCCACTCTACCTCTTCACCAAACGCTGGCTTAGGTAAAATTTTAATGCCACCATAAACCTTCCTAAAAGTACAATTTACAAAAGAGCTTGAACTATCACCTTTGCGGACTTTGGAGAGGCACTAAAAGAGGCAGGCCTAATTTTTCTTCTAATAGAATATCACCTACAACCAATTAGTATCAGTAAATTTGTTCAAATTGTGAAATGAAATGATACGACAGATTTCACTAACACACAATAAAGGAGATTAATTATTTCCATGTCCTTTAACTAGGACGAAGTGCTACCAAGACTAACAAATAGATCTAAGGAAGAAATAATAGTAGCTAGATCAAGGAAGAAATCCAGGGTAAAATTCAATGCCAATCTTCTTAGCCAAGTATGTCACAAAGTCCAGCACAATGGTGTTTAGTACAGTGATAAGTAAAAAAAAAAAAAGATAATTAGAAGAAACCCCAATAGCTAACAACTGTAGCGCACACAGTACCTAATTGCAAGTTCATCTAAGTTATATGATTGCGCCCCAACAAGAATCCTCATCAAGATTACAGGTTATAAGTTAAGGATTTTCTGACATCCTCTACCCAAAATTCACATCATTCAACTAATATGCAAATAAATAGACAAACTAATATATTGGCTAGACTACAAAAAGACCCTGCAGCACTCTAGCAAACATTTCAGTTATTATCCCTCTACATGCAGGCACGGGGCGCCAAAAAAAATACCAAAGAGCCATGGACTTTAATACTACCACAAATAGGCCCAAAAATTTGGGACGATTGTTAAATTCAACTGCAGATTATTGGAAGGAGACAACACATATCATAGGTTTTATATCTAGCTGAGTTGCAACTTAAGTGGTAGATCTAAAGCTAAATAAAAGAGATCTCTTACTTTACTAAGTAACAAGAATCGACAATTCCTTAGACAACTTGTTCAAAT
Source organism: Ananas comosus (assembly GCF_001540865.1). Classification (NCBI taxonomy): domain Eukaryota; kingdom Viridiplantae; phylum Streptophyta; class Magnoliopsida; order Poales; family Bromeliaceae; genus Ananas; species Ananas comosus. The sequence continues at coordinate 11,734,195 of NC_033630.1, read as the reverse complement.
TATGTAAATCTATTTTGTGAAATAGAAACAACATAACCCACCGACTCATTTTCGTCAAGTTTTGCATCCAAATTCACAATAATGTCAAATTTTAGGCCTAATCGAAATAGTGCTAAATGCAGGACTTTGAAATTGATGCTACTTTCGCACGGGTAATTGGCGCAGAGGCTAAAGCACAAGAAAGTTGTTGTGGTTTATCCGAATATATTCCCAGAATTAAGTTACAAACGCTAAGAAACCACAAACTCTACAATTTTCAACAATAGATCAAATTCCTTCTAATTTGCTCCTCTCTAAAGCTAAAAAAAGAGACTATCTAATCAAATTAGAACCTAAATCGATCCAAGCCACAACGAAATCAACAATTATGTAAAACACATCAAATCGATCTAATAATATTAGACTAAGAAAATGATTTCCTATACCTCTCGTCCCTGACGGCGAGATTGAGGAGGGCGAGGATCGCCGCCTCGCCGGATCCGACGACCCCCGAGCGGAGCATCTCGACGAGGGCCTCGATGGCGCCGGAGAGCCGCCGCCGGTGCCTCGCCGACGTCCGCGTCAGACGCCGGATCTCCGCCGCCGCCGCGACCCTCTCCGCCGCGTCCTCCGCCGCCCGGAGCCGCTCCACCACCCCTCTAGCCGCCGCCGCCTCCCCCGCACCTTCGCCCTTCACCTCGCCGGAGATCGGAATCTCCGGCGACGACTCCATCGCCTCTCTCTCTCTCTCTCTCTCTCTCTATATATATACAGAGAGAGGAGAGGTAACGGGGGTGTGAGCAGTAGAGTACTCTCGACCCGGAATTTTATAGTGGGATAAAATGATTTAACAGTCCCTGTAGTGTCGTGTTATTGTTATTCTGTCCCTAAACTTTTCACGTGGTAAAATTACATGCAGAACCCCTCAATTGTATAGGAAAAATTGAAATGACCCCTGAACTTTTTATTATTTTGAATAAGACCCATTAACTTCTAATTTATTGGAATTGAGTTATTCTAGTTTCTATAGTCAAATTTTTTTAAAAAAATTTACGGTCAACTTAGCTATTAATCACTAATTATTTTAGTTTAATTGGTAACAAATAATTAAAATTATTAAAAATTGATAAAATCATTATTTGATTTGATAAAATTTCTTTTTTACTAAAATTATGTAATTCTAAAAGATTAAAAATTAAGCCAATCTTAATCAAAATCATCTATAGGCGGAGAGGTCCCATAAATATTTTACTTTTTCGTTAATCACTTTAATTCTAAGCCTCCGTATATATTTAAATTTAGTGCTAACAGAGTCATTAAATCTAGCAAACTTTTTAACTTAACTAGCTACAAAAACTCTAATAAAAAAAATTAATAGGTAAGGAGATCCCAATCATACTTTTTTTTAAATAAAGTTTCTTTTTAACGATATTATTAAAATTTAGTCAAATTATATGCATTAATATCGAATCGCATTCTGCATATAATATATTATTCGAAATTCAAACACGGGTCGGGTTTGAACACAACGAATATATCAGCTAAACCCGATAATTTTGCCATCATAAATATCTAAACTTTGATTTTTCTATAAAACAACATATTTATAGAAAGTTAAATTCAAAAAATAGGGACTACAGTGCAATATATGTAAAATTTCAGGGGGTTGCACAAGGAAAAATGACAAGAACCAATAGCAATATCTGGATTGTACAAGGACTATATTTGCAGTTTTACACTATTATGTAAGATAACGGCGTTAGCGGGGTTATCGGTTCCGTTAACATTTGATCACAACCGTTAAAAAGGAAAGGATTGTGATCCAACGGTGGGTCATGGAATTTGAGGGATCGCTGATGAACGGTTGGAGGGGCCCACATCAGAATCGCACGAAACATACACGTCTCCTCTCGAATGGCAAATCGTAATTTCACAAAATAATTTTTTTTAACTCTAAAATTAAAATTAAATAAACTATTATTAAAAATTTTTGTGATTAAACAAAAAAATATTGTTAAAAATTAGTTAAATTTAAAATTTCGGAAACCAAAATAAAATTTACCCATTGAGAAATTTCCATTAATTGCACATGCTATATAAATCAACGAATTAATCACAAGGATAATAAGATGATGCTATAGAACAGTATTTTTTATATTTTTATATTCAAAAGTTTAATTGTTTGGTAAATATAATGAGGATGAACTAGGCACAAGCAATAATAATTTTTATTCTAAGATGAGAACTAAAACAAAATATTTAAAAGTTTAGAATCTCTAATATCTAATTTAAAAGTTACAGTTCATACATTAAACTGTTTTAGAAAATAATATTTTAAATTTATTTGCATTCCACAATTTGATTAGTGGATATGGAAACTGATATTGTCAAAGCTATTTCTGATATTATCAAACCAAAAAAATAATAATTAAATTAAATTATGGATAATTTGGAATGTGACCAGAGTTTAAAATATTAATTTAGGATATTTCTTTCTTATTTCACAATGAAAATTTCCAAACAAAACACTATTTTCGATCTTCTTTGGGCCTGTTTTTATTTCCACTTTTGGTGGTCGTAGCCTTTTTATTTTTTTAAGTAGAAAAATTATTTCAAAAGTTAGGGTAAAATATATGGACGTAGATAAAAGTATTTGGGACCTTAATTAGAATATAATATCTAAATCAATGATTGAGACGGGAAGAGGATTTGGGTTCTCTAAATCTGATAAATCAAGATATTGTGTTATATATGTAGAGAGAGAGAGAGAGAGAGAGAGAGAGAGAGAGAGAGAGAGAGAGAGAGAGTGTGTGTGAGGCTACTTTGCTATCGGAAGCACGGAGCCTTCCGTGCTTCCAGCTTGTTTTCGATGTTGCGACTTTCGAATCGTCGATCGGCTCCGTTAAACTTGATCTAGAGTATTTGAAGTACCTAGAAAATAAATTTTATGATTTTACGATAACATTTGCCTAGTGAACGAAGGGGCTCAAAATCAACGGTTGAAAATAAAAATCTTACAAAATGTAATAATATGACATTAAAATTTTAAATCAAAGATATTGATCTTGTTTTATATAGTATAAAGAATTTTCTATCAAAATTTTATGTGATTTGGATATTTCTACACCGTTAAACTTGCAAACGGCTCACTACGATTTGTTGATTTTGAGCCGATTAGATCACTAGGCAAATGATATCGAAAAATAATAAAATTTATTTTCTAGGTACTCCAAATACTCTAGATCAAGTTTAACGGAGCCGATCGACGATTCAAAAGTCGCAACATCGAAAACGAGCTGGAAGCACAGAAGGCTCTATGCTTCCGATAGCATAGTAGCCTCACTCTATATATATATATGTATATATATATATAGAGTAGGGCTAGAATACTTGTAAAAGTATCATGGGGGTGATACTTGTGTGTTTTTAGCCCTTGGATGGAGAGATGTGAGGTTGAGATGATGGTGGTAGGTGGTGGTAGGTGGAATAGTGTTTAATCCAAGGACTATTAATAATCAAAAAGTAGATCCAATGGCTTAAAACCTAATAGCACCATGATGGTGATACTTGTAAAAGTATCATAGCTCAACTCTATATATATATATATATGTATATGTATATATATATATATATATATGTATATATGTATATATATACATATATACATATATATATATATATATATATTTGAGAGATAGGTAGCACGCTACCCATTTCGTTTATTTCATTTAAAAATAAACTTAGCTGGAAAAGTGAATCAACTAGAATTCGAACTTGGGTTGAAAGTATTTAAATCCAGTTATTATTACTAATATGTCTGTCACTTATAAATTCATCACACTTCCACACATAATTCAATGTAGAACTATTGAGGTGTCACACTGATAGAATAAACTTTTGAGTCGATCAGAATAATAGTTGCCCCACGTAATTTAATATGGTATTAGAGTACAAGATTCCCTTTCAATAAAAAGTAAGACCCAAAGTGTTCATGCATCAAACTTATTTTAACAAAAAAAAAAAAAACTCTCTACTTTCTCGCAAGAACAATAAGTATATTGGTAAATTCAGATTTATTCTTAGAATAAAACTCCTCAAGCAAGAAGCAGTATCTCTCAAACAGCTTCTCAATAACAGCTTCTCCAAAATGGCTTTTGAGCATGGATTCAAGGGCAGCTCTAACTGTCTTAGCCATTGTTTGAGCACTTTTGGCCATTGGGTTGTAATTATGATCATTTCGAGGGGCTTCTTGAGAATTATCATCCCAGTTTACTTCAAAGAGTTCAATTTTCTTGATGGAAAATAAGCCTTGGATTGTGATCTCATCCTTCAGTTCCTCCATAGATGGTTCATACCAGGGCAAGTTGAAGGAGTCCACCTTTTCCTCTTCAATAAGGCCCTACATATGAAAAAAAAGAAAAAAAAAAAAAGAAAAAAAAAAAAGAAAAAAGGAGAGTTAGAAAATAATGCATGTGTTGGGCGTGTTTGTTTCGTCAAAACTGGGCTCTGGATTGAAATGGAGTTCGGATGAAAACTATTTCTCCCCCTCTATTTGTTACATAGCTATGAAAGCAAAGTTTTTTTCAGTTTTACTGTTTGTTTGGCAGAAGGTAAATGATATAAAATTATAATTTATATATAAATAATAAATAAATTAATAAATTATAAATTATAATATAATAAATAAAAAGAATATAATTATATCCTTATATAATTAAAAATTTAATCGAAAAGAATAATTAGTACTATAATTAAATATATTTAAATATATAACTAGCATTATCTATTATATTATTTTATTATTTTTTCTTCACTTTTCTTCATCGCAATTGACTTCGGGGCTAAGATGATTAAACTCGGTTATTAATTAATCTAATGTGTCCATCACATATCGGCCTCTCACCCTTCTATGTTATTCAATGTGCGACTATTAGGATGTCATAGACTCCCTTTGTTTTAGGCTCTGACGCCATCGTAAGGTAAATCACACATATAGTTAAAGATCATTAGTCGATATGAGACTCACCTCATATTTTTGGCTAGTAAACTAGCTGTGATACAGACTGTAATAACCTAGCTAGGGATGCAAACAGGTCCAGAGGCGGGAGGGGATCCCCTACCTCTTGGGCAAGGCGGATTTGGAGCGGACTAACTTTTGTCCTATTTTTATCGTCCATTTACTGCTTTATTCGAGGCGGATTGGGGCAGGAGCATATTTGGCTGATTTTTGATAGATCGGGATGAATCAAAAGGAGAAAGAAGTCTCCCGTCTTATGCTCTATTTTTTTTGTGAATTGGTTTCATATGTACATTTAAAGATCACCAGGCGATGTTTCGACTAGCAAGCTGGCTCTGATACCAACTATAATGACCTTGCTAGGGATGCAACTACAACAACCTTGATAGTGATGCAAACAGGGTGGATTCAGAGGCAGGAGGGGTCCCCAACCTCTCGCTCGTTTGTTTCTTGTCAGGGCGGGGCAGGACAGTTTTAGGGCAGGTTAATTTTTATTCTATTTTTAGCCCCCATTTACCACTTCATTCAAGGTGGAAGCAAATTTTTGGTGGATATTTAATGGATCAGGATAGATCAAAAGAAGAAAGGGAACTCAAGTGATCAGGATGTTTCAGCCCGATTTTTAACAAAATTTTGACAGATCGAAACAAGTTATATTTTTCTATATTTTTGGTTCTCACATTCTCCATTCAAGGGGGATTGGGATAGAAGCTCCACCAACCCAGATAAATTTCCATCCCTAGACACAACCTACTAACACGGATAATTTGTTGGGCCCAAACCGCTGGTCCAAAATGATTGAGCTCAGTTATTAGTTCTAGAGTGCCCATCACATATAGCCTCTTCACACTTTCCCACATTATGTATACACTTGTCAATCTCTATCCATATATACCTGCGAGTATATGTAGGTTACTCACAAATTTGTTAGTATGGTATTAGTTTTTCTTATCCAAAAAATTATGGAGAAAATAAGTGGATACCCGTTAAGTGGTAAATATTTTGGACAACCTGCGGATACCCACGAGTATCCGCATATATATTTTTTAATTAAAAAATATATAATATTTATGTTATTTACTTTATAACAATGAAAACCTTATTAATTAATTTTTTCCTCAAAAAAAAAAAAAGAAGAAAACCTTATTAATTTTGTGTCATAAAAATTTGAAAAGATAAAATACTTCTATATTATGCAATTTATGCGCTTTAAGATTTTATATTGATTATGGTATGCCATGATATTTCAAACAATAAGTTATATTAATTATACTTTTAAAAATTTTATTTATAAGTTTTGTATTTGAAAAGTATAACAGTATAAAAAAAAAAAAAAAAAAAAAATTGTAGGTAATCTCCATACCCACCCACCTACTCGTGGGCGCATGGGTATAGATAAAGCTGTTGACTACCTAAAAAATTATAGGTAAATTGATTTTAACCTATACCCATATGACCTGTGGGTATAATGATTCACCCGCGGATTATCCAATCCGCCGGTTTGCTAGGTCTAATTATGCGAAATGAGCCGAATGCGGTGTCACAAAACTACCATACCAGTGAGGCCATGTCCATGAGTGCTTTTGCCAAAAGCTCCCACATGTAGCAACCCATTGGGGGGGTTGAGGGATCGGAGCTTCTCCTTGCCACGAATGTCAACACCATGTGGCTACCCTCCACCACCTCTTCCCCACGGCACTTGAGGAACAAGGAGAAGTCCCTCTTGAATTGCTTCTTATGTGCTTCAAACACACTTGGTGGGCTAGCATGTGATATGTAGATGTTTCCCTTGTTGTTGAGGGGGACTTCGCTTCCATCTTGTAGTTGCATTTGAGGCACCTGAAAAAGGCAATAATATTGTAGAGATTATTATAAGTTTTGTATAGATTTCAAAAAAAAAAGTCTTAGGGCCTATTTTTACTAAAATTTCCCGAGATGCCTCTATATGTCAAAAGTAGAAACACCAACTTAGAGCATTTACTACGTTATATCTATCAACAGTAAAAGTTTAAGCAACTAAAATATAGAATTTTCTAATATTTTAAATTTTTTTTGAGATTTATTTTAGTGGGAAACTACTAGAAATATTTTCATAAATACCATACAGTGCGTGAAGTAATTTCTTCCCACTAATGGGGATAAAAGTCTCAACCAACTTGACCTAACTAAAAGTTACTTTTTGTATCTTGCATGTAGGGATGTAAAACGGGCCGGACGGCCCGTAGGCTGCCCGGTCCGGCACGGCCTCGGGCTGGGATGGAGCACAGCATGGGTGCCCTAGCACTAGGGGTGTCAACGAGCCGAACACGAGCGAGTTGGGGCCGGCTCGTGTTCGGCTCGTTTAATAAATGAGCCAAACACGAGCTGACTCGTTAAAGTATTGAGCCGAAAAATTCGGCTCGTGTTTGGCTTGTTAATAAACTAGCCGAACACGAGCTGGCTCACAAGCCGGCCAACGAACAATAAGTTAAAAGAATTAGATTAGATATATATAAAAATTAAATTTGTAAAATGTTACCCATTAGACTTTGATCAATGGTTGAAACTTTACATATAAATGAGTTTTTTTATAATTGAGCTCGACTTTATATTTTAATTTTTCTAAAAACGAAATAATAAAAATATATATTATATATATAATTATTTATTTATATATATATATATATTAAATAAATTATATTAATATAAAATATATGTATTCGAGCTGTTATCGAGCTGAACACGAACGAGCTGATCCCAGCTCGTATTCAGCTCGTTTATTTAACGAGCTGAAAAATTCAACTCGTGTTCGGCTCGTTTACTAAACGAGCGATTCGATTTTGAACTCATTTCGAGCCGAACACGAACTAGCTCGCGAACAGCGAGCTGGATTACCACCCCTATGTAGCACCCATTCTGGCACGGCCCGGGCCGAACTTGAGGGCCGTGCTGGGCCTCTCTTTTTGGGCCCGATGGTCTGGCCCGACACAGTCCGAAACTGGTTTGTACCGTGTCTGGCCGAAGAAAGGCCCGTGGCCCGGCACGGCCGTGCCAGCCGGGCCAGGAGAAGGGTCTTGGGGTTGGATCTCCTGGGCCCTTCTGCCCAGGAGATCTCCTCCCAAGGTCTGCCACAGCTAAAGCTATCCAAAATATCCGATATACCATACCCAACCCGGACCCTACCCAGATCCTATCTGGACCCGATAAAAAATGGATAATATACGGGTTAAAAAAGTTTCGGGTATGGGTCCAGATATTTTATACCCATAGCCGATTTGGACCTGATCCGAACCCAACTTTTAAATGGGTAGGGTCCAGAATAGTTTTTAAATCCGGATCCGGACCCGGATCCGGACCCGATGAAATATCCAATAACAAATATAAAAGTTCTGAGCTTTTAAAATTGAGGGATCAATTTTAATAGAACTTATAGACGAGGGATCTCTAAATATTTTCATCCTAGGAAAATACTGAAACCCTAGCCGCTCTTTTACTACTTTCTTTTTTCTAATTTGTTTACTCTTTATTTTTTTTGCTTCATTTCCGCCTAAGAGTTTTTTATGAAACAATATTTCCATCGTCATTATCATTAGCGATATTAATCCTTTATAGGTGTGGTACAAGTGAGTTTTTTTTTTCCAAATCCCTTCTCCAATCATAGTCGACAATCTAGTTTTTTTTAATGAATATTCTATTCAATAAATTTTCTGATTCATCTTTATTTTTTTACCCTTTTTTTTTGAATGTTAGTATATAATATTAGTATTACAACTTATATTCTTTTTATCTATAATATGGTATCATAATTTTTTAATTTTTGTGTATTTACATATAAAATTATTTTGAATTTTAGACTTTTAATCAGTAAATATAATGGCCGGAACAAGTTTTACCCAAACAATTTAATAAAGTCTATAATATATATATATATAGGTACCCGTACCCGACCCGTATACGGTTTTGAACGGATATTATACGGATAGTCACTACCCAGACCCGCTCAAATAGACCCGATGGATATATTAGTAACTTAAGTACTCAGATCCAGACCCGACCCGAAGGTAAATGGGTAGGGTTTTTTTTTTTTCTAACCATTTTTTTTTAGGTACGGGTACAAGATATCAACTATCCAGACCCGATCCTGTCCACGGACACCTTTAGCCATAGCAAACCTCTTGGGAGGAGATGGACCAAAAACACTTTCAAATTCTTTAAAAAAATACTTAAAAAATTATTTATATTTTTTTAAAATTTTTAGATATTTGTTATATTATAATTATTTTTATAAATTTTAAATTTTTAAATAAAAATAATTATTTATTTATATTTTAAATTGTATATATTTTTTTTAAAAAATAACCTTTTAGAGGCCGTTCAGTAGCACGGCCGGGGCCTTCCGAGCCGAAGGGCCGTGCCGGGCTTCGGCCAAGCACGGCCCGGTCCGAATTTGGAATTAGGCCTGGCCGGGCCGACTCCTGGCCCGAATCGGCACCAAAATTGTGGGCCATGCTGGCCCGGCACGGTCCACATTACACCCGTACTTGCATGCCCTACGCATGCATAAAAACATACTATTAGAAAATCATTCTTTTCCAATTATAATTATCGTTGCAATAATAATTTTTTACAATAAACAAAAATTATTGCAAATAAATTGTTATTGTGAAAAAACCGTTGAATTAAGCTGATAAAGAATGGTGTTTCATGACGTGGACTTGAATTAACTGAGGAAATTAATAATGCTAAGAGTATGGTGTGACTCGAACATAGGACCTCTTGCTCTGAATTCGAGTCACGTCAGGCTCCTAATTTTATTAATTTTCTTCAATTTAATTCTAGTCCACATTATGGGCCTTACAAAAGGTCTCGAGTCCAGACATGAGGAAAAATTTTAAATATAAAAAATATACAAACATTGGTCTTTAAAAACTTAACCTTTAGAGAACAACGGTTGTTTCATATATTTCACATAATAACAGAACATGAGGTCCCGAGTTCGAGTCATATCAGGCTCCTAGCATTATTAATTTTCTCTCATTTAATTCAAGTCCACGTCCTCCCATTTAATTCAAGTCCACGTCCTCCTAGAATTAAATTGGAAAAATTAATAATGCTAAGAGTATGGTGTGACTCGAACTTAGGACCTCCTGCTCTGAATTCGAGTCACGTCGGGCTCCTAACTTTATTAATTTTCTTCAATTTAATTTTAGTCCACATCATAAGCCTTGCAAAAGGTCTCGAGTCCAAACATAAGAAAAAGTATCAAATATAAAAAATATACAAACACCGGTCTTTAAAAACTTAAGCTTTAATTAGAGAACAACAGTTGTTTCATATATTTCACATAGTATCAAAGTAGAAGGTCCTGAGTTCGAGTCATATCAGGCTTCTAGCATTATTAATTTTCTCTCATTTAATTCAAGTCCACGCACGTCATGGACCTTTACCGTTCTCTAACAACTTTTAGAGTACAATAATTGTTTCACAGCTATGAATCTTGTGGCAAAAATTATTGCAATAAAATATAGTTTGCAATAATTTAATTTTTGATGCAATTAAATTAATATAATAGAATAAAATATTTGCTGTGAAAGGATAAGGGATTGTTGTGTGGACCTGGGAGAGCCAATGAAGGCTAGAGGAAGAGTACGCAAAATGTAAGCTCTTGCTAACAAACAACCTCCCATAGAAAGATCCAGGAACTCCTGATATGAAGCAATGCACTTGTTCTTGTTCACTCTCTTGTAACTTCCTTTCTCTAAGCTTGTGAAACTCAGGCAATAAGCTAAAGAGAGTGTTGAAATCGTTTCCCGGGAGGTCATTGAGGAAGACTTGCATCTCCGGTGGCTTGCGGTTGAGCTGATGACTTGCCTGCTCAATCGCCTCGAAGATCTCGGAGGCCATTTGTAGTACATTTGGACCGACTGAGCAGCCCAGGTCGGCGATAGTCATCTTTGTGGGGCAAATGGCTGCTCGGAATGAGTCGACGGCTGCCTCTTGCCGTGCTGTTTTCGCGAAGCTTGCTATCATCTTCTGCTTGAAAGGATCTCAGAGTTTGGTTAGCGAGAGAGAAAGAGAGGTGAAATTATATGAAACAATTGTTATTTTCGAGAACTTAATCTATAAGAGAATGACATTTGTATATTTTATATTTAACATTACTCTCTCTCACATCTAGACTTAAAACTTTTTAAAAGACCCAAGATATGAGGGCTCAAACTCAGAACTTTCTTACTCTGGTGTTATATTAAATTACATAAAATAATCGTTATTCTTTAAAAACTTAAACATATAGAGGATGATATTTTTATATTTTTATATTTAGTACTTTAATTCCCTCACGTCTGGATTCTAGACTTTTAGATAGACTCATGGCGTGGACTTGAATATTTTTAAATTTTACATATGCAATAGCTACTTTCATAGATATTCTTGATAAGGGACATGCACAAATAATTAATTATTCTAGGACTTTAGATTATGCTTGCAACTACGTACCAACTAAGTTACAGAAGCATATATTCTGTGTAAATTTCCACAGATACGTAAACATGCATGCAGAAATATATATATATATATATATATATATATAGAGAGAGAGAGAGAGAGAGAGAGAGAGAGAGAGAGAGAGAGAGTTGAGCTAGAATACTATCGATAGCAAACGAGTTTCGTTACCACCCATTTGTTTTCGATGATGGAGCCTCCAAATCGACGATCGGCACCGTTGAACATGATCTATACCACTTGAAGTGTTTAGAAATCAAATTTCAAATCTTTTCGATATCATTTGCCCAATGATCAAAAGGTTTCAAAATTTGTAATTTTAACGGTCGATATGAGACATTTTCTCGTTTAATGGCGTAAAGATATCCAAATCAATTGAATTTTTGTTAGAAAATTCTTTAAACTATTTAAAACAAGATCTACACTCTTGATCTTGATTACAAAACTCCTATCATTATTGTTTAAAGAATATTCATTTTCAGCCGTTCATTTTTGTATCCACTCGATGGATAAGAGAACAATATCGAAAATGTATAAAATTTGATTTCTATATACTTCAAGTGGTATAGATCATGTTCAACGGTGCCGATTGTTGATTTGGAGGCTCCATCATCGAAAACAAATGAATGGCAACGGAGCCCGTTTGCTATCGATAGTACTCTAGCTCAACTATATATATATATATATAGAATTATACTACTATACTATCAATAGTACCAAGCCCTTGGTACTATTGAGTTTTCGGCCGTTGGATGAAAAGATGTGCGGTTAGGATGATAGTGGTCCCCGGTTAAATTGATAGTGGTCCCCTAGGGTTGAGTGAATGGTTAGTTTAATAATATAATCTAACGGATGGAAATGATCAAAGGGTAGATCTAACGGTAAAAAACTCAATAGTACCAAGGGGTTGGTACTATCGATAGTATAGTAGCCGGACTCTATATATATATATATATATATATAGAGTTGAGCTGGAATACTATCGGTAGCAAACGGGCTCCGTTGCCACCCATTTGTTTTCGATGATGGAGCCTCCAAATCGACGATCGACATCGTTGAACATGATCTATACCACTTGAAGTATCTAGAAATCAAATTTCATACTTTTCCGATATTGTTTTCTTGTCCATCAAGTGGGCGTAAAAATAAATGGCTGAAAATGAATATCCTCTAAAAAGTGATGATAGAAATTTTGTAATCATGATCGAGAATATAGATCTTGTTCTAAATAGTTTAAAGAATTTTCTAACCAAAATTCAATTGATTTGGATAGCTTTACACCGTTAAACGAAAAAACCCCTCATATCAACCATTAAAATTACTAATTTTGAAACCCTTTGATCATTAGGTAAATGATGTCGAAAAGATTTGAAATTTAATTTCTAAATACTTTAAGTGATATAGATCATGTTCAACAGTGCCGATCGTTGATTTGAAAGCTCCATCATCGAAAACAAATGGGTGGCAACGGAGCCCGTTTGCTACCGATAGCATTCCAGCTCAACTCTATATATATATATATATGTATATGGAAAGCAAAGTCAAATATATAACGTATATATATAGCTAGGTTCTTTAGTGAAGGTAAAAGGCCAAGATAAACTTTTAAGCCCAAATGATAGAATTGAAGTTTCTATTTAGGCTTAAGTGAAAAGCATTTGGAAGGATGTAAAAGTTATTCTACCTCCAATCTGACCAAACAAGCACTATAAATACATATATTATTTGGAAAGCATATATATATCCTGTGTAAATTTCCACAGATACGCAAACATGCATGCAGAAATATATATATATTTGGAAAGCAAAGTCAAATATATAACATATATAAATACATATAAGTAGGAGGGTGTAGGTTCAAATTAACTTGAATGGTGGAATTCTCAGCATAGCTCATGTCGCCAACTCCACTGTTCATGTGTAGAACACTTGGCACATCCATGGAGCTGTGGCTATATATAAACGAATAGCTGCTGAGAAAGTTAGAGCCCTTAGTTGAGATAAGTTAGGCTTTTGTAGAGTTCATGGTTTGTTCTATATATATATATATATATATATATATAGAGAGAGAGAGAGAGAGAGAGAGAGAGAGAGAGAGAGAGAGNCATATTATGAATCACCCAATATTTCACAAATTAAGGTCATGAACTGTACAATCAACCATACATTCCATATGCTCCAAACAATATTCTTCTTTAAGCAAACCTCAACTTATTTATTATGTATTTATGTCACTGATACATTCATTCTAATTAACACACAATAATATCTGAGATATTTGAGATGATATGGACATATATGTATATCAGGTATCAACATATCAATGTCCAAATCCACACACTGCAAATACATACATACGCAAATTTTATATTAGTAGTATCCATTTTATTTATTGTTGTGTAAACTTCAATATGCCCCAATATGATTTAGCGTATTTTTTATTTCACCGCCTCGTGTGGTTCAAAAAGTTGCATTTAATTATTCTGCATTAAAAGGGGTAAAGTGATTATATATATTTCTTGTAAATCATAGGATGGTAAAGTGCAGATTATAGAATAGTAAAATATCATATATATATATATATATATATATATATATATATATATATGCCACCATATGATTTACAAAAAATATTACTTTATGTAGATTTTTACGGTGACATGAACATAAACCGCAGATAACAATAAATAACTTTTTAAACTACATGATGGCAAAATAAATATGCGCTAAACCACAGAAGTGCAAATTAAAATCTACACCATTTATATATATAGAGAGAGAGTAAGGCTGCTGTGCTCTTAGGAGCACGGAGGCCTCTGCGATCCTAAGTCATTTTCGATGATGGAATTTTCGAATCGACGATCGGCTCCGTTAGATTTGATCTAGCGCATTTAAAGTTTTTAGAAAATAATTTTTTGCGATTTTTTGATATCATTTACCTAGTGATCGAAAGGATTCAAAATCCATAATTTTTAATGGTTGATATCTGTCGTTTTCAAATTTAACGATATAGAAGTATTCAAATCAGATGAAATTTTGATACAAAATTCTTTATACTATCTACAACAAGACCAATATTTCTGATCGAAAATTTTAGTGCTATATCACCACTTTTTATAGGATTTTTATTTTCAGCCGTTAAAAATTATTGATTTTGAATCCTTTCGATTGCTAGGTAAATGATATCGAAAGATTGCAAAAATTATTTTCTAGAAACTTCAAATATGTTAGATCAAGTTTAACGGAACCGATCGTCGATTCGAAAACTCCATCGAAAACGGCTCAGGAGCACAGAGGCCTCCATACTTTTTGAGAGCACAATAGCCCTGCTATATATATATATATATATATTAAAAATATATATTATATATATATATATTATATAATATATTATATATATTATATATAAGCTTTAAATATCTTTTGTTTATTTATTCCGGAGGGAATTGATAACTGCGGGGTTCGCCGGCCATTGTAGCCACTCCTTCCTAGCAAAGTCTCCTCCCTGCCCCTGAATAAAGCAGGAGAAAATATGGCTTTTATCAGTGATGTGAATAAAATATTTATGAATATAATAATATTATTAATTCATATATAAAATATTATTAATATATATAATAATATAAATTTGTTATATATAAAATATTAATTTTGGTAAAATATTATTATATTTCTTGTACAAATAAAAGTTTGTAAAATTTTTATTGATAGTTTATATATTTTAAGAAAAAAATACTCCATCATACATAATTTACTTGTATTATCAAAAAAAATTTGTATGCATACATCAAAAATCTAAAATATTTATTATCTTACATTATATATGCATAAATAAGATAAAATAAAAATATGTATATATATTTTTTAATTGTTTGCGCTATAGATCAACATAAAATGCGCGTCTAAAAAGTGTCCAGATCGGACACGTATCCGACACGGATACGCGCGTGTCCGATACGGACACACGAGACTTATAGAAGTGTCCGTATAGATTGAAAGAAATATAAAGATTTGTATATTTCAATGAAATCCCATACAATAACAGTTTGAGTGGCTTTCGTTATTACTTGAGAAGCAGAAGACATCCGTTGGGTAATATGAATAAAATGCAGTCAAGCAAAACATTTTTTTTTGAGAGAATGGTGACATGTTATCAGTTTCGTTTATTTATTTAGAAATAAATTTAGCAAAAGATGTGAAGTAATTATTGGACCTCAGACATAAACCATCAAATTCTTTGCCACTTACTCTCCGGGCGGGCGGGTGTTATGCAAAAGTTTTAATATGAATCTTTTGCTTCTAGCTACCTTCAGCGAGAAGCTGCCCAGCTTGTATTTAAACTTGTTGTGTAATATTCTATTATATGGAGTAGTTGGGCTTGAATACTATCGGTAACAAACATGCTCTAGCTATTGCTTTTTTTTGAGAGATAGATAGCACGCTATCTGTTTCGTTTATTTCATTTAGAAATAAACTTAGCTGGAAATGTGAATCAACTAGGATTCGAACTTGGGTCTCGGGTACCAACCACCAAGCCCTTTGCCACTTGCTTTAGGAACAGTCGGTAACATGCTCTATTGCTACTGATTTATTTTCGATGATGAGGCCTCCAAATCAACGACCGGTATCGTTGAACATGATCTATGGCACTTAAAATATCTAGAAATCAAATTTTAAATCTTTTCAAAGGATTGTTAAATTTATAATTTTAATAGTTGATATGAGGCATTTGCTCGTTTAACTGTATAATGAAATATAAATCAATTGAATTTTGATTAAACAATTCTTTAAGCTATTTAAAATAAGATATGCACTCTTGATCTTGAATCCTGTCAGCACTTTTTGAAAGATAATTTATTTCTAACCGTTCATTTTTTGTGTCCATTTAATGAATAAGAAAATAATACCGAAAAAACATAAAAGTTGATTGATTTCTAGATATTTCGAGTGGTCTAGATTATATTCAACGGTACCGATCATTAATTCAGAACCTCCAACTTCGAAAATAAATTAGTAGCAACATAGCCCATTTGCTACAGATAGTATTTTAACTCAGCTATTACTACATCTATATTCTTGTAAAAGTATATAAGCATAAAAAGATCTTTTTAGCAAAATTGAAGACACATCGACCGTCCCTAGAGCAAGTGGCAAAGGGCTTGGTGGTTGGTACCTGAGACCTAAGTTCGAATCCTAGTTAATTCACATTTCTTGCTAAGTTTATTTCTAAATGAAATAAACGAAGCGGGTAGCGTACTAACTATCTCTCAAAAAAAAAAAAAAAAACAAAATTGAAGACACTAAAGCTTCTAACAAGAACGTCATGTGGCTTTAGATAAAGTTCTAAAGAGCCAAAATTCTTACCATCTCCAAGAACCAAGTCGAAATGAGCACAAAAGAGTGTTGCAACAATGGCCATGAGGAGGAGGGCCCTTAGGATGGGAGTTAAATGCATCTTTAATTAGTTCTCTTTATACTCTTTTGAATCTAATCTTTTAGAGAGAGATATAAGGTAATTGTGTTGTTGGCACCTTGGAATGGAGAAGGGGTGAATTTATAGAGTTAAGTTATCAATTAGTCTCAACAAAGAAAACGATTTGCCATCTAATTCTTTGAATTTTTCCAATTAAGCTAGCTAGGCTTGAGAATAAAATCAAGATATTGAGTTGTACAAACATGTCATTCATTGTATCTATGCTTTTATTAGTCCAAGTGTTAGGTTCCCATCTTTATAAGGCCCAAGGGTTGTTATTTTCAACAACCATGGGGAGAATTATGAGAGAGAGAGAGAGAGAGGGGGAGAGAGAATTGCATGCGCCTGGTGCACCACGTCCGTGGTGCACCATTTGAAACCTCTAAAACTTGAAATAGTTGACTTTTTCAATTCATGGTCACATTTAGTAAACATTATCTAAATAGTGTATAAATTTTTATTAAAAATTCGAGTAGTTTGGATTGCTCTGAACCGTTAAATAAGTAAACAGCTTATGTAGACATTTTAAATACTCTATATCGATTTTAAAGATTTTCATCATCGATTTGTGATCTTTATTATTAAAATGGACTTGATAGAACGAAGGTCTCCACCCGCTTAAAATGAGAGTAGCTAGATATATATATATATATAAAATTTAGCTACTCTCATTTTAAGAGGATGGAGGTTTTCGTTCTATCAAGTCGTTTTTAATAATAAAAATCACAAATCGATGATGAAAATTATTAAAATCAATCTAGAGTATTTAAAATGTCTATATGAACTATTTGCTTAATAGTACAGAGCAATCCAAACTACTCGAATTTTTAATAAAAATTTCTACACTATTTAGATAACGTTTAATAACTGTGATCATGAATTGAAAAAGTCGACTATTTCAAGCTTCAGAGGTTTCAAATGGTGCGCCATGGACATGGCGCACCAGGAGCATGCAATTCTCTCTCCCTCTCTCTCTCTTTCTCTCTCTTTCTCATCCTTCTCCCCATGGTTGCTGAAAATAACAACCCTTTGGCCTTATAAAGATGGGAACCTAACACTTGGACTAATAAAAGCATAGAAACAATGAATGACATTTATATGTACAACTCAATATCTAGATTTTATCCTCAACCCTAGGCCTTATAAAGATCAACTCAATATCTTGATTTTATCCTCAACCCTAGGCCTTATAAAGATAGGAACCTAACACTTGGACTAATAAAAGCTTAGAAGCAATTAATGATATTTATATATATATATATATAGTCCATATCTTATGTTATCCGTAGCGCAGACCTATCAAGTTTTTTCAATGATATGGTTTTTAAGTGGACGAATGGCTCCGTCATATTTGATCTATATTATTAAAAATATATGAAAATTAAATTTTATAATTTTCGACATCATTTATTTATCAAATGAGTAGTCTAAAAATGAACGACTGAAAAAAAAAATTATAAAAAATGATGATGAAAAACTTAGATTTAAGATCAGAGATACTGTTCTTATTTTGAATAGTAAAAAAAAAAAGAATTTTATAAAAATTTCATCAAATTTGAATTGTTTTATACTGTTAAATTCACAAACGCATCATATCAACCATTAAAATTATCAATTGTTGAGATCTTTTGATTACTAGACAAATCATGTCGAAAAATTATGAANTATGTTTGTGTGTGTGTTTAAAACTCTGCAAATTTTCAATTAAATTACTAAAACACTCCGTTCAATATAGAGAGAGATCTAGAGAGTAGTGTTACTATACCTTTATGAGTATAGAGCCCTTCGTACTCATAAATTATTTTCAAAGATGGAGCTTCCGAATTGATGATCCATACCGTAAAATATGATCTAAAGTACTTGAAATTTTTAGAAAATAAATTTCATTATTTTTCAAAATCATAATAAAATCTATCCAAGCGGGCATAAAATGAATGATTAAAATCGAACAATGCCCTAAAAATGAATGCTCGGATACTTTAATATTAGATTAGAGTTATTAATTTTTATCTAAATTTATCTAGATAGTAAATAAAATTTTCTATCAAAAATTCAAGAGATTTCGATTCTTTACATCGTTAAACTAGCAAGTATCATATACTGGCCGTTAAAAATTGTCAATTTTGAAATTTTTTTATCGTAAGATAAATGATATAAAAAATTATGAAAATTTTATTTCTAAAAATTTTAAAAACTCTAGATAATATTTAACAGTATAAATCGCCGATTCAGAAGCTCTATCATCAAAAATAAATTGTGAGTACGAAAACGATCATACTTATAAGAGTATAATAGTTGGACTATATATATATATATATATATATGAAGAGTCCGGCTACGGTGCTTGTAAAAGCACTAAGCACTTAGTGCTTGTAAATTTTCTACCATTAGATCTACGCATTTGATCATTTTCACCCGTTAGATACTATTTAACCAACCACCCACTCAACCCTAGGGGGCCCATATCATCCTAACCGCACATTTCTTAATCCAAGGGTCGAAAACTTACAAGCACCAATGACTTAGTACTTTTAAAAGCATAGGAGCTCAATTCTATATATGAATATAGTAACCAGACTATATATCGTGTAAAGCTACTATTCTTTCAAAGTATAAGAAAGTTGGTGTTTCCTTTTTTTTGACCCTTGTATCAACCCCACTTAGCTCTCTCTCTCTCTCTCTCTCTCTATATATATATATATAGAGTAGGCTGGTATGTTTATGGAAGCACGGAGCCCTCCGTGCTTCCACTTTGTTTTCGATGTTCAGACTTTCGAATCGACGATCGGCTCCGTTAGAGTTGATCTAGAGTATTTGAAGTACATAGAAAATAAATTTTATGATTTTTCGATATCATTTGCCTAGTGATCGAAGGGGCTCAAAATTAATAATTTTAATGGCCGTGGTGAGCCGGTTGCAAGTTTAACGGTGTAGAAATATCCAAATCGTATGAAATTTTGATAGAAAATTCTTTATACCACATAAAACAAGATCAATAACTTTGATCTAAAATTTTAATGTCATATCATCATATTTTGTAAGATTTTTATTTTCAGCCGTTGATTTTGAGCCACTTCGATCACTAGGCAAATGATATCGAAAAATCGCAAATTTACTTCTTAGATACTTCAAATACTCTAGATCAAGTCTAACGGAGCGATCGTCGATTCGAAAGTCTGAACATCGAAAACAAAGTGGAAGCACGGAGCGCTCCGTGCTTCCATAAGCATACCAGACGCCTCTCTCTCTCTCTCTCTCTCTCTCTATATATATATATATATATATATATATATATATAGGGGAATACTTCAATACACCATAAATATTAAAATCTAACTCTTAATTAGTAAAGGGTATAATTGGGTTTTACATGAAGTAACCTGTTGAACAGGTTACAGATTTGAATTAGTTAATATAACAATATTGGAAAAAAAATTAGTAGTATATACCAAATTTGTCAGCATCTTATATATTAAATATCTTATTTACTTTAGTAACTTACCAAATTAGATAATATCCAATTTGTTAAGTATTTAAATTGAAATTTTGAATTGGAGTTGAAAGTTTTTATATTTAAATTTGTGTTTTTATATTTAAAAAAATTGAATTTGATTTATAATTAAGTTTTGAATGTTGTTTTGAATTTAAATTTACAATTCGGTTGTAATTTGAAATCCAACTATTGTTGTAGGTGTTTGAAAAGATCACAGTATTCTTAGTTGGATAAAACTGATTTTGTAAACCAAAATATATATTTTACAAAAACCAAAATACCTTTTAAATAGATATATGGTGAATGATATCTATGCTTTAAATCTAAATCATCTATTAAGAAAACTAAATGGTCAACCATGCATACAATCAACCATGAACTGTACAATCAACTTATTAAGAAAAAAATATTTCACAAATTAAGGTCATGAACTGTACAATCAACCATGCATACATTCCATATGCTCCAAACAATATTCTTCTTAAGCAAACCTCAATTTATTATATATTTATGTCACTGATACATTCATTCTAATTAACACACAATAATATCTGAGATATTTGAGATGATATGGACATATATGTATGTCAGGTATCAACATATCAATGTCCAAATCCACACACTGCAAATACAAACTTACGCAAATTTTATATTAGTAGTATCCGTTTTATTTATTGTTGTGTAAACTTCAATCTGCCCCAATATGGTTTAGCGTATTTTTTATTTCACCGCCTTGTGGTTCAAAAAGTTGCACTTAAATATTCTGTATTTTAACTTTTGTTTCACCATAAGGACATAGCATTAAACATGATAAATTAAGTGATTATATTTTTTTATAAATCATAGGATGGTAAAGTATTATATATATATATAGTATACCATCATATGATTTATAAAAAATGTCACTTTAGTTACTACCATATTTAATGTAGATACTTACAGTGAAATGAAAATAAACCGCAGGTAATAGCATGCAACTTTTTAAAATATAGGATGGCAAAATAAAAATGCTCTAAACCACATAAGTGCAAATTGAAATTTACACCCCTTATATATATAAGCTTTAAAATTGTTTATTTATTTCCCAGAGGGGAACTGTTAACAGCATCTTTCCCCGGCCCATTGTAGCCACCCCTTCCCAAAAGTCTCCTCCCTGCTGGCCCTGAATAAAACCATAGAAAATAAAATGGATTCCATCAGTGATGTGAAATAATTAAATAATTTTTTTTCCTAAAATTTTGAGATATAGGGAATGTGTATTAATTTTAGTAAAATTCATATTCAACACTACTACCTCGAGACGAGACCTTTTATAAGCCCAAGGGGCAACTGGCCGTAAAAAAATTTGAACTCGAAATCTCTTACTCTGATATATTTTATACGAAACAACCATTATAATTTCTTTGAAAACTTAAGCTTCAAGATAGAGATTGGTATTATGATAATTTGCATTCAATTTGAAAGATAAATATACACGCACGTTTATTAATTAATTAATTAATTTTTTTTTGTTTTCTTATTTGGAAGTGTTTGGCCCAGCTTTTAATTAGCTATTTGAGTAATCTTTTTTTTTTTTTGAGAGAGAAAGAGTAATCTACTTAGTTAAGTAATTTTATTAAATTTAGTATTTCTACTAGTTATTAATTATTAATTATTTTGATTATATTTGTTAAAAATTAATTAAGACCATTAAATTTGATAGAACTATTTGTAAATTTTGACAAAATATATATTAATTTACTTATCTAATCAAACATTTGATGTTGCATCCTTGATAGTATGATCATCAAATATTAGAAAAGTTAAGTGTCTATTTCTGAAGTTTTCAAAATTTCTTATAGTTGAGGGGTGTCCATATATTTCTACTTTTGATTTTATTAATTTTTTTTTTCTTTTTTCCCATATATATATTTCATAGTATAGTAACCAAACACTTTATAGATTTTCGTTCACTTATTTAGAAATAAATTTAGCTAAAAATGTGAAGCAATTAGGGGACCTTACGCATCAACCATCAAACTCTTTGTTACTTACACTTGGGATGGTGGGTGTTATGCAAAAGCTTTAATATGAATCTTTTGCTTCTTGCTACCTTTAGCGAGAAGTTGTCCCGCTTGTATTTAAACTTGTTGCGTAATAATCGATTATATGGAGTTGGATTAGAATACTATCGATAACAAATAGGCTCTATTTATTGCTACTGATTTATTTTCGATGATGATGCCTCCAAATCAACGATCGGTATCGTTGAACATAATCTATGCCACTTGAAATATCTAGAAATCAAATTTTAAATCTTTTCAACATTATTGACCGAATGATCAAAGGATTGTAAAATTTATAATTTTAATAGTTGATATGAGGCGTTTGCTTGTTTAACTGTATAAAAAAAATAAATATAAATCAATTGAATTTTGATTAAACAATTATTTAACCTATTTAAAATAAGATCTGCACTCTTGATCTCGAATCCTATCATCACTTTTTGAAGGATAATTTATTTCTAACCGTTCATTTTTTGTGTCAATTGCACAAGAAAATAATACCGAAAAAAAATAAAAGTTGATCGATTTCTAGATACTTCATGTGGTCTAGATTATGTTTAACGGTACCGATCATTAATTCAGAACCTCCAACATCGAAAATAAATTAGTAGCAACATACCCCATTTGCTACAGATAGTATTTTAGCTCAGCTATTACTACATCTATATTCTTATAAAAGTATAAGCATAAAAAGATTAAAGCTTCTCACAAGAGCGTCATGTGGTTTTTCATGAGAAAGAAAGAAATAATTAAAAAAAAAATCCTATTTGAACAACACTTTTATAAAAGCTCTAGCTAGATAAAGTTCTAAAGAGCCAAAATTCTTACCATCTCCAAGTACCAAGTCGAAATGAGCACAAAAGAGTGTTGCAACAATGGCCATGAGGAGGAGGGCCCTTAGGATGGGAGTTAAATGCATCTTTAATTAGTTCTCTTTAAACTCTTTTGAATCTAATCTTTTAGAGAGAGATATAAGATGTATAATTGTGCACCTTGGAATGGAGAAGGGGTGAATTTATAGAGTTAAGTTATGGATTAGTTTCAACAAAGAAAACGATTTGCCATTTAATTCTTTGAATTTTTCCAATTTGAGTATTATACGTTACTAAGAGTCCACTTAATTTGATTTGATTGTTGTTGTGACATGTTGAAACTATTTACATGCTATTGAATGAGTCCAGTCGCTATCTTTTTAGGAAGGCAGGCGCCTTAGTCCTCCTAAATCGTTTTAGATAATAGAGATGCCACAAACCGTTCCTAGAGCAAGTGGCAAAGGGCTTGGTGGTTGGTACCCGAGACCTAAGTTCGAATCCTAGTTGATTCACATTTCCAGTTAAGTTTATTTCTAATTTCTAATGAAATAAACGAAGCGGGTAGCGTGCTACCTATCTCTCAAAAAAAAAAAAAGATAATAGAGATGCCTTGACTTAGAGTAATATTTAGAACTAAATTTCATATATTTTAAAATTCGTTGTCTAAATAAGTTCATTAAATAGTCGAAAAATGATCAGTTAAAAATGAATAATCTTATGAAAATAGATGTTAGATTTTTTCATTTTCAATTCATGATCGGAGTTATTAAACGTTATCTAAATAATATAATGAATTTTCTATAAAAAATTCAAGCTGTTTAAAATTCATAAAATTTAGTTTTAGACACTTTAAATACTCTACATCAACTTTAACCGTTCCGATCATCGATTCGAAATTTTTATCATTTAAAACGACTTACAAGGACGAAGGCCGCTGTCCTCCTAAATATAGTAGTTGGATTCCTATTGAATAGTCTAAATGTGAAAAAATTTGAAGTATCGTTTAACTTTTTATTATTATTATTTCTGAGAAAGGTACAATTTTGGAACATAAGCGGAAATAAGACCATTTTATGTTTGGATAAAAATTAGGTTATTTTCGAGAATAAAAAAAATAGTGTTTAGATAATTATATAGGAACAATAGGAATAAGAATAATTATAGTTTTAAACTAATAATATTTTATATAATTAATTAACATCAAAATATATATATATATATATATATATAGAGAGAGAGAGAGAGAGAGAGAGAGAGAGAGAGAGAGAGAGAGAGAGGAGGAGAGTAGTTTTGCTATATTCTTATGAATATAGAGTTCTTCGTACTCATAAGTTATTTTCAATGATGGGGCTTCCGAATCGATGATCCACTCTGTTACATATGATCTAGAGTATTTAAAACTTCTAAAAAATAAATTTTATAATTTTTTGAAATCATAATAAAATCTATAAAGTGGGTATAAAATGAATGGTAAAAATCAAACGACGTCCCAAAAATGGATGATCGGATCCTTCAATTTAAGATTGGAGTTATTAATCTTTATCTAGATAGTGAATAGAATTTTCTATTAAAAATTTAATATATTCTAATTTTTTTACACAGTTAAACTAGCAAGTACTTCATACTGGCCGTTAAAAATTGTCAATTTTGTACATTTTGATTGTAAGGTAAATAATGTCGAAAAATTATGAAATTTATTTTCTAGAAGTTTTAAATGTTCTAGATAATATTTAACAGTATGGATGTCGATTCAGAAGCGCTCTATCATCGAAAATGACTTATGAATACGAAAACAATCGTATTCATATATAAGAATATGGTAGTCAGACTCTCTCTCTCTCTCTCTCTCTTTCTCTTTCTCTTTTTATATATATATATATAGAGAGAGAGAGTCTCTCTCTATATATATATAGAGAGAGAGAGAGAGAGAGATAGAGAGAGAGAGAGAGAGAGAGAGCGCTAGGCTGGTATACTATCGGTAGCACGGAGGCCTCCGTGCTACCAAGTTATTTTCAATGTTGCAGCTTCCAAATCGACGATCGGCTCCATTAGACTTGATCTACACTATTAAAAGTATTTGAAAACTAAATTTCATAATTTTTCGGCACCATTTATCTATGAAACGAGTAGTCTAAAATGAACGACTGAAAATAAAAATCTCATAAAAAATAATAAAAAAATACTTGAATTTAAGATCAAAGGTACTGACCTTACTCTAAATAGTGAAAAGAATTTTCTATAAAAATTTCATCAGATTTGGATTGTTTTACACCGTTAAATTCACAAACGTATCATATCGACCATTAAAATTATCAATTTTGAGACCTTTTGATCACTAGCCTAATGATATCGAAAAATTATGAAATTTAGTTTTCAAATACTTTTAATGGTGTAGATCAAGTCTAATAGAACCAATCGTCGACTTGGAAGCCGCATCATTGAAAACAACTTAGTAGCACGGAGGNGAGAGAACTAGGCTAGAGTACTATTAATAGCACAAAGTCATTGATGCTATTAAGTTTTCAGCCCTTGGAAGAAACGATGTATGGTTATGATGATAGTTGTCCCCTAGGGTTTAGTGGGTGGTTGGTTGAATAGTATGATATAACGGGTGAAAATGGTCAAGGGGGTTGATCTAACACGAGAAAACTTAATAGCACAAAGTGCTTGGAGCTATCGATAGTATTGTAGCCCGCTCTCTCTCTCTCTCTCTCTCTCTCTCTCTCTATATATATATATATATATATATATATATATTCAGTACCTCTAATTTTAAATTCAAGTATTTTATCCTTATTTTTTATGAGATTTTTATTTTCAACCGTTCATTTTTAGACTACTCGTTTGATAGTTAAATAATGTCGAAAAATTTTGAAATTTAGTTTCTAAATATTTTCAATAGTGTAGATCAAGTCTAATAGAGCCGATCATCGATTTCAAAGCTACATAATTGAAAACAACTTGGTAGCACGGATGTCTCCGTGCTACGGATATATACTAGCTTAGTTCTTTCTCTCTCTCGCGCGCGTTAATTATGATATATGATAGTTTATATATATATATATATATATATATATATAGTGTAAAGCTACTATACTTTCAAAAGTATAAAGGAGTTGTTCATTTTGACTTTTTTTCCCTTGGATTGAGGATTATAGGGTCGAGATAATAGTGGTCCCCAAGAGTTGAATGGTCTTTCTAAGGTAATAATATTAATCTAAAAATAAGAAATGATCAATATGATTGATTTAAAGGCCAAAAAATTGGAAGCACGTACCAACTCCCTTATGCTTCCGAAAGTATAGTAGCTTTACTCTCTCTCTCTCTCTCTCTCTCTCATCTCTATATATATTAAAAAAAAACTCTGCAAATTTTCAACCAAATTGCTAAAAAAACTCCACTTAGCTTACTATCAAGTTGGGTCGAATTTTCTGAGTTTTTGAGTAATTACCGACTTTAATTAGCTTAGATTTGAAGCTAAGTATCTTTTCTTAGGGGAGCTCTTTTGCACAGGCACTAATTAATTAATTACTTTAATGGTTCCATAGAGTGCAACCATGTATACACATGCATCTTATTTAAACTTATGTATCATGAACTGTAACAAAACCAGTATATATATATATGTATCCTTTTAGTGTTAAATTTGCATATTATGAATCACCCAATACTTCACAAAGATCATGAACTATACAATCAACCATACATTCTTTATGCTCTAAACAATATTAATTCTTCTTAAGCAAACCTCAACTTATTTATTTTTGAGAGATGAACCTCAACTTATTTATTATATTTATGTCTCTGATACATTCATTCTAATTAACACACAATAATATCTGAAATATTTGACATGATATGGACTTATATGTATATCAGGTATCAACATATCAATGTCCAAATCCACACACTGCAAATACGTACTTACGCAAATTTTATATTAGTAGTATCCATTTTATTTATTGTTGTGTAAACTTCAATTTGACCCAATATGGTTTAGCGCATTTTTTTATTTCACCATCTTGTGGTTTAAAAAGTTGCACTTAATTATTCTGCATTAAAAGGGATAAAGTGATTATATTTTTTGTAAATCATAGGATGGTAATTAAAGTACAGATTATAGAATAGTAAAATACCATATATAGTATACCATCATATGATTTATAAAAAATATTACTTTATGTAGATTCTTACGGTGAAATGAAAATAAACCGCAAATAATAATATACAATTTTTTAAACTATAGGATGGCAAAATAAAAATGCGCTGAACCACGGAAGTGCAAATTAAAATCTACACCCTTTATTTATATATATATATATCATTATATATAAGCTTTAAAATTGTTTATTTATTTCCCGAAGGGGGATTGTTAACTGCAGGGTTCTCCCGCCCATTGTAGCCACTCCTTCCTTGCAACCCTGCCCCTGAATAAAGCCAGAGAAAATATGGCTTTTATCAGTGATGTGAATAAAATATAATATAATATTATTAATTCATATATAAAATATTATTAATATATATAATAATATAAATTTATTATATATCAAATATTAATTTTCGTAAAATATTATTATATTTATCATACAAATAAAAGTTAGTAAAATTTTTATTGATAGTTCATATATTTTAAGAAGAAAAATTTGTATGCATTCATCAAAAAGCTAAAATATTTATCATCTTATATTATATATGCATAAAAAAAATATATATGTATATATATTTTTTAATTATTTGCGCTATAGATCGGCATGGAATGCGCGTCTAAGGAGTGTCTAGATCGGACACATGTCCGATACGAACACGCGTGTGTCCAACACGGACACACGAGGCTTATAGAAGTATCCGTGATACGTACGTAGATTGAAAGAAATATAAAGAATTATATATTTCAATGAAATCCCATACAATAACAGGTTGAGTGGCTTTTGTTATTACTTGAGAAGTAGAAGACATCCGTAGGGTACTATGAAGAGAATGCAGTCAAGCATTTTTTTTTTTTTTTTTTGAGAGAATGGTAACATGTTATCTGCTTTATTTATTTTTTTAGAAATAAATTTAGCTAAAAATGTGAAGCAATTAGGGGACTTTAGGCATCAATCATCAAACTCTTTGCCGCTTACGCTCGGGCCGTGGGTGTTATGCAAAAGTTTTAATATGAATCTTTTGCTTCTAGCTACCTTCAGCGAGAAGCTACCCAACTTGTATTTAAACTTGTTGCGTAATATAATCTATTATATGGAGTAGTTGGGCTAAAATACTATCGGTAATAAACAAGCTAGCTTTATTGCTACTAATTTATTTTCGATGATGAGGCCTCCAAATCAACGATCGGTACCGTTGAACATGATCTATATATGCCACTTGAAATATCTAGAAATCAAATTTTTAATCTTTTCAAAGGATTATAAAATTTATAATTTTAATAGTTGATATGAGGTGTTTGCTCGTTTAACTGTATAAAGAAATATAAATTAATTGAATTTTGATTAAACAGTTCTTTAAGCTATTTAAAATAAGATATGCACTCTTGATCTTGAATCCTGTCAGCACTTTTTGAAAGATAATCTATTTCTAACCGTTCTGTTTTTGTGTCCACTTAATGCACAAAAAAATTAATCGATTTCTAGATATTTCGAGTGGTCCAAATCATATTCAACGGTACCGATCATTAATTCAGAACCCCCAACATTGAAAATAAATTAGTAACAATACAGCCCGTTTGCTACAGATAGTATTATTGCTCAGCTATATATTATTATATTATATCCTTTTAAGCATAAGCATAAAAAGATCCTTCCGACAAAATTAAAGATACTAAAGCTTCTCACAAGAAAGTTACGTGGTATTTTATCAGATAGAAAAAAATTAATTAAAAAGAAAGTCTTATTTGAACAACACTTCTACAAAAGCTCTAGATAATTAAAGTTCTAAAGAGCCAAAATTCTTACCATGTCCAAGTACCAAGTTGAAATGAGCACAAAAGAGTGTTGCAACAATGGCCATGAGGAGGAGGGCCCTTAGGAAGGGAGTTAAATGCATCTTTGGTTCTCTTAAACTCTTTTGAATCTAATCTTTTAGAGAGAGATATAAGATATATAATTGTGTTGTTGGCTCCTTGGAATGGAGAAGGGGTGAATTTATAGAGTTAAGTTATCAATTAGTCTCAACAAAGAAAATTACTTGCCATTTAATTCTTTGAATTTTTTCAATTTGAGTATTATACGTTACTACAACTCCACTTTGATTTGAAACTATTTACATACTATTGAATAGCCTAAACGTGAAAAATTCTTAGGTATTGTTCAAGTAAAAATAGTGTTTGGATAATTAGATAGAAACAATAGGAATAAGATTAATTATAGTTTTAAATTAATAATATTTTATATAATTAATTAATATCAAAATATTATTTAAATAATATTTAACAAATAAATTAACTAATTAACCTTGAGTACTGTTAATTAATAAATTACTAACTATAAATAATTTGATAAATTTAAAAATTAAGTTAATAAATTAATAGATTAATATTAAATTATTTATTTAATTAGTTATATTGGTCAAAATATTAATTGGTTAATCAATGTAAGTATTAGTTATTGCATAAAGACACTAAATAATTAATTTTTTAATTAGCTAATTAATTATGAATAATAAATTAATTACTCAAATAGCTAATGAAATATTTATTATAATAATAAATCAAGTGGCTAATTATTTATCTAGCTGATTAGTTAATAAAATAATATATATATTAATTTGTAATATTTTATTATTAAATTAGTAGAGATATAAAGGGAAGAAATTGTCGTTCCTCCAACAGGGTGGAACAACAATTCTACCCTCTTAACGGGTTAAGGGAATAAGAATTTTCTTTTTTTTTTTGTTTGGAAATAAGGGGTGGAATAACGCCCTTACTCCCCTTATTCCTCCCCTTGTTTAAAATGACTCTGCTTCAAAAGTATAACTCATATACGCTTTTACAAACATAAAAGAACTTGGAGTTTCAAAGCCTTAAGGTATCGTTTGGTTTGGGGATAAGGAAAAAGTGACTATTCCAGGGATAGGTATAAATTGAGGTATAAGCGAGGATTAGATCAATTTTGCGTTTGGATGAAAATTGGGTTATTTCTGGAATAAAAAAAATAGCGTTTGGTTAGATAAGATGGAATAAGAAAGATAATGGATTTTGTAAATAAAAAATAATTATATTATCCACTTATTATATTTGAATTTGAATTTTTAAAATTTTAAATTTATATTTCTAAATTTAAAATTTTAACTTTGAAATTTAAAATCTCAAATTTTAAATTCAAAATTTTAAATTTTAAATTTCAAACTTTAAATTTAAGATCATATTTAAATTTAAAAAATATAAAATATCAAATTTTAAATTTCATAAATTTAAAATATCAAAATTTAAATTTATAATTTATAATTTATAATTTAAATTTTAAACTTTAATTTTGAGATTATAAATTATAAATTTTAAAAATTTAAATTTTTAATTTTTAAAATTTTAAAATAAGAATAGTGGTGGGAACAATTAATAAAAATAATTTATNTATTCGCCCCTATTGCTTTCAATAGGGGCGATAAGGCGGTTTGCCCCACTTTAAACCGGCCTTATAAAATAGGGCCAGTTTAGAACGATAAGAGCCAATAGGGCCTTATCGTTCCCTAAACGATAAGGTGGTAAAACCACCTTATCACGATAAGGTTATGAATTAAAGTTTGAATTAATTTGAATATTTAACTTAATTTGATTTAATATATTTATATTATACAATATATAATAATAATATTATGTAATAAAAATAATATTTTAATAATTAACATGATATAATTATGCCCGCGATCCAAACGGGGCCTAAAAGTTTAGCAGTTTTTAGTGACTTTTCAGTAAAAGTGTTGGACAAACAAAAAAGTTCAGAATTTCTATTATAATGATAAGAAATTAGAAATAAGATTATGAGTCTCAAAAGATGTAGTCTCAATTTAAAAATTTTGATTATGCAATAAAAGATAGTACAATGCTTCTCCTAGTAATTCTAATAAAAAAATAATTCATCAAATAACACTGCACTCTTCAACAGATGCACTTAAATCTGAGATCATCAACAAACTATATATATGGCGTGCAAGCAAAAGCATTAGCTATATTATTAAGGCTTCATGCATTCTCTAATCAAAAGTTTCAAGTGGTAAAAATTTGTGACTCAGCCAATACAAAAGAAACTCAAAAATTCATCACACAAGTTATCTAACACCATTGCAATTTGTGTCCCTTTCAATAGCCACAGGAGTAGAAGGTTCATTGAAAAAGCATGCACAACTAAACCAATTTTCCAGATGTTTACTAGGTCCAAAGTAATAAAGCCCGCTCACCAAGCTCAAAAAGATATTACTAAAATAGCACATTAAACAATGTCAATATATAATTAAAATATGTGATTTGGTGGGCTCTTTAAATCCCACTTTTAAGACATTAGAAGAGACTAAGTATATGTGATGTTCACTTAGTTGAATATGTTAGTTGAAACTGGAGATGGGTAACCCTAGTTCCTTCACTCTCTTGTTATTATTGTTGTTGGTTTTAGCTGCTTCTTTATATGCCATTCATGGAATATGGCTACATGGAGGTTAGTTTATAGTAATTAAAGTGTTTTAATGTCTACTTTTGTTAATTTCTCTTTTTTATTTTCCTCTTTAGCTTTTTTTTTTGTTTAACAAAAGCCAACATATATCTTTCTTGTTGTACAATTTCATTTCATAGCATCATGTAGCAAGAAGAGAACATAATGAAGAAAGAAAAGGACTAAGTCAAATTAGTACATATATAGAGAGTATATATATAGAGAGTTCTCTAATTAAGTCTTAATGTTGTATGAACTTTTTCCCTTTTTTTCTTTTTTTTCTTTTTTATTGTTGATATGGTTTGATTTTATTTTGTAGATAAGAGAGGAAGGGTTCTTGGTGAGAGGGTGGGGAATTGTCCTCCGACTCCGGCATCGTCGCGCCATTATTTTCCACCTAGAACACCATATCCAAGCTAGGGTTTTTAGCTTGCATGGAGCAATTGAAGTGAATGTTTAATTAGAATGCTTAATTTAAATCTCTTCAATTTGCTATTATATGTATAGCTTTACAATAAACTTGCTTTTGGTTTGTAATACTTTTGGATATGTTAATTATCTGTGAGTTATATACTCTAATATGTATCATTTGTAAATGCATTTTCATAATAATTAATTGATATATCCTCATATGTTTGTGTGATTATTACTTCCTTATCATGCATATATATATATAACATGCCTTGTTGTTATCTAGTAAACACGTGCATATAACCGACCGTCTCTAGAGTAAGTGGCAAAGGGCTTTGTGGTTGGTATCTGAGTTCTCAAATTCAAATCCTAGTTGATTCACATTTCTAGCTAAGTTTATTTTTAAATAAAATAAACGAAGCGGATAGCGTGCTACCTATCTCTCTCAAAAGAGAAAAATAAAAAAAGAAAAAGTAAACACATTGCAGACTATAGTATAACGGTATAGCTAGGTGAGTACGTGATGAGTTGTTATATATTAGTACGGTGGCTGAGTCCGCCTAGTGGTGGCTTGTAAAAGCGACAGAAGCCACTGTGGCTTGTAATAGTTTTTAGCCGTTACGAGATGGGGTAGAGTGCCTGTTTGATTCGATGTGTCCGAGTTCGCGTGTTAAGTTAGTTAGGGAGGTTGGCCAGAGCCTAATACTGACCCGCACGTCCAGACCCTAGGGGGGGCGCGCGACGAGTGCAGTCGGCTGAGTCGTGATCGCACATGCTCTGTTAATGTTAAAAGCCAAAAATCTACAGCAGCCAACTAACTTGGTACTGTTTAAGAAGCATAGGATGAGCTCAATTATATAGGTAGATGAGGAGAAGAGTATAGTAGTCAGGATAGTATGAGTAGTAATAATAAGTAATTGATAAGAGAGAGATGAGGGAACGAAAGAGAGAGAGAGAGAGAGTGGGCTGGTATGCTTATGGAGCACGGAGCCCTTCTGTGCTTCAAGTTGTTTTCGATGTTCGGACTTTCGAATCGACGATCGGCTCCATTAGAGTTGATCTAGAGTTATTGAAATACCTAGAAAATAAATTTTGCGATTTTCGATATCATTTTGCCTAGTGATCGAAGGGACTCAAAATCAATAATTTTTAACGGCCGTGGTGAAACGATATCAAAAATCGCAAAATTTATTTCTAGATACTTCAAATACTCTAGATCAAGTCTAACGAGCCGATCGTCGATTCGAAAGTCCGAACATTGAAAACAAAGTGAAGCACGGAGCCCTCCGTGCTTCCATAGCATCCTAGCCCGCACTATATATATATATATATAATAATATTATATATATATATTATATATATATAGTCCAGCTATGGTACTTGTAAAACCACCAAGCCATTGGTGCTTGTAAGTTTTTTATCGTTAGATCTACTCCTCGGATCATTTTTAACATTAGATTATACTATTCACAACCCACCCACCCACACCCTAGGGGCCCGTATCATCCTAACCGCATATCTCTTAATATAATGGCTAAAAATCTACAAGCACCAATAACTTGATACTTTTAAAAGTATAGAAGCTCAATTTTATATATATATATATATTATATATATATATATAGAAGGAGAAGAAGAGGAGAGAGAGAGAGAGAGAGAGAGAGAGAGAGAGAGAGACTAGGCTACTATACTATCGTGGACGAGGGCCCGTGCTACCAAGTTGTTTTCGATGATGCGGCTTCCAAATCGACGATCCGTTCCATTAGACTTGATCTACACTATTAAAAGTATTTAGAAACTAAATTTCATAATTTTTCGATATCATTTACCTATCAAACAAGTAGTCTAAAATTGAACGGCTGAAAATAAAAATCTCATAAAAAATGATGATAAAAGATTTAAATTCAAAATCAGATATACTGATCTTACTCTAAATAGTGAAAAGAATTTTTTATTAAATTTTTATCGGATTTGGATTGTTTTACACCGTTAAACTCACAAACACATCACATCGGCCATTAAAATTGTCAATTTTGAGATCTTTTGATCACTAGTCAAATGCTGTCGAAAAAATTTGAAATTTAGTTTTCAAATACTTTTAATAGTGTGGATCAAGTCTAACGGAGCCGATCGTCGATTTGGAAGCCGCATCATCGAAACAACTTGGTAGCACGGAGGCCCCGTGCTATCGATAGTATAGCAGCTGGACTCATATATATATATGATTAAAAGATCTCAAAATTGACAATTTTAATGGCTGATGTGGTGTGTTTGTGAGTTTAACGGTGTAAAACAATTCAAATGCGATGAAAATTTTATAAAAAATTCTTTTCACTATTTAGAGTAAGATCAGTATATCTGATCTTGAATTTAAATCTTTTATCATCATTTTTTATGAGATTTTTATTTTCAGCCGTTCAATTTTAGACTACTTGTTTGATAGGTAAATGATATCGAAAAATTATGAAATTTAGTTTCTAAATNCCCAGTCCTACTATAATCAGCCAATCTCAACTCACCAGGGGGATCCCAACTCACCAGGGGTGACCCAATATCATAAATTAGGTTACCAATCTTTATTACTTTTCTCAACTAGATTTCCGATTTTTTGACCATCGTTGTTACCTTAAAACGATGATTATCATCGGGTCGGGTTGAGATATATATATCAAATTGACCCTATGATAACTATCGTGCTTCGTAAATCACGATATACAATTTTTCATCCAAGGGTTAAAAACTTGATAGTAAAAAGAGCGTTTTACTATTAATAGTATTCCAGCCTAATTCATATATATATATATATATATAATGCCTTTTTTCTCTTTTTTATTTTTTAAAAATTTACATGCATATATGTCTCATGCTAGATTGAGTGTTTAATTATCAAAGGTTGTTGGACTTATTTTGGAGCATGTGTGTATATTCTATCTAACATGGGCATGTTTATTCTTTCTTTTTTTTTTGTGTAATTAGATGAAATGGGCATTTATTGTAGAAACCGAGATTTTAAATAAATGAGATTCAGAAGGGTTAGCTATTTTGTAAAATTAGACAATTTTCAATGAAATGAAAAACGTTACTTTTTTGGCCAGACTGTACCGAAAGTAGTGGAACCAATTTTCAAACCTCGCCCAAAATGTTATTGTACTCTAAATTTCTATGCCATATATGTATATGAAAGATTCTATTCTAGCCATTTATACAGAAGAGTTTCTATATATCCATATGGTGGGTTTGTGCACATCTCAGAACATTTTTGGCTTCGGTTTCCCAAAAAAAAAAAAAAAAAAAAAAAAAAAAATCTTTTCGCTGTTTTCTTTTGTAAAAAACTTATTATTGAGTCCTAGAGCGTAATATTTCTTTGGGTGTCGGAACAAGTTATACAAGGATAACTCTGTGCTTAGGGGTGGAACTGGGCCGGGTTTGGGTTGGGTAATACTATGCCCAAGCCCAGCCCAAATGAAAATGTTAGGCTTCGGGTCAGGCTTTTACCCAATTTTTTTGAAAATTAAGCCCCGATCCAAGCCCAAGCCCAATGCCCAATACCCATCGGGCTTTGTGGAGGCCCATTTTATTCATTTATCATATAATACATAAATACTTTTATTTGTATAAAATCAAAATAAAATATCTACTTTTAGTTTGATCACATCAAAGAAATTAATATCTAACATCAAATATATCCTAATAATATGAACGAAATATTTTGTTAATATATAATATATCCTCATATATATAAGTACATATCATTAATAACAATATATACTATATATGATATACTATATCATTTATTTCTTTTAATAGATAAATAGTATGTATATAATTAAATATTTTGTTTTGATAATTAATATATCGGGCTTTTGGGTCGGGTTCGGGCCGGGCTTGGACATGCCCAAATAGGCCCAAAATTATTTTGGGCCTAAATTTTTAAGCCCGGCCCGAATCCAAAGTTATATTTTTAATACCCAAAGCCCGGCCCAAACATGGCCCATCGGGTCGGGCCTTGTTTAGGCCCGGGCCCAGTTCCACCCCTATCTGTGCTATAACGTGCTAACTCCCAAAGGTGTCTATGGCAAAGAAGTTTAACTTTATTATTCTACTGCAAGGGTCTAATAATCAAAATTCTTTTAATTAGGATAGTATATTTTAGCTACGAATTGATATATAATAATATATTTTCAGGATAGAAATAAGTTATCAACTCTCTATGTATCACGAACACTTCTGTAAGCCTCGCGTGTCCATGTCGGACACGTGTCCGATGTGGACACTTCTTGGACGCCCTTTTAATACCGATCTATAGTGCATACAACTAAAATATATATATATCTATTTTTATTTTATTTTTTCTATGCACATATAATATAAGATGATAAATATTTTAGCTTTTTGATGAATGCATATAATTTTTTTTGACAATATAAATAAATTATGTATGGTGGAGAATTTCTTTTGTTAAAATATATGAATTATCAATGAAAAATTTGCTAGCTTTCATTCGTACGAAAAATATAATAATATTTTACCAAAATTAATATTTTATATATAATAAAAATATATTATTATATTAATAATATTATATTTTATTAGCGGTGTTCATGCTGTGTCCGTGTCCTACTTTTTTAAAAGTTGCCGAGTTGCAGTGCCCGAGTCGTGTTGTGTCTCGTGCCTTGTGTCAGTGTCCGTAACGCCTAGTCAACTCTTAATTACTAGTTTTTTAAGAAATCTTTTTTCCACTCTTAATAACCAACTAAATGAAATTAATGATATTCAAGCAATTAGTTTAGAGTAGCCGATGTAGGGGCAGGGGGCCCAAAGGTAATTAATGCATTGTTCAACTAATGGGTACGGATACCCGAAATTTTATCCGAATCCGAATCCGAACGGAGCGGATTTACCTGATGCTAAATGGATATGATTTCGGACATGGATATCAAAAATAAAAACCCGACGGATATTCATTTAGATATGGATTTTGATTGTATCCGATCCGAACTTGAACTTGGCCCGAATCCGAATTTATTTTACATTATTATATATAATATGTATATAAAATTTGATGTTATATTTGAATTTGTATTTAAAAAAAAATAGGTTTAATATAATATATATTGAAATATTGAAAAGAGAAATAATTGTTTCGGGTTTAGATTTTTTGGTTCGGGTTCGGGTTCGGATTCGGATTTCAAATTTTTTATCGAGTTCGGATTTAAGTATGAATTTTTAAAACCTGTCAGGTTTGGGTAGGGGTTTCTGATTTGGAGTTGGGTTCGGGTTCGAATCCATCCCGTTGCGTTGACATCCACATATATATATATATATAGTGCGGTTAGGATGCTTATGGAAGCACGGAGGGCTCCGTGCTTCCACTTTGTTTTCAATGTTCGGACTTTCGAATCGACGATCGGCTCCGTTAGAGTTGATCTAGAGTATTTGAAGTACCTAGAAAATAAATTTTGCGATTTTTTAATATCGTTTCACCATGACCGTTAAAATTATTGATTTTGAGCCCCTTCGATCACTAGGCAAATGATATCGCATATACTTCAACATGTATCCAGAAAACAGAAAATTATGTTTTAATCTGGAAAGCAAAAGGAAAACATATATCACATATATAGCTAGATTCTTTAGTTAAAGTAAAAGGCCAAGATATACTTTTAAGCCCAAATGATAGGAGTTTCTATATATTTAGGCTCCAGAGAAAAGCAATTGGAAGAAGGAAAAGGAAGAAAAAAGGGGAAGAGGAAGAGAGAAGAGGAAGAGAAAGAGGGAGAGGGTTTGCCGCCGCCGCCGTCGCCGCCGCCGCCGCCGCCCTCGTCGGCGACGAAGAAGAGGAAAGAAGAGGAGGAAGAAGAAGAAGGGTAGAACCGTAAATTCACGTTGTAATTAACTATGGTTAAGTATTTTAATCGTGGTTAACGAAAATTTTCTAACAGTCCTTAACGGCAGGGACTTATCTGCATAACTTAAGATTTTTGCAGGGATAACTTTTGAAATTTCCGTTTTGCAGGAATATTTTCGCAATTTACTATGTTTGGAAGGACGTGTATGCAAATAATCCTAAGAATAAATAAAAACAAACCATATTACATAATCATATATATGATCATACAAGAACAAGTAAACTTCAATCTAAAAATTTATTTATAAACAATATCATTAACCGAACAACACACAAAGTCACATTAACAATAGAATATCAAATATATATTTTTTTGGTCTAATATCAAACAATATTACTGATGCCAAGTTTTATAGTTAACAATGCAGCACCATACGTACAGAATAAACATCTCATGCATAGAGTTGTAGCTTCTACACATCATGATAACATCCACATGTGGAAGCTTAAGGGTAATCAAAGTAACATATATCCATGTATCCATTTTTTATATCTTTCTATTAAAAGTACGACCCGAAGTGTTCATGCATCAAACTTATTTTAACAAAAAAAAAAAAAAAAAACCTTTCTACTTTCTCTCAAGAACAATAAGTATGTTGATCACTTCAGCTTTATTCTTAGAATAATACTCCTCAAGCAAGAAGCAGTATCTCTCGAACAGCTTCTCAATAATTGCTTCTCCAAAATGGCTTTTGAGCACGGATTCAAGAGCAGCTCTAACCGTCTTAGCCATTGTTTGAGCACTTTTGTCCACTGGGTTGTAATTATGATCATTTCGAGGGGCTTCTTGAGAATTATCATCCAGGTTTACTTCAAAGAGTTCAATTTTCTTGATGGAAAATAAGCCTTGGATTGTGATCTCATTCTTCACTTCCTCCATAGATGGTTCATACCAGGGCAAGTTGAAGGAGTCCACCTTTTCCTCTTCAATAAGGCCCTACATATGAATAGAAGAGAAAAAAAAAAAAAGAAAAGAGAGAGAAGAGTTAGAAAATAATGCATGCCTTGGGCCTGTTTGTTTCGTCGAAACTGGGCTCTGAATTGAAACGGAGTTCGGATGAAAACTATTTCTCCCCGCTATTTGTTACATAGCTATGAAAGTAAAGTTATCTTCAGCTTTGCTGTTTGTTTGGCAGAAGATAAATGATATAAAATTATAATTTATGTATAAATAATAAATAAATTATAATATAATAAATAAAAATAATATAATTATATCTCTATATAATTAAAAATTTAATCTAAGTGTTTGGTTAGGGGATAGGGATAGAGATAGGGATAGGCCCTTATCCCCCGTTTATATCCAAACACTAATTTTTTACCCGAGAACAATAGTTTTCGGTTACCTATAATAATCGGTTATAACTATCCCCACTAACACCTCCATTTTCTATATAAAACTATATAATATTTTTCTTACTCCATGTTATCTATCCAAACGCTATTTTTCTTATCCCCGGAAATAACCAATTTTCATCCAAACACTTTTTGTCTTATCCCCATACTTGTACCTATCCCTGTAATAACTAGTTCTTGCTTATACCCGAACCAAACGGTACCAAGTAGGTGAATAATTAGTACTATAATTAATATATTTAAATATATAACTAGCATTACCTATTATATTATTTTATTATTTTTTTTTCACTTCTCTTCACCGCAATTGACTTCGGCTCAGGGTGGATCGAAGCTAATTACGCTGTTTTGAGCAACTTAAGTTTTGACTGCATATTATTACGCGAACCAAACAGCTAGCAGAAATGATAGCTTACAGTCGAAAACGACTTCACCTCTCTACACTCTCACCCAAACAAATAAGCCCTTAGCCTTGATTTTTGTAATCCTGCATTGGATTGTATTGTCACACCCTAATAATTCCAAATCGGATAGGAATGGGGATGCGATTGGATATATAAAAGACTTAGACACTAGATAACAACTAGGCTTAAGCAATTTGGGTCGGTGGTTGGGCCCAAGAGTTATTGTTGTTAGTAGGCTAGGTCGTTACATTTGGCATCAAAGCCAGTTCACCAACCGAAAATGTGTGACGAGTCTCGGCATAGCCGGGTACAGGTTGACAAGGCTTGGGCAGTGCGTGTAATTAGATTGATGAGGACGCCAGGACCTTAACGGGGAGGGTCTGTCACACCCTAATAATCCCACATTTTTATGACACTAGTAATAATAACTGGACTTAAGCATTTTGGACCGGTTGTTGGGCCCAACGAGTTATTGTTGCTAGTGGGCTGAGTCGTTACATGTATTGATTCAATTAAGATATAATTTCAATAGTCCACATCCAAATAATAACTTCGTTTTGCACAAAAGCATTTGGCGGCCTTCGTTGCCAAATGGGTCTGTGGAGCGTTTGCTAGCTTGAGTAGAAAGCAGTAAGAAGCTATAGAGAAGGCTTTATTAAAAAGCTATAGAGAAGGCTTTATTAAAAAGCTATATAGAAAAGAGCTCCATATAATTCTTCTCAAAGATTGCTTTTGCGACTCCAATTCGACGGTTGTAACAAAAAGCTTTATAGATAAGAGCTCAATATAATTCTACAGAAAGATTGCTTTTTCGATTCCAATCCGGCAACGGATCCAAACCACGAGGCTAAAATGATTAAACTCGGTTATTAATTAATCTAATGTGTCCATCACATATCGGCCCCTCACCCTTCTATGTTATTCAATGTGGGACTATTAGGATGTCATAGACTCCCTTTGTTTTAGGCTCTGACGCCATCGTAAGGTTAATCACACATATAGCTAAAGATCATTAGGCGATATAAAACTCATCTCATATTTTCGGCTAGTAAACTAGCTGTGATACAAACTGTAATGACCTAGCTAGGGATGCAAACAGGTCCAGAGGCGGGAGAGGGTCCCCTACCTCATGGGCAAGGCGGATTGGGGCAGGAGCATATTTTTGGCAGACTTTTGATAGATCGGGATGAATCAAAAGAAGAAAGAAGTCTCCCGCATTCTGCTCCATTTTTTTTTGTAAATCGGTTTCATATATATATTTAAAGATCACCGGGCGATGTAAAACCCCACAGCACGTTTTTGACTAGCAAACTAGCTCTGATACCAACTATTATGACCTTGCTAGGGATGCAACTATAAAAACCTTGATAGCGATGCAAACAGGGTGGATTCAGAGGCAGGAGGGGTCCCCAACCTCTCGCTCATCTGTTTCTTGTCAGGGCGGCGCATGACAGTTTTAGGGCAGGTTAATTTTTATTCTATTTTTAGCCCCCATTTACCGCTTCATTCAGGGTAAAAGCAAATTTTTGGTGGATATTTGATGGATCAGGATGGATCAAAAGAAGAAAGGGAATTCAAGTGATCAGGATGCGTCAGCCCGATTTTTAGCGAATTTTTGACGGATCGAAACAAGTTATATTTTTCTATATTTTTGGTTCTCACATTCTCCATTCGAGGGGGATCGAGATAGAAGCTCCACTAACCCAGATCCATTTTCATCCCTAGACACAGTCTACTAACACTGATAATTTGTTGGGCCCAAACCACTGGTCCAAAATACTTGAGCTCAGTTATTAGTTCTAGAATACCCATCACATATAAGCCTAGATCTTCATACTTTCCTGCATAGACCTGGTAATCTCTATCCATACCCACGGGTATACGTAGGTTACTCAAAAATTTGCGAGCATAGATACTAGTTTTTTTTATCCAAAAAATTATGGGTAAAATGAGTGGATACTCGTTAAGTGGTAAATATTTTGGGCAACCTGCGGATACCCACGAGTATCCACAAATATATTTTTTTAATTAAAAAATATATAATCTTTATGATATTTACTTTATAACAATGAAAACCTTATTAATTTAATTTGTGTTATAAAAATTTGAAAAGATAAAATACTTCTATATTATGCAATTTATGTGCTTTAAGATTTTGTATTGATTATCGTATGCCATGATATTTCAAACAATAAATTATATTATACTTTTAAAAATTGTATATATATGTTTTGTATTTGCAAAATATAACAGTAGAAAAAAAAAATTATAGGTAATCCGCATACCCACCCACCTACTCGTGGGTGGGTATGATTACCTAAAAAGTTATAGGTAAATTAATTTTATCTATATTCATATGATCTGTGGGTATAATGACTCATCCACGAGTTACCCAATCCACCAGTTTGCTAGGTCTAATTATGCAAAATGAGCCAAATGCGGTGTCACAAAACTACCATACCAGTGAGGCCATGTCCATGAGTGTTTTTGCCAAAAGCTCCCACAAGTAGCTACCCAATAGGGGGGTTGAGGGATTGGAGCTTCTCCTTGCCACGAATGTCAACACCATGTGGCCACCCTCCACCACCTCTTCCCTACGGCACTTGAGGAACAAGGAGAAGTCCCTCTTGAATTGCTTCTTATATGCTTCAAACACACTTGGTGGGCTAATATGTGATATGTAGATTTTTCCCTTGTTGTTGAGAGGTACTTCACTTCCATCTTGTAGTCGCATTTGAGGCACCTGAAAAAGGCAATAAAAATATTGCAGAGATTATTATAAGTTTTGTATAGATTTCAAAGAAAAAAAGTCTTAGCTAGGGCCTATTTTTATTAAAATTTCCAGAGATGCTCTATATGACAAAAGTAGAAACACCAACTTAGAGCATTTACTACGTTATATCTATATTATTATTATATATATTATTTTTTTATATTTTATCTAAAAGTAGATAAAAAAAAAAGAAAGTAGGTTTGTTGATAATACTTTTTGATAAAAAGAAAAGGATATTTGGTTTGTGATTTACCGCATTTTGAAAAAAAGTTTATTTTTAAAAAAAAGTGGCTTAAAAAAAAAGATTATCAAAATGAGTTTGGTTTGTGTGGGATTCACTTTATCTGGAGGGTTATGAAACGGTTTCATGGTTATTGCCGGGTGCGCTTTAAGTTTAGTATCTTGTTTGGTAAATGAGATATTTTCGTATTGATAAAGTAGTTTCCCGAGATACGGAGAATAGAAAGAGGTGTTGATAAGAAAATATCGATATCGAGGTACCTACACGTTTCACAAGATGTATACTTGTCACCTCAACCACTGTACTCGATACGGTTCTTAAGATGACAAGTTCAAACGTGAAATGGGAAGTATAGTATATATTTATATTTATATCGAACAAAAAACAAAAATAATTTTAGGAAGGTTAACGAAAAGAGACCTCGGATTTATATATCTTTGAGGATAGTAAACCCAAATTTTCATATAGAACCGGAAAATGAAATTGATTTCTTAGATCGATATATACACTATATACAAAAGGAAAACGAAAGGTCTAATTTTGTATTAAAAGAAAAAAGACCTATGTACAACTACATAGACATCTTTAAATCCGTCTTATATACGAAGACATTGAATTAACCATTAACGTACGTGTTGGATTTTGGGATCGAATTAATAAACACGTACAAGGGAACAGTTTTTATAGATACGTTTTCGTCGATACCGTACGTATTTTAAAGTTTTTATAAGTTCAGGTGCAGTATTCAGACAGTTTTTCAGAGCTCGGGTTTATATTTTTATATTTTTATAGTAAGAAATATTCGAATTCTAAATTTCAATGAAATATATTAAATTATATTATAGTTTCATTTTTCCAGGGCTCAAGCTAAGAATTAAGAACCCAGATAAGCTTCAAAGTTCAAGTCTGTACTTACTTTGATAACTTATATTAGAAACTATCGAATTTAAAACCTCTTATTGCTAACAAAATATATTAAGTTGTGTTTGCCCGTACATTTGAGTGCAGAGGAAAAGAGAACGATTGGTTTGAGATTCAAGGAAAGTTCGTCTTCTACTATTGTTTGAACTGCTTCTGTCGTTCCGTTCTCCGTCGGCAGCTGAGTAAGGCTCGTCGGTAAACGGGGTGCTGCTACTGATAACGGCTGGACCCGA
The DNA here is from genome assembly GCF_001540865.1 of Ananas comosus. NCBI lineage: Eukaryota > Viridiplantae > Streptophyta > Magnoliopsida > Poales > Bromeliaceae > Ananas > Ananas comosus. The sequence goes on along the minus strand of NC_033630.1, from coordinate 11,690,007 downwards.
CGAGACAACCAGGCTTACGTGACGACTACCGGAGGCTTTAATAACTGCGCTAACGCGTTCGTTCGGTAGTCGAGTTGGCGCCCGGTAGCCTCTAGGTTCAGAAGGAGTTGCTGGAGGGCCCTTTGCTGAAGTTGTGAGAGAAATCGAATAAGGGACTCAAAGTGTTCGAATCTCTTTCCTTCAATGTTCTCTCACTTGTTCTTGTTCACGTAACGAAGTATAGTCCTCAAGGACCTAGAAAGATACCCTCCAACAAACAATCGTTCTCGAATGTAAAACGCATGAGAAGGAGATCGGAAGTAACCGAGAGGGTCCAGGTGTGTTATTAGCTAGGGAACAGGAAAGTGTCGTTTATAAAATAAGATAATATAGTTAAATTAACGTAGTTTTTAATTTAATAACGTTTGATATAAAATAACACTATTTAAAACGGTGTTCTAAATATCGACACTTTGTTAGTAACATGAGATTTTCAACAATCTCTTACCACATCCAAGTACTGCACCTGAACTTAATTTAACCCTCTTTTAATTTTTACGACCCTCCTTTAATTTACCCTACTGCACCCGAACTTAATTTAATCTTTTTAATTATTACAATCCTCGGACTATACTGAGTTTGAGTCCTGGAGGACGAGACTAAACTACACTTTATATACTTTGTTGGCAACAAAAGATTTCGAATTCGAAAATTTCTGGCCATAAATATATAAAAAATATAAATTATGTAAAGGAGCACAGAGCTGAGCACTGAAAAACGTTCCGGGTACTACACCTAATCTTAATTTAACTTCTTTTAATTATTTCAATCCTCGGACTGCACTCGAGCTTGAGTCTAGTCCTCCAAGATTTAAGCTCAGTGTGGTATGAGAACCGTAATAATTAAAAAGGTTAAATTAAGTTCAGGTGCAGTACTTTGTGTTAAGAAATAGCCGAATTGAAAATTCTCATGTTGATAAAAAGTGTTATCGTTAACTAAACGTTATTAAAAACAAATAACATTTTTTAATAATAACGTTGATATTAATATTAACCTTTTCTTACTGAAAAATTATCATGCATAGATACGTACGCATCCCGTACGTTCATGCCCACATTGCACCCGACACAGCGGTCGTGCTTTGTGTAAAAAGCACGGCTAAGCCCGGTCCCCAGCCGGGCCGGGCAAAGCCAAGGTTTAAGCCCGGCCTGGCACGAACCGGCTACGATGGTTCAGAGACCGGGCCGTGACGAGAAGCCGGGCCTTCCGGAACCGACACGAGGCCTGGCTGGGGATTTTTCAAATAAAAAAAATAAAAAATTTTTTTATATATGTTAAATTTTATATTTATTTATTAATAAAAATAAATTTTAAAAAATTTTTATTAATATTATATTATTTATAAATTTGAAAAAATTTTTATATATATTAAAAAATAATAAAAATTTTTTTTTATTTAACTTTCACAAAATCAGGTCACCTGGTTTTAACCTGGTTTTTGGAGGAGGGTTCCAAACGACACCTCTAGAGGCCCGTTTTTCCGGGTCCTCTAGGTTGGAGTTCCGGGAAGAAGACCTCCCGGAACCCCAAACCCGGCACGACCGAGCCGACCGTGCTAGCACAGCCCGGTGCCCGGAGAGAAGCCGGTTCGTGCCAAGTCTGGGCAAAGCCCGGCACAGCCCGGGTTTTCCTCTCCGGTCGTGCCGGGAGTTCGAGCCAGGCCCGGTACGGCCGTACCCTCGATGTCGTGGGCACGGCACGAGGTCGAACCGGGTTCCGGCACGACCTGGCCCGCCGGCTGCCCGGCGGACCGGGCAAAACGTAGGGATGTACGTTCTATGTTTTTCATTGAAAATCAATCCAGTCAATAAACTCTGAAAATACGGGTAATCAACCTTCTCTAATGACGTGCGTGACATAGCATAAATACTTTTATAAAGATCATCAAAGGGTGATTTTATTTAGAGTTTTATTTAAATTTTATAATCTTTTAAGATATAAAATCAACGAATTTGAAAATGACAAC